>NC_091767.1:58851414-59162664 GCF_029378745.1 Bos indicus
AAGCGTCTGCCTGCAGTGCAGGAGACCTGGGTTCGATCCCTGGGTCAGGAAGATCCCCTGGAGAAGGAAATGGCAGCCCACTCCAGTACTCTTGCCTGGAAAATCCCATGGACAGAGAAGCCTGGTAGACTACAGTCCATGGGATCGCAGAGAGTCGGACACAACTGAGCGACTTCACTTTCACTTTCACTTTCACCTCTTTCACCTCCAAAACACAAAGTTCTTCTCCAACACATGAAAATTTCTTTGCTGTGTATAAACCAGGGGATGATGGAAATTCTGCAAAAGCAAAAACCTTCTGTACCCTCCCCCACCAACAAAATCCCATTTACCACCAATATAATGTTCTCTTCCCAAATTATTCAGGCCTAATTTTTTGACTTAATTAATGCCAGCGCTGCCCTTTCGCTCACTGCCATCTGCCAGGAGTCATCTCCCAGGCAGAAAGGTCACAGTGCTGAGCGTGACACGGGCACCAGAGACACGCGGGATCCAGGCTTCCCTCGCCCTGTCATTCACCTCTCCCGCACCAACACCAGCCAGCGTCAATTATCACTGCCAGTGTCGGACAGTCACATATCATCAATTAGCGGTGGCAAAAGCTCAGCAGCTTCTGAGCTTGCCCTAAGAAAAGCATGCAGATGCTTGTACCCACTTGGCAAAACAACTAAAATGTGTAGGAAGGAAAGCACATCTTTTCCAATTAGAATGCTATCTGTTAATGCAGACAGCACAGTCATAGATTGAGCCACATGGAACTGCCGTTTTTCTAAGCCAGTGACAGTCAATTACTAGCAATTCCAGATGGTTCAGACTAACAAGAGTACAGACGACTGTCTGCACCAGTTTGGCACGTACTTAACTCGGACCTGAACTGAGTTTGTTACCTGAGACATGTAACATGATAACCAAATATCTTATTTCAGAAGCATTTCAGGCTGTTACAATTACCTAATGAAAGGAAATATGCTTCTATGAACAGAATACCTATGTCAGGCTCTGCAATGGGTATCCAGTGATACCCCTGTGCTAGTGGAAGAGACAGATACATGAGGAAGGATCTGTGAGAGGGAAGCCAGGGTTCATAGGGAATACATCAGAGATCCACCCAGACTCCTCTGGAGGGGTCCAGGCAGGCTCTTGGAGGAGACAGCATCTTGGCTGGGTTTTCAAGGATGTGTCAGGAGAGCCAAACTGAAGTCCAAGAGTCGGTGGACTGAGAGAAGGGGGTGGTGAGGACAGAATCAACTTCTAGGCAGTCCCGCTTCCAAAAAAGTTTGGCAAAGAATGTTTCCATTCACAGCATCTCTGGCTTGTTTCTGCTATTCTGATTCATTATAACTGTCTTTTCCAGCATTAACTCAGGCCAGTGGTTGCAATGAATAAAGAGCAACATTAAAATACCACCAGGAAAGATTCATCATTTTCAGCTTCTGACTGGGAAGAGAAAATGTCTTAAAGCTTCATAGGTGTTTCTGTTTAATCTGGGGACCCATGTCATATTAACTAACTAGATAAATACCTGGGGTACTCAATCTTGCTACTAACATTTTAATCCCTCCCAGTCCCATTTAAATTGCGCCTAATATCTGGTGACTACGAATAACATAAAACAGATCTAAAATTCATTTTCAGGGGGGGAAAATGTGCAAGGAGCGAGGTCCACCTCTGCAATAACCTTCTCATTACAGGATTGCCATTTGAGATTGCTCGGCTGGCATTTGATTCCTGCAGTGTGTGGAGTCCCCTCTCTTGCTAATTTAGCTGCAGGTCAGACCTTGCTCTGCTTTAGAACTGCATTAAGGGAATTGTCTTCTCTGGCTGGGAAAGACCGCTCGAATCCAGAGAAGGAAAAACAAAGGGCGCCCTCCTCAGAGAAGCTGCCAAACGCTCAGACCTTTCATGTTGAATTACACTTGTCACCCTGGGATCTGTGTTGCTGGCCTCTTTCCCCTCCCATCTGCAGTCGTCAAACCCTCCCCATTCAGAATCCACAGCGAGCATTCAACTGCTGCAACCCAGGGAGAAAATCCAATACTTTTTCTACATCTCATTATTAAAGCAAAAATGGAACAGTAGCTGCCCAATTCAGCTTATGTAAGAAACTCAGTGAATTACATTGCCATGAACTAAAAAAACAAATCCAAATGTTAGCATCTCTGGGACTGAGACAGCAACAAGAAAGGTACCTTGGGCAGAATCATAGACCTCTGCACAGGGAGCCCAGCCTGGTATCTGAGTGATCCTGGCAAGGATCTTATCTGCCCCTCCTTTTTTTCTCGCATGGTTCCTTTTGCAACTTTTTCAGCCTTTGGGACCTTGATCAAGGAGCAGGCAGATCTACTTTGTCAGCTAAACGGAGCTAAAATTACAAGCTAAGATGTACATGCACTCCTCCTTCTAAGCTAAAGATCTCCTTTGGGTGAGGAGTGTGGAAGTTGAGGGAATAACGGGCAGAGTGTTAGGTCATTCCCCTGCTGGGACAGTTACAAAAAATCTTCTGACTGAGGCATAACACACATGCGAAGAAGGGCACAAATCATATGTGCTCAGTGACTACCCTTGTGGAACCTGCACCCAGATTAAAATCAGAACATTATGCCAGAAGCCCCTCCCTGGGATCCCATCCTGCTTCTCCCCACAGCCAGGGTATCCACTCTGTTGACTGCTAACACCATTGATTTATTTGACCTCAAATTAGGATACTTTTAAGAGATCCATGCTGAAGCTGAAGCTCTGATACTTTGGCCACCAGATGTGAAGAACTGACTCATTAGAAAAGACCCTGATGTTGGGAAAGATTGAAGGCAGGAGAAGAAAGAAGGGGACGACAGAGGATGAGATGGTTGGATGGCATCACTGACTCAATGGATATGAGTTTGAGCAAGCTCCAGGAGTTGGTGATGGACAGGGAAGGCTGGCGTGCTGCAGTCCATGGGGTCACAAAGAATCGGACACGACTGAGCAATTGAACTGAACTGAATCATGCTGGGACAACAGCATAAACCAGGCTGTCTGTGACCAACCCAGATGTATGTTGTATAAACATCAGTCACATCTGGTCTGTTTCCCAAGGCACTTTACACTGACCCCTGTTCTAACACGTGTCACATTCTGCATAGTTGCCAAGTTTTGCAACAAACTCCCTGCTTCTGGAGGTCAAGGTCAAGTCTGAGTCTTCTCTTTTTTTCTCCCAGTATCATTCAGTGACTGTCTCATGCCACCTGATGAAGGGTCCAATAGCACTTGGGTTTCCAAATTCCTATCCCTCATTAGTAGGTTGGGCAGAGAATATACCATTTTATCTCCATCCTGGCCTGATGATGGGGTCTTCTGGAGGAAGATTATGCCTGAGCAAAGTTTCCTGTCAGCCAAGAGTCTGTCTGGCCCCTTCCTTCAATCAAACCATCATATGACCTGTGCTCTCAGCCTGCCCATTTTTTGTGCATACCCACCACCACCCTCCCACCTGTATGTGTGTCTGGCAGGGGAGGGAGGAGGCGGGAGAGAGGGGAGAAAAAGATCCTGTCCTTGATTGTCAGGCTCCTCTCAGCCCTCCAGGCCTCAACCTGCAGTGTCCATCTTTGTAGGACCCACACTGCCCAGTTTTAGCAAGAATCTTGTTAGGTCAATCTAAAAAGAACACCCACCTTCAATACCTAACAATTCTCAGTGTCTGATCAAACTCCTCATCCACCACCCTTGGTACCTGACCACCCTGGCCAGCCTTCAGCAAGCATCCTGTCCAGTCCATTTAGCCGCAATGCCCCATACTCCTGATGTTTCCTCTTAGCAATTTTCCATCCATCACCCCCTGCCCTGCTCCTCAGCTATAAATCCCCACTTGTCCGTGCTGTACTTGGAATTGAGCCCAGCTCTAAACTGAGGTCTCTTTTCCCTGATTGCAATAATTCCTGAGTAAAATCTGTTTTTATGCTTTAACTACAGTCAGACTCTGGTTTTCTTTGGGAAGGAGGGCACATGCTGTGCACACATGTGTGTGTTTCTTCTTCTTGTTTCTGCTGCCACTGGTCTATGTTAAAACAAAAAGCTTCCTTTCCAGCCCCTACCCCTCCACTCCTCACATCCACCATTTGACCTGCAGGCAAATGAAGCCATTCAAATATTTGCTCATCATGTCATCTATTCCCACCCGACCTTGCAATTCCTGTCATGCCCCGCATGTCAGTTTGAAGCATAACGTCATTAATACCTCCAGTGCACTAATGGATGCTTCACACATGAACGCATTAATGAAATGTGTTATTGTTTTCCCTCACAGGACATTAACAATCTACCTCACGCTGGGTCCCGGAGCCCCTCAGAGTTGCTGAAAACCACTAGCTATCAAATGAACCCTCAGTTCCGCCTCAGTAACTTTAAGTTCAAGTTTATCACTGAAGCATCATTCATGTGAGAAGAAAATACAAGCCTCTGAGGGCTTTGGGGCCCAGCTTCAATTACCATAAAGAGTAACAGGCAGTCATGGCTGCAGGATGGGTGGGGGGAGCCAGCGCCCCATGGAAACAAATCCTGTCAAAATGAAATAGGAAAGATCTGGGTGTCACTGGCATGATTTGTTTCTTGTTTCTCCCTTTTGTCTATGGGCTGATGGTTTGAATAATGAAGATGGTATTAGTTTTCTTCCTGAGCTTGCTGGCACAGGAGGTCTGCTTTTCTGACGCACAGCTGACATATTAAGAGGGATTAAAGTTTCTGTACACAGGCAATGTTTAAATTAGCTTCCTTAAGCCCCAAAGAAATCTTTCCAGCTGATTTGCAAAATGAACCCCAGCACGGCCCGCAGCCACCCTGCACTGGTTGCCTAAACAGAGCCTCGGGTTTCTATTTGGCCAGCTGTTTTGCAAAATCGGAAGAAAAGGAAAGGTAATTCCCTTTCAACGTTGCCTCAGCCAGTATTTCTTCCGTAATTAAAATTGAAAGCTTTCCCCAACAGGTTCTTAGAGGCTCTCCTGGAGAAACAGATTTCTCTTTTCCTATATAATTAAGCGCAAATTGTAAGGTGTGGGGCTTTGCCATTGCGGAGGGATGGATGGTCAAGAGGTGTTCCATGCAAGGCTGGGGGACAGCTTTTGTGTTTGGTTAGCTGTTAGGAAATGCTAATTGCCTTTTCTCTTGCCATTAGGCACTAATCCCCTGCTGTGCCAGAAATTTTTTGCAGGCTGGGGCCAGAAAGGTGGAGGGAGATGTACAGCACAAACACCACACAGAGAATCACCTGCACTGGGAAATTGCTGCTCGGCCAGGAAGGTGATTGTTCGCCCAGCGTTTGTGCCAACAACATGCCCCCAAATTTCTTTTCTTCTTGTCCTTGGGAGCAGGCTTAAGAGTAGGTACGAAATCCAGTCTCTGAATGTTTCAGGTCACTAAGCGTGTACCCTACACTTAAAGCTTCCAAGAGCAATTAAGCATCTAATCAAAAACTCCTGGCTCAGGAACAAAAGTCAAGGCTTAACTCTTTCCTGAGCTTCTGACTGCAAGGAGATCCTTGTTGCCTGCCTGTCAGAGCTGTGTCCCTGCATCCCCACATCTATCCTCTGAAGGGGAGACAGCACACAGCCAGCTCCCAGAGTCCCCCAGCACAGCCACCTAGAAAGTTTAGGAGGCCAGTGTGTGTTCCTTCTCCCTCCCACAAATACAGGCAAAATGGGCTGGACCCACATCACCCTAAACACCTCTGCCTCTGCAGGTCTCATCCCAGAGATGCCTTTGACTTTTAAAGAACCAGAGCTGTGAGCACAGATGACAATTTTCTGTCATTTTACTTTAGCCCTATGCAAAAAGCCTCCAGGGCAGCCCTAAGACTCTGTTCCCCTGGTGTTGACACCCTGTATGGTCATCACCTCCCTCAGCATAGACAGAATCTGTGACTTTTTTCTAAACAATTGAGTATGGCGAAGGTGAAGGAGTTTGGCAGATGTTATGAAGGTCTCAAATTAAAAAGGTATATCAACAAAGGAGATTATCCTGTGGGGCCTCGTCACATGAAAACTCATCAAAGAGGAACCAGGCCTCCACAAGCCAGAGACCCTCCTTTCTGGCTGGCTGAACTAAGCAGCCACACTGAAGAAGCCTATGGGGAGGAATTTCAGGGCCTCTAGGACCTGGGGGGCCTCCAACAACAACCAGCAAAAAAGCTGGGGACCCCAGTCTTAGAGCAACCAAGAAATGAATTCTGCCAAGAACCTGAATGAGCATGAAAGTGCATTTCTCCCCAGGCCAATGTCCACAAGACAATGTGGTCCTCCCAACAGATTTATCAGAGCCTGGTGAGACCCCAAGCAAAGGACACAGTATCTGGACTCTTGACCCATAAAATGTGTAGTTTTAAGCCACTAATTTGTTACCCAGAAAATAGATAACTAATACAAGTTGGATACATTCAGATCCAACATTTTTAAATGACTACTGATTCAGCTATATTGCAGCCATGGTCTTCATTAATATCTTCAAATCACCAGGCAATTAATATGTTCCTTCTATGCACTGCCGTCTGGGGGCATGCTGCATATTTTGAGACCACTGTGTGAGATATTCTATCAGTCATTTCTCATTTCTTCTCAACCTTGCCTTTTTAGTCCCTGAGACAGCCCATGTTGCAAAGAAAGACCTTAAAGCAGGTGGAAAACTACATTAAACAAAAAGATATGGATTCTATGCTTGACACACATACATTGCAAAGATATATTCTTTTTCTTTCAAGCTTTCACATGTACAAATAACGAGAAAATCATATTTTATTCCTGTTTGTCTTAAGCCTCACTTAGTCTTCGGTTCATAAACTTCTGGACAACTTTCAAAGTTCTCAAACAGCAAGTATTGCAGTTCAGATCATTTTAGAAATCAACTGCCATATACCAACAGGACTTTTTCCCCATGAAGCTTGACAAGCTAAACCTATTTATATAGAAAAGCAGACCAAGAAAGATGAAGATACTTTTGAAGACTCTAAATATCGGATACAGTGATAATTTATAGTATATTATAAAGTGTGATACTTGCACAGTGATTTAAAGAAATAATAAACCAACAGAATAGAAAGAAGTGCCTAACACAGGCCCATGCATGTACTGAAATTTGATATATAGAAGATAGGACATTACAAACCAGAGGGAAAAAATATCCTGCATAGTAAATGGTACCTGATGATAGGTTTCCAATACAGAGGTGGGGATGACTAAATTCCTAAATGGAGATTTCTTCCATTTTCTTCCATTTCATTTAACCACCAAACAATGAAGAGAGAAGTAAAAAAGGTACAAGCCAATATTTTTAAACTATAACACAGAAAATAGTTACATAAATCATGTTACTTCACTGTATTTTGCAACCATTTCATTATTATCTTAAAATAATCTAAGATTCAGTGGGGCTGACTGACCTTTTAAAAAATATATTAATTACTGCCTATGATTCAGCTCTTAACACACATGCTAAATTTGTGATTGAGAAAGGGGATTTGTTTTCTTAAAAAACAGTTTTAACATGCCTTTGGCCTAACAAAAGCCAAACATAGGATACATTTCAAAATCGCAGGATTATGAAGATTTGATAGGATTATGAATGCAACAAGATTGGTCATAAATTGTTAAGTATTGAAGCAAAATAATGGGCATCTAGGGCTTTATTACGCATGTATTTTTAAACTTCTCCACAACTTTTTTTTTTTAAGGAAAGAAAGAGTATTTGATAAAGCATCTCAAGAAAGTAAGCTATACAGAACTTGTGTGCTATGATTTTAAGAAAATACACATGTATATGTGTGCATATATATAATATGGATATATAGGCATACTAAAATATATGTGCATAGAAGTTATGCTATATATACACATACATATATACATAAGTAACATAACTTTGGGGAGTAGGCAAGTCTGCATTCTTATGCCTTTCTGTTATAGGTAAGGATCCTAAACCCTCCTGGGTGGTTATCTTCTGTTTGCCCTCCAGATCCCCTCTCCACCCTTCTCTGGTGTCCTGCAAGGGTGAGGCTTACAGGATCCCAGCCCCTCTAAGTGGGTCTGGGCTACGAAGAGCATTAGAGAGACATAGGGCTTCCCTGATGGCTCAGCTGCTAAAGAATCTGCCCACAATGCAGGATACCTGTGTTCAATCCCTGGGTTAGAAAGATCCCCTGGAGAAGAGAAAGGCTACCCACTCCAGTATTCCAGCCTGGAGAATTCAATGGACTGTATAGTCCATGGGATCACAGAAAGTCAGACATGACTGAGCAACTTTCACTTTCAGAGAGACATATGGGAGGGAGGTGGAAGGTAAAGTCACAAGATTTGTTACCCTGACTCTCTCCCCACCAGACAGCCTCCACATGGGCTATAACCTTCCACTGAAGGTTACCATACCTCTCAAGAAGACCAGTTCTACAAGATCACTTTCTGCTGGGTTCCTGAAACTGATCCCTCTTTTCTCCTCTGGACATAGAATTTGCTTCAGCTCAGCTTCCACTATTCCCAGATTCCTGTACAATCCCTTGTATGGGGTTATCCTCACACCTTCATAATAGTTTTGTGTGCCATCTGTTTTCTTTAAGGACCCTAATTACCATACTCTTCATTAAACAATAGATGGCACACAGTTATGATGAATAGAGACGGGGAGATTTTATTCTCTACATGTGCAAGTATTTCCAATACTGCAGTTATATTCTAGGTGATTCCCAGGCTGAACACAGCATAGGTAGGAGTAAATTTTAAAAATTGTAGAATTGGGGGTATCGACTAGATATTTACTGGTCCACAAACTAGTTCCCTTTGCTAACAGACATGAAAGGAACTAGGGAACAGTCCTTTCTCTGAAAAGCCCAAATTGTGAGAGTAACTCAGCTCTTCTAACTTTCCCCATATTCAAACCTAGACTCAGTGCTATAACATTATTAAAGCACAAATATTACACTATAATTACCTGAGTACACGTATTTTTCTCCTCCAGTAGGCTGTAAGCAATTCAAGGAAAAGAGTCTATTCATTCAACTTTATATCCTCACCATCTAGCATAGTGTCTGGCACATAACAGACACACAGTAAATGTTAATTGAATGAATAAATGTCTGCTTGAATAAATGAACGCCATTGGGGCCAGTGTGTTCCATAGCAGGGCTCTAAACAGGGGCTCTTCTCACCTTCTAGTTGCCATCTGGCTTCCAAAAGCAGCAGCAAATCCAAATGTGACCTTCATACCATGGAATAAAGAATCTTTCTCATCTGAATCACTCCCATCTGCCTGGCTACAGTCAATGTAAGGTCTTGAGGCTGAGACACACCTTCATTCGTTAAAAGGGGATGGGGGAGCAGATGGCAAATGAAGGTACTAAAGCTCATTAATTCCTAATGGAGGCTTCCTCCTGGATGTAATTAGAACAAAAAGAAGGAAGAGCCAAAGGAGGAGTGTTTGGGAGATAAAGTGGGCAGCTGGAAGAGGTTTATGAAAGGTATAAACCCTCAGGGAGCTTTCCATTAGTGAGGATAATAATACCCACACTTCACAATGGCATAGTTTTCCATAACCAGCAAAACACGTCTGCATACATTATTTCATCACAGTCTCAGGAAAGGATTGTGAGACATCACGGAGAGTTTTATTTTTCCAATTGCATAGATTTAAAAAGTACTCAGAGAAGTTAGGCCACCTGCCCTGAGTAACGTGGCTAGAAAGTGATAGAATAAGGATGGATTTAAAACATTCTGATGCTGAATTTGGTCTCCATCTATTCTATGGCTATAAATGGAAAGAGACCCCCAGACCAGTTCTGAAAAGCAAGTGACACTCCACCCAGTTCAGCTATTGCATACCATGGTCTTCTTCCATGCCCATTACCAATCACTTAAAGACATCCCGTTGCCTTCTATTTATGATTGGCAAGTGAAACACAGGAGTTCTTATGGGCCCACAGTTTTTATTTCTTGATGTCCCCATGGAAGACCAAGACAAGAGAGAAAGGAACTCTTCCTATTAGACCTAGTTAACTGACTCCATTTATTCCCATTGTTCCCAACACAAAATAAAAGTATTCAAATATACAGTTGAATAGAAATTAAGAATTACATATTGTACTTAGATCTTATGGAAAGTGTACAGCATAGGTCTGAGATATCAGCATTAAATGCAGAGACTTTATTATCAAGGGTTTGCTAATCATACTCAACATCAGTTTATCCAAAAAAGGATTACATTACTTGAAAACTGACTCTTTGCATTAAAGTAAACTTGCCCCTTGAAGTCTTTTTCTTCCTCTCTCAAAGGCACACAGCTGACAGTTCAAAAGCAAGCAGAAGCGGAAAAGAAAAAGGAAGATGTTCTATTTAACCAGCATCAATTGCTTATAGCTATCCTGTTCTCAATATCCTTTCCCCTCAAGGAAGCATTCAGCCAACATTTTTATTGGACTGATGCCCAGATAGCTCCATTAATTCATGCAACTACCTTTGTTGGAGCACTCCAGGCATTATTACTCATGAATCCTACAGAGCACAAATATATCTCTAGAAAAACTGTCATTTGTATTACATATGACCTTAAAGCATCTTCATAAATTATACCTTCAAAGCAAACTAGAGAGCACCACAATCTTTTGCTACGTTAGTCATCTTAATTTCACAAGACCTACTGTCTTTTATTTACATATACAATGTAATTAAACTGGTTTCAGTGAGCTAGGTCTTTCGGCTTCATCAATATCATAAGGTACTTTTGATGATGTATGATCTTTAAATCTGTAATGGTATCTTTCTACTCTGTGGGTTTCATTGGTTCATACTTGTCCTCTAATTATGCCATCCTGTGATGTATTCTAGCTATGATGTGGACTTATAGGCTGTGGTTTACTTCTGATACTACATCTAGCATGTAACTGAACAAGAAAAATCATACTTTGATTTCATATACATTGGACCGTTTAGCATGAAACCTGTCCATTTTCAAAGATTTTTGGCAACAGAAATATAGTCAATTATTATATTAGTTACCTTATCCTAAAGTGTCAGTAGCCCACCATGGTAATAAGAAAATTCTTTCCCCAAATAAGTACCATTTTATTTCTAACTGATTATAAAATGAGCACTGTTTTTTACCCAAAATTTCCATAAAATCTTTTAATAAATATTCTTGTTTCACATTAGGAGTTTAAATGAATAAAGCATTATTCACATAAAGGGAAGATGTACTTTGACCTACTACACTATTTTCTAAAAGAAACTGGAATCACAGTTCATGTTAATATCCTGAAGATGATCTGGGACATACAAAAATTCAGTATTATCTGTGAACACTTTAGCAAAACTTTTTTGTCTGCAGACAGAAAGCAACGATGTCATTCAGCTATTTACATATGGCCCAGATATTAAAAAGGAACTGTTTCCTGCTCTCTGTGAAGGAAAACTATGAATAAATATCACTGGGGTCATTATCAACTGCACACAAGGTAACAGGTAGCTTGCAATAAAGTAGTGTCAGAAAAAAAATGGATGTGGAGCAAGAAAATCTGTCTTAAGGCATGATGGGGGGAAAATATTAACTAAGGATAAATATTTGTGTTGCCTGGCAAAGTTCCCCAAGTTCCCAGATGAGGAAAGTTCTTTCACACAGATATGGAGTTTTCCAGGAGAGTTCTAGAACCTTTCAACCTTAGAATATATCTGGCCTGTCCTCTTTTCAAAAGTTAAACTGGTGTGATCTTGGAGAAATGGGAGTTGAACCAACTCTTAGAGCTCTTCAGAGAACAGGAATTTCAGCTTCCTGACTTAAGCATGTTGCTTCTATCTATTTTATATGGCCACATTTACCACACTTAAAATGCAGCCCAAATCCACCTGTTCTTTTTTTTTTAAGCAGCATTCACTCATTTATTCAATAATTATATATTGAGCACCTCTTACATTCCAGGTACAACTTTAGGAGCTGGGATTAAAAAAGAAACCAAATTCTTCCTTTTGTGGTCTTTATTATTCTAGCAATAAACTATTCAGTTCCAGTAACAGCCATATTTCTTGTATGACATTGGGTCAACTACTTTGATCAAAACTAGTTTTGTTAGAATTCCTTTAACAAAAAAAACTCAGCTACATGAAAACCAACATTAGGTTTATACTCACAATTTGACCACATTTGGGGCTGGTTCTTTTCTATTATTTGTCATCCTCGTGTTTCCTAGAGGTGTACCCTGAACTGAAGAGCTGTTTTCCCTCATTCTGGAAGGACACCCAGTTCAATCCTATATGCCTCTCTGAAGGAACACAGGTGGATGGAATGTGAAGAAAGAGGGTGCCTAGCCAGCTACCGGCCCATTCAACCTTGGGAAAAATGGGATTGTCCTTACACCAAGTTTCCCAGGAAGGATACAAGGAAAGGCTGTACTGTAATTACTACTCCAGCTAATGTGTAACGACTACTACTACTACCACTGTGCTTTGACCTCACAAACATTAGAACACTTATGCAACTTCAGTACTTAGCAACTCCTTGAGGAACAGATGAGGAAACAGGCCAGAAAAAGATAAGTGACTTGTCTACAATTAAGAACTCTGGTAAAGGGTGGTGCTGGGATCCAAACTTGGGCCTGTCTGATTTCAAGGGTCCCCCTCTTATGAAAAACTTATTTTGTTATTTATCTAATAAAACCACAGAAAGGAATTATCAAACTTTAACCATCACTATTTCACATCCTATAGAATGACATAACCCAAGATGAAAATACAGAGTTTAAACATCAGTCATGTATTTTCAGTTCCTTCTCTGAATCTTAGCTATGAATCTATGCTTATTTTGAACATTGTTTTGTATGCAATCTCATAAGAAGACCATCTATGTCTGTATCAATTAAAATATAAAAGAAACAAATATTCAGTGCAGATATCTGGTTCACTTACCTTGAACAAAGGAGCTTCCAGTGCTTCCACTTTTGAAGATGGGGAAAGATCAGACAGGAATGAAGTTCACTTTAGTTTGGTCCAGGAAAAACAAAGATTCACAGTTCTGGGAATAAAGAAAGAATCAGACCTTGTCAGGACACTTGGTTCTAATTACTAGGGACAAAATATTTCTACAACACAACTACATAAAAATAGTTGAGTCATTTGAGCTACAGAAGGTCAAAAACAATGATTACGATCCAGATATGATTATTATTGCATATACTTTTGATTCTTGGGAATGAGTCTTCCTTTCTCTTCTCCTTATTAAAATTAAGATTTTATGGTTTATCAGTGTAAAGTTGATAAGTAAACAAGATAGTTTAATATTATGTTGATAATGAAGCATATTCTTTGTAAAACATAAATTCTCTGGAGTCTTAGTCTCTCAATTCCCCTTGCTCTATCCCAACAAAGCTTCCTCTGTCTAGCATCTAGCCATAGCTTTGCTCAATAAAGCAAAACAAAACACAAATCATCTAATGATAGCCATTAGAATGAAGACCTGGCTCAGAAGACAAAAAAATGCCATTTGACATAAAACAATAGCACGTCGTGGTCTAAACTACTCATCTGGCATGTACCATAAATCCCCGAGCACCATTAGTTAGTTGTCTTTTCAGATAAACTCAATGAAAGCTTATTGAATAATTTTCCATGTGCAAGCACTGTGCTAGATATTAAGAGCAAGGAGGCAAATAGAAGATTTATCACTGAAGAAAGGGATATATGCAAACAATCCTGACATCAAGTGATAATTTCAGGGATAGACAGAAATATAGCATACTTTTGAAGAATAATGCTAACTTGATATGATATTTTTTCTGATTTATTATAAATCCTTGCAAGCCATAAACTTGTATTTTCCAGGATCTTTGCATTCATGAGTGTAAGGACAGAAAATGCGATATATTCTAAAGTACATGTGTAACCTGATATCGGCTTCAGACACAGGTAGATCAGGCTTTTTAAAGAGGACATAAGAATTTCTTTATCTACTCCTTGGCTCTGGTTTTCTTTATATTGGCTTCATTCTTCAAAGATCCTCTAATAGTGGGATTAAAGATAGCCCCAGAAATACTGCACCTGGTTAGTAATCTTGGGAGAAAGAGCTTCTCTTCCCCATAGTTTAAGTCAAAAGTAATGGAATTCATTCCTAATAGACTGTTTTATGTTGTATGTCCATCACCATACAAGCCACTGGGGCCAGAGGGATGGGATACACTAACTGGCCAATCTGAGTCATGTGCCTCCTGCCGGAGCTCCTGGAAAACCCAAAGCACATGACTGAGAGCTGTAAGGGGAGGTTCACCTAAGGGAAACCTAAGTGTAGTTATCATACTAAGGGGAAACCTTTCCTGAGCAAGGCAAACACCATGCACCCACCACAAAAGGTACTCAGCAAATATTTGTTAATTGATGAATTGATTAGTAAGCCTGGGATAAGTGAGATGATGGTAAATACTATGTGTGAAAGGAAACAGAGCCTAGATAAATTGTGAAATGAAGCTACAGAGGTGGGCAGTATCCTGCAAGGCCTTTTGGAAATAAATCAACAAAAAGGAGCCGATCTTGACTGTTTTGCACCATTTGAGAATTAGCTGAGTCTGTAATCAAAAAACAATCCTTGATTTGCGGATATTGAAGAATCCTTGCATCCCTGGGATAAAGCCCACTTGGTCATGGTGTATGATCTTTTTAATGTGTTGTTGGATTCTGATTGCTAGAATTTTGTTAAGGATTTTTGCATCTATGTTCATCAGTGATATTGGCCTGTAGTTTTCTTTTTTTGTGGGATCTTTGTCAGGTTTTGGTATTAGGGTGATGGTGGCCTCATAGAATGAGTTTGGAAGTTTACCTTCCTCTGCAATTTTCTGGAAGAGTTTGAGCAGGATAGGTGTTAGCTCTTCTCTAAATTTTTGGTAGAATTCAGCTGTGAAGCCATCTGGACCTGGGCTTTTGTTTGCTGGGCTTTTGATTACAGTTTCAATTTCCATGCTTGTGATGGGTCTGTTAAGATTTTCTATTTCTTCCTGGTCGAGTTTTGGAAAGTTGTACTTTTCTAAGAATTTGTCCATTTCTTCCACGTTGTCCATTTTATTGCTATATAATTGTTGATAGTAGTCTCTTATGATCCTTTGTATTTCTGTGTTGTCTGTTGTGATCTCTCCATTTTCATTTCTAATTTTATTGATTTGATTTTTCTCCCTTTGTTTCTTGATGAGTCTGGCTAATGGTTTGTCAATTTTATTTATCCTTTCAAAGAACCAGCTTTTGGTTTTGTTGATTTTTGCTATGGTCTCTTTTGTTTCTTTTGCATTTATTTCTGCTCTAATTTTTAAGATTTCTTTCCTTCTACTAACCCTGGGGTTCTTCATTTCTTCCTTTTCTAGTTCCTTTAGGTGTAGAGTTAGGTTATTTATTTGACTTTTTTCTTGTTTCTTGAGGTGTGCCTGTATTGCTATGAACTTTCCCCTTAGGACTGCTTTTACCGTGTCCCACAGGTTTTGGGTTGTTGTGTTTTCATTTTCATTCGTTTCTATGCAAATTTTGATTTCTTTTTTGATTTCTTCTGTGATTTGTTGGTTATTCAGCAGTGTGTTGTTCAGCCTCCATATGTTGGAATTTTTAATCGTTTTTCTCCTGTAATTGAGATCTAATCTTACTGCATTATGGTCAGAAAAGATGCTTGGGATGACTTCTATTTTTTTGAATTTACCAAGGCTAGCTTTATGGCCCAGGATGTGATCTATCCTGGAGAAGGTTCCATGTGCGCTTGAGAAAAAGGTGAAATTCGTTGTTTTGGGATGAAATGTCCTATAGATATCAATTAGGTCTAACTGGTCTATTGTATCATTTAAAGTTTGTGTTTCCTTGTTAATTTTCTGTTTAGTTGATCTATCCATAGGTGTGAGTGGGGTATTAAAGTCTCCCACTATTATCGTGTTATTGTTAATTTCTCCTTTCATACTTGTTAGCATTTGTCTTACATACTGCGGTGCTCCCGTGTTGGGTGCATATATATTTATAATTGTTATATCTTCTTCTTGGATTGATCCTTTGATCATTATGTAGTGACCTTCTTTGTCTCTTTTCACAGCCTTTGTTTTAAAGTCTATTTTATCTGATATGAGTATTGCTACTCCTGCTTTCTTTTGGTCCCTATTTGCATGGAAAATCTTTTTCCAGCCCTTCACTTTCAGTCTGTATGTGTCCCCTGTACACACACCCCTGTATGTGTTTTGAGGTGGGTCTCTTGTAGACAACATATATAGCGGTCTTGTTTTTGTATCCATTCAGCCAGTCTTTGTCTTTTGGTTGGGGCATTCAACCCATTTACGTTTAAGGTAATTACTGATAAGTATGATTCCGTTGCCATTTACTTTATTGTTTTGGGTTCGAACTTATACACCGTTTTTGTGTTTCCTGTCTAGAGAATATCTTTTAGTATTTGTTGGAGAGCTGGTTTGGTGGCGCAGAATTCTCTCAGCTTTTGCTTCACAAATCAATCAATGTAATACACCACATTAACAAATTGAAAAATAAAAACCATATGATAATCTCAATAGATGCAGAGAAAGCCTTTGACAAAATTCAACACCCATTTATGATAAAAACTCTCCAGAAAGCAGGAATAGAAGGAACATACCTCAACATAATAAAAGCTATATATGACAAACCCACAGCAAACATTATCCTCAATGGTGAAAAATTGAAAGCATTTCCTCTAAAGTCAGGAACAAGACAAGGGTGCCCACTTTCACCATTACTATTCAACATAGTTTTGGAAGTTTTGGCCACAGCAATCAGAGCAGAAAAAGAAATAAAAGGAATCCAAATTGGAAAAGAAGAAGTAAAACTCTCACTATTTGCAGACGACATGATCCTCTACATAGAAAACCCTAAAGACTCCACCAGAAAATTACTAGAACTAATCAATGACTATAGTAAAGTTGCAGGATATAAAATCAACACACAGAAATCCCTTGCATTCCTATACACTAATAATGAGAAAACAGAAAGAGAAATTAAGGAAACAATTCCATTCACCATTGCAACGGAAAGAATAAAATACTTAGGAATATATCTACCTAAAGAAACTAAAGACCTATATATAGAAAACTATAAAACACTGGTGAAAGAAATCAAGGAGGACACTAATAGATGGAGAAATATACCATGTTCATGGATTGGAAGAATCAATATAGTGAAAATGAGTATACTACCCAAAGCAATTTATAGATTCAATGCAATCCCTATCAAGCTACCAACAGTATTCTTCACAGAGCTAGAACGAATAATTTCACAATTTGTATGGAAATACAAACAACCTCGAATAGCCAAAGCGATCTTGAGAAAGAAGAATGGAACTGGAGGAATCAACCTACCTGACTTCAGGCTCTACTACAAAGCCACAGTTATCAAGACAGTATGGTACTGGCACAAAGACAGAAATATAGATCAATGGAACAAAATAGAAAGCCCAGAGATAAATCCATGCACATATGGACACCTTATCTTTGACAAAGGAGGCAAGAATATACAACGGATTAAAGACAATCTCTTTAACAAGTGGTGCTGGGAAAACTGGTCAACCACTTGTAAAAGAATGAAACTAGAACACTTTCTAACACCATACACAAAAATAAACTCAAAATGGATTAAAGATCTAAACATAAGACCAGAAACTATAAAACTCCTAGAGGAGAACATAGGCAAAACACTCTCTGACGTACATCACAGCAGGATCCTCTATGACCCACCTCCCAGAATATCGGAAATAAAAGCAAAAATAAACAAATGGGACCTAATTGACCTTAAAAGCTTCTGCACATCAAAGGAAACTATCAGCAAGGTGAAAAGACAGCCTTCAGAATGGGAGAAAATAATAGCAAATGAAGCAACTGACAAACAACTAATCTCAAAATATACAAGCAACTCCTACAGCTCAACTCCAGAAAAATAAATGACCCAATCAAAAAATGGGCCAAAGAACTAAATAGACATTTCTCCAAAGAAGACATACAGATGGCTACCAAACACATGAAAAGATGCTCAACATCACTCATTATCAGAGAAATGCAAATCAAAACCACTATGAGGTACCATTTCACACCAGTCAGAATGGCTGCGATCCAAAAGTCTACAAATAATAAATGTTGGAGAGGGTATGGAGAAAAGGGAACCCTCTTACACTGTTGGTGGGAATGCAAACTAGTACAGCCACTATGGAGAACAGTGTGGAGATTCCTTAAAAAACTGGAAATAGAACTGCCTTATGATCCAGCAATCCCACTGCTGGGCATACACACTGAGGAAACCAGAAGGGAAAGAGACACGTGTACCCCAATGTTCATCGCAGCACTGTTTATAATAGCCAGGACATGGAAGCAACCTAGATGTCCATCAGCAGATGAATGGATAAGAAAGCTGTGGTACATATACACAATGGAGTATTACTCAGCCATTAAAAAGAATTCATTTGAATCAGTTCTAATGAGGTGGATGAAACTGGAGCCTATTATACAGAGTGAAGTAAGCCAGAAGGAAAAACACCAATACAGTATACTAACGCATATATATGGAATTTAGAAAGATGATAACAATAACCCTGTGTTCGAGACAGCAAAAGAGACACTGATGTATGGAACAGTCTTATGGACTCTGTGGGAGAGGGTGGGAAGATTTGGGAGAATGGCATTGAAACATGTAAAATATCATGTATGAAACGAGATGCCAGTCCAGGTTCAATGCACGATACTGGATGCTTGGGGCTAGTGCACTGGGACGACCCAGAGGGATGGTATGGGGAGGGAGGAGGGAGGAGGGTTCAGGATGGGGAGCACATGTATACCTGTGATGGATTCATTTTGATATTTGGCAAAACTAATACAATTATGTAAAGTTTAAAAATAAAATAAAATTAAAAAAAAAACAATCCTGAGGGCTTGCTAAGGTGAGTGCTGCCTTCCGTGATATGAAAAACATGTCATAGGTTTCAGAAGGTGAACATGGCTAACTATGATTGCCACAAAACAAGAAAAATAAACAGAAATCTTAATGAGTCCTTGAATCACAACAGATACAATTATGAAAACTAGACTATACGTTTACCAGACTTTCATTTTATTACTTTAAAAGACTTCCCTAAAAAGCCACAAGGAAAAGATATCTCTTATTTGAGTCATGGAATGATCTGAAATGGCAACAAACCATTGCTTCAAAAGAAAATCAATTAGTCCTATAAAAACAGTGTCTATAAAAATGCACATAACTTTGATAATGCATTATATTTGCAAGGTAGAGGAACCTTTAAAAATGCATCAGTGACTTAAATGACTTTTCATTGTTATACTACCTTGAACAAATCTTACTTAATGCATTAAAAGCTTTGTGCAGTTCTTACTTTATCCAACCAGGAACTAGAACATGTTTCAAGAGGTCTTCAAGTCCAGCCACCTGCCTCCAAGAAAAGCTACACATACAGTATCATAGACAATGGCCTCACATGTCCATGCTGGCATCTCATAATTCATGCCACTCGCCCAGGTCTTTGCAAAAGCCCATTTTTACATGGAAATAATTCATTTAGTATAATTAGAAAGCCATAAGTTTTCACTTATTCATTCAGAAACGATTTCTAGTTCCTATAAACACTGTGCTAGAAAATAACATGGAAAAATGAATGAAATACCTCTCTTGCTCCTAAGGAACTCACAGGCTAAAGACACCAAGGTGAGCCAAAGATCACCATACAGTCTGATGAGCACGGTGCAGAAGGAAATGGCAGCCCGCTCCACTGTTCTTGCCTGGAGAATCCCAGGGACAGAGGAGCCTGGTGGGCTGCTGTCCATGGGGTCGCAGAGAGTCGGACATGACTGAAGCAGCTTAGCATGCATGCATGCGTTGGAGAAGGAAATGACAACCCACTCCAGTATTCTTGCCTGGAGAATCCCAGGGACAGAGGAGCCTGGTGGGCTGCCGTCTATGAGTCGCACAAAGTCGGATACGACGTAAGAGACTTAGCAGCAGCAGCACCATGATGAGCACGGAGACAGGGAGACACATGCAAGGTAAGAGGGGCTACAAGCCCTCTCTGTACCTGGTCACACTATTTAAAAAGTTGGAGGAAAAAGTTGGCCACTCTGAAATAATTCTGCGTACATTATCTCCAAAGATTTATATGTTCCTAATTTCTCCATCATTTCCACACTAAGGAATTCCCTAACTGTCCCAAAACTAGAGTGTGTTTTATATGGAAAAACTGCTACAGGCAATCATTATTAACAGCGTTTACTAATATAATACCCAACCAGAGAAACTACTCTTTGCCATGATAAGTTTTTCAAACTATGAGGAGCAGTAGGGCTGAAATGAATCTAGTCATGAATGAAAACAAAATGATTGAATGAAAACAGTTTGTTTAAAAGTATACACTTGACATTTCCACTCCAGACACACAGATTAAGAGGCTGTCTATCAAGGTAAATCAATTTGAAAGTTGAGCCTGACTCTCTCCACCCTCAAGAAGTGATTTGCAGGTATTTGTGGCCTTTCTTTTTGGTTTGACTGTTATTTCATGTTTTACTGGTAATTCTTCTTATGGAACACTAAGAACATTTATTTGTTCTTCGGTCAGGTTTACTGAGGTATAATTTACAGTCAGTAAAATGCACCCTTTCTAGCACACAGTTCTGAGTTTTGACAAATGTATATAGTCATGCAACCACCACCACAGCAAAGATAGAGAATAGTTCTAACATCCTGAAAATTTTTCCCTGCCCCTTGGAAGTCAGCTTCTACCCCTCAAAAACCATGGTAAATAAATAGAAGCCCCTGTTTGGCAACTTTTAGCTATTCAAGTGCCACCTTTAATAATTGCACCTCTACCTGCACATCACCCATATCATTATTTATTTAACAATTATATGGCTTGCAGTTTTATTGAGAAATTTATTTTCAAATGGAAATTTATTCACTATTTTAAATGAGAATCCCTTGCCATAAATAAATAAAACTATGAACAATATCCAACAAATAAAACTCTATATGAGTAGAGGTACCTCCCCAGATCCTGAGTTCTTGAGTGTCCCTGGTGGGGCCAGTATACACACCTACGCATGCTTTTGGAAACACCAGTGATGGTAGCTATCCCATGCTCTAAATGCTTTCTCCTTGGCTGTGTATTCTGTGTATCCTCTAAGAGTCAGATTAGAGCTCAAATAAAGCATTAAAACCTATTTAAAATTACAAAATTAAAATCTATTTAAAAATTTAAAAACTATTAAAATTGCAACGTCATTCTATCTACATCAGGCCTTGCATGCCTACTGCTTATTTGCCAAACAGGTTGCTGCTGCTAAGTCGCTTCAGTCATGTCCGATTCTGTGCGACCCCATAGATGGCAGCCCACCAGGCTCCCCCTGTCCCTGGGATTCTCCAGGCAAGCACACTGGAGTAGGTTGCCATTTCCTTCTCCAATGCATGAAAGTGAAAAGTGAAAGTGAAGTTGCTCAGTCATGTCCAACTCTTAGCGACCCCATGGACTGCAGCCCATCAGGCTTCTCCGTCCATGGGATTTTCCAGGCTGGAAAATTTGGAGTGGGGTGCCATTGCCTTCTCTGCCAAACAGGTTACCAAGGCTGATTTTTATGGAAATACAGACAAGATGGACCTTCTTCCTCATCTCTTCAAAATGGTCCTTTCTAAGCAAGACGAAGGCCAGTGTGATTCAGCAACACCTATTTTTGTTACAGTTGACATATGGTATCTCCTTACTCTAGATGAAAAAATGGAATAGAACCTTGGCCCCCAAAACACTTAAACAATTTATTCACCAATTCTTATCTTTGTGTGAGTATTATCTTATATACCTGGTGATTGCTATAGGAATCTATGTAGATAATCACATTTTTAAAGGAAATACACTATTGAAATTTCTTCTAACCCAGGTCACTATGCTCCTTGACAACAATCGTTGACCTTCGTGATATTAATCATCTCTTCTGTCTGAAAGGGACTAAAATGTTTGTTCTGCTTCCTGTTTAATAAAGCCATAAGAAGGATTAATGAGGGAAAACCTCTAGAATACTCCAAGCACTTTCCAAAAAGGCAGCAGTAAAACAGCAGGTGCCTCTTGTGAACACACATTTGTCATCTTCCTGTAAACTCATCCTGAAGGACATCAGGCTTCCAGCTTATATTTAATTGGCTGATTATGTTGTCACTCTTGAGCTCCTTGCCAAGTTACAGGGAAGAGTTTTCTTGGAAACCATAGCTCCCCAACTTTCTCCAGCTATGCAGTTTAATTACATCTAGCAAAATGACAACAGAGCTCCTAATTAGCCTGGAGATTAATTACTGCTGAATCAGTCCAAACACCACAGCTACCAAATTCAACACAGGTGCTTAGATGAAGGGAAAGAGTTTTCTCAATACCCAACAGAAGGTGGACAAGGAAGGTGTGCTCTACGACTCTCTTCCTGTGAGCTTAAACACACAACCTGTGCAAAATACCTTGTGTCTTTAGAGCCAGGATACCCTGAAGTATTTGAAAAAGAACTAGACTCAAAAACATTTCAAATACTGATATCACATATTCTGAAATGTGCATACTTTCTTGCTACACAAATTTATGCAAACTAGAGCTCCATTTCCCCTTCTCATTTTACTGAGGAGTCTAAAAATCCTACATAATTCATCTACTTCTTCAAAACTATAAATGAAAGAGTGATATAGAGAAAATAAAAAGCAAGCAAAAAATTGTGCTGTATCTTGTGTTAATCTTGTGACTTCTAAGAGTGTCTATAAGCCTGTAGAGTGGATACCACAATACCAGGGTGATAAATGCATTGTCATATCAAAGTCTTGAAAGCCAACCACCACACAGTGGAAACTCCTATTTTCAATGGGAGAATGCCTGAAAGAGGAAAGGGCTAGATTAGCTAGGTAGAGAAAGGAAGGAGTTGATTCCACGTACAAATGCTATCCATTTCTTCTCTTTATGTACAAGTCACTTGAGGTATGTTTAAATATATATACACCTAGAATCCAACAAACATGAATTAAACCCCCAAGTGATTCTATATCTGGCCAGAGTTGAGACCAGCTGGTCTGGAGTAACCAAAAGTTTGCCCAGAGGGTGTAACTGTCTAAGACTTAGGAAAGTGACAAAACTAGAAAATGGAGAAGTAGACCAGAAAGAATGAAGCTACAAATCAGAATTCCAAGAGCTCAGGGACTTCCCTAGTGGTCCAGTGGCTAAGACTCTGAGCTCCCAATGCAGAAGGCCCACGTTTGATCCCTGGTCAGGGAACTAGATCCCACAGGCCAAAACTAAGACCCTGTGCAGCCAAATAAAAAATTTTTAAGTTAAAAAAAAAAAATTCCAGAATCTCATATGCAAAAGAAATTCAAGGCATGTGGAAATAGACTCATGCTTGATTCTTAAACCACATAAGAAACAAGCAAAGTATCCCCTAATTAGAAGTTGATGTGATAGTGCTGAAGAAGCACTTTTAAAGCATTGGTAGGATGCAAGTCTTTGTTGGTTTGAATTCCTGTTTGTTTCTTTGTGTGTTCAGAGGAGTTGTGGGATTTTGTTGGGAATTTAAAAAAAAATAAATAATCCTGATGTTGACTAAAAAGAAAAACTACTCAAATAACCCAAAGGGACATCCATGGGAGGAAGGAGGAAATGAAGTCTGAAAAAGACTTTGTGGAAAGATTCAAGTAAGAGAAATGTACACAAATGCATAGGCCTGATGCGTGTGCCTCACTTACACCAGGACTGGGCAAAGCTGCTGCAAAGCCATTTGCTTGCACAGGACTAGAGGAGAGAGTACATGGCTGCCAGGAGAGGAATGTTGTCAGAGCGACTTCAGAATGAGCTCAGCCACGCTCTCCAGCACTGGGAGGCCCGACCACTGTGCAAGCAGCCGCCCCACCATCTGTACAGGGTAGCTCCTCGGTGCTGGGCCAACCCAAGCTGGGCCACAAGGCCACCTCCTGGGACAGCTTCTGTGTGTGGACACACGCCCACATCCACACGTGGTAGGAAATGGCACTCAGAGAGAGGTGTCCCCGTCATTCCCAGCTTCTGTAGTGGCACTGCTCAGGGTGACGTGACTTGAAATCCAAAGATACATGTTCAAGACTCAAGCCTATATCTTACTTCCTGGATGACCGCTGGCAAATCATTTCACTTCTGTGAGCCATAGTGTCATCATTTTGTAAACGGACATAACATAGAATTTTAGAGTTCATTCAGTCTAACGGTTATCATTTCACAGCTGAAGAAATTAAGAACCAGAGAATATAAAGTGAATGCCCACCTTCAGCCAGCTTATGGATGGGTAAGCAGAATTCACACTTAAATTTTCCAACTTGAGTTACCTTTCTTCCCTAACCATTGGAATCTTCCGCCTCAGTACTTCCCCTGACTTGCAGGATGGTTTAAGAAAGGAGGTTAGGAGGGTAAGAGCTTCTGGTTCGTGATGGTGAACTGAAACCACATCTCACTTCCAATGCCTCCCCAAAAGCCCACAGAACTTATGGAAAATATTTTTTTAAAGGAGAAAGAGGAATAAACGGATGAGAAAGGAGGAAAGGGCACCAGCAATGAACTCTGAATAAATCCTAGGAGATTGCAACCACACTGGGATCGGATTGGGGGAGAAAATTTTTTTAAAGTAATAAAACAGTTTCAGTTAAAAAAAGAGTGCCTTCATCAGTGAAAACATTATTCCCCTCTCCAGGGTATCTTCCCAACTCAGGTATCCTAACTGGGTCTCCCACATCGTAGGCAGATTCTTTACTGTCCGAGCCACCACGGAAGCCCTTAAAAAGAATATATAACTTTAAACCTAATATTAATGCATTAAATATATTAATAAATATGCAATATTAAATATATGTTAATTCATACATATGATAGACTACTACTGTGCAGCATTTGGCATTCATAGAAGTAGGGAAGACCTTCACATACTGACATGGAAAGGTAATAATGTAATTTCACATGAACAAAAGAGGCATCAAAACGATACAAATAACACAAACCTATGAGTGCATGCTTTTCACTTTCATGCATTGGAGAAGGAAATGGCAACCCACTCCAGTGTTCTTGCCTGGAGAATCTCAGGGACAAGGGAGCCTGGTGGGCTGCTGTCTATGGGGTCGCACAGAGTCGGACACGACTGAAGTGACTTAGCATAGCATGAGTGCATGTCATATGTTCCTACAGTAAAAATAGAAAATGCCTAAGTGCTTGTCATGTAAATGCCTACCAGATTGTGATAAGCACCATTTTGTACATAAGGTAAATGAGAAACAGAGAGGTTAAGTAATTTGCCCAAGGTCACAAAGCAACAGTTGAGTAAAAGAAGGGGCTGGGACACAAATCAAGGTCATGTGGCTCCTGAGGTGACGTACTTCCCCGCAGCTCTCAGCCTGCAGAATTGCAGAGAGGGCTCTAAAAAGAGCTCTGGATTGAGTTAGGGAGGTAAGGAGTGAAGACTCCCCATTTTACTTTCACATTTCCCTATTGTTTAATAGTCTTCAATAAGAATGTGTTTTTCACTTTAAAATTGGCTCTTTTTTGAGGTACAGTTTTATGAATTGTAGCACATGCATGGGTTCATGTAACCACCAGCACAATCAGGATACAGAACAGTTTCATTACACCCAAAACCTCCCCATTGCTCTCCCCGCCTCAAACCCCTGGCAACCACTGACCTACTCTCCATGACTATACAGCTGACCCTACAGCAGTTACAGTTTGAACTACACAGGTTCAGATTATACATGCGGTCCACTTACAGATGAATTTTTTTATAGTAAATACTGGAGCACTACACAAGTTTGCTTGAATCTGCAGATGCAAAACCACAGGTGAGAAGGGCTGACTATAGTTATATTCTGATTCCAACTGGGAGGGGGTGGTTGGCACCCCTAATCCCTTATTGTTCAAGGGTTAACTGTAGTTCTGTCTCCTTGAGACCATCATGCTGTATGTAGCCTTCTGATGTTGGCTTCTTTCATTCTACAGAGTGCCTTTGCAATTGCACAATTAATTACATGCATCAAAAATATGCTCCTTTATATTACTGAGTAGTATTCTATTCCATGAATGCAGCAGTTAAAGCACATTTAGGCTGTTTCTAGTTTGGGGCGATTATGAATACAGCTACTGTAAGCATTTGTGTAGAGTTTTGTATGAACACAAACTTTCATTCCTCTTGGGCCAACACCTAGGAGTACACTTGCCGAGTCTCGTAAGTATGTGTCCTTCATAGACAAATGCCAGGCTGTTTTCTAGAGTTGCTAGACAATTCCCCATTTTCATCAATAATGGATGACAGTCCCTATTGCTCTACATTCTCATCAGCATTTGGTACTTTCAATATTTTAATTTTAGTCATTCTGAGAGGTGTGCAGTAAGAATATATTACTTAAACTTTTAAAAAAATGGAACAGAATTGAATGGCATAAGTATAAAACAGATTATCTCCTAAGCTGTTGGTAGGTAGAAACACAAATAAGAACTGTTTGGGGACATTCCTTTCATCCATTAAATATTTCTTGAGCACCTAACATATATGTCCACTAGGCTTTTCATACACATGTTTCAAAGGCTTAGGAATTCTCACGTACCGTATGATTTTATTTTGTCATCACTATCTATTTACTTATAATACCCATAGTCTGTGTCATATAACACTAAAATGTAGCTTTTAAAAAGCAGTAGAGCTCAAAAAAGATAACATATTAAACTCTTGTTTACATTAATAATTTGTAATTTTGGAAGACACTGTACTCTACAGATACACAAAAGGAAGTTCAGCTATAGAATTTTACCTGTTTCTTCCACCCTGAATCTCTTTGTTTTGTCAAAACAGGTAGAAGACTTAGTTTATTTCCTACCAAGGCCCTGTGAGTGCTTGACAATGAGAAATTAATTGAGAAGATATAAGCGCCAATTGATTTTCTGCTTGCCAACTGTGGACACTCTGCAGATTATTTACAAAAGCCAGAAAGAAAATAGGAAAAAAGGCAAAGATGTGTGCCTGGGTCAGAAAGCAGCAAGGGGCTGCCCAGGAATTCAATTACAGTAATCCCTGCTGGCTCAGGACTTCCCTGCAACTTTGCCACATCCTTCTTGCCAAACCTAGCCCACCTGGGCCAAAGGACTCCAAGTGTAATGCTTTAGCATCTCAAAGACCTCTTTCTCCTGGTTTGTATAGACTGTCAACAGCATCTTCAATGGTAGAGAGAGAATAGATGCAAGAAAGTCAGTTTGGAATATAAAAATCCATTACTACAAAGAGGCCGAACAACATGGCCCTGGACTGAAGGAAAATCAGGAAAAAAAATTATTCTTAGAAATTACTTTTAGCCAAAGAAAGTATTATATTCAGGGAAAGACCTGCATTTCTCCCCAGGGTAGTCTCATGTTGGTTCCTGACCCCAATTCTCCTGTGTGTGCTTAGTCGCTCAGTCATGTCCAACTCGTTGAGACTATAGCCCTCCAGGTTTCTCTGTCCATGGGGATTCTCCAGGCAAGAATACTAGAGTGGGTTGCCATGCCCTCCTCCAGGGGATCTTCCCAACCCAAGGATCAAACCCAGGTCTCCCACATTGTGGTCCAGGAAGCCCCAACTTTCCTAAACCAGGTTAAATTTAACTAACTGGCTAGAAATGCTTTTCATAATTCTTTTGTGTAGGGTCCTAATCATGGAGACCTACAATTTTAAGTTGGTTGAATATGTGATTCAAATTTTAGTTCAGATTCCACAGATGGGACCCCGAGCCATGGAGGAGCAAGAGGACAGCAGTGTCAGAGCAGAGCCATGACCAGAAGGAAAGTTTTCAGATACCAAGTCTAGAACACACGTTAAACTTACTTTACATAATTGTTCTGCCTCTTCAAGGAGAGCTATTCATATGCATTGCTTTTGGATATTACTGTTATCGCCTACTAAAAATGGTGTTCATATTGACATTCCTCGCAGATATGCCCCTCAAGAAAGGAAAAGGGGCAACAGAGGAGGAAAATCTTCAGAAAGAAACTGTTGCAAAGTAATGAGAATAACTTTTTCATTAAAGCTGGTTTTAAGCACAAATAGTTCATTCTTAATGAGATTCAGTTGATCCTAAATATTGTACAATTTTACCTCATCATAATCGTATTCTAGTCTTCCTGTCATTCCAATCAAGATGCATGATACAGCTTCAAATTAAGTTCAATTCCTCAATTTTTAAGGACTGTGAAATTCAACCCCAATACTTCAACTATCACTATCCAAGATTTACTAGTGTGGACTTGGCCTTCAAAGAGAGCAAGAATAAAAGGGACCCAAGAAAATGGATGAGATTTCTGGAAGCAAAGATAAGTAATGGATTTTCCATTTCCAGGGAGTTCATTTCTCAGGTATATAAAAATACACTTAAGTTATGCCTACTCAAAATCCTATCTAACTTTTATGTTCTTAGGAGCCTGGTAGGCTCCAGTCCATGAGGTCACTAAGAGTCGGACATGACTGAGCGACTTCACTTTCACTTTTCACTTTCATGCACTGGAGAAGGAAATGGCAACCCACTCCAGTGTTCTTGCCTGGAGAATCCCAGGGACGGCGGAGCCTGGGGGGCTGCCGTCTATGGGGTCACACAGAGTCAGAGACGACTGAAGCGACTTAGCAGCAGCAGCAGCAGCATGTGGTAAAGAACTTGCCTGCCAATGCAGGAGATGTAAGAGACTCAATCCCTGGGTCAGAAAGATCCTCTGGAGCAGGAAATGGTAAACTACTCCAGTATTCTTGCCTGGAGAATCCCATGGACAGAGCAGTCTGGTGGGCTACAGTCCATCGGGTTGCAAAAAGTCAGACGTGACTGAAGCAACTTAGGACAGACCCATATTTAAGGTCTAGAGCACCTAATATATCTGATGATGTGATCTGTCCTAGCAGAGTGATTGCCAATGCTGGTTAATGGTCCTGGTTTATCTATCTCTGCTTAAACTACCTGAATGGATACTTTTATTTCAAGACTTTACAAATAATTATTAAGCCCTAACTATGTGTCAGGTGCTCTTTTTAGCAAATAACATGTACTAATTCATTTAAATCTCAAACAAACCTATGAGATGAGCATTACTGTTATCCTCACTTTACAGCTGAAGAAACTGAGGCAATTGAGGCTAAGATACTGTGATCCAAGTCACAGTGTATAAAAGCTGGGAAATCAGCCCATGCTTGAAAAGAAGCAAAACCCATTCATGAACAAATTATGTCGAGTTTGAGAGTTAATTTAAGTATATGTGGGAATAGATAAGGATATATAGTAAATTATTAAGAATTAACATCAATGACCATGGTCTAGGTTTATTGTTAACTCCATCTCACTATTTAAGCTATTAGTGACAAGTGATAAGAATCAGATCTTTATCCTAGACTACACACATCTCGCTGAGTGTCTCGCCAGTTATATTACCTGATGCTGAGTGTCTCTTCTGTTTCCGGTAGCTCCACACCTCGCACTCTTCCATACTGCCCTTGCTTGGATCACCCAGTGCCTTTTTTTCATAACAAGCAAACATACTGCAAAGAGCCTTAACTCCTTTCCTACTGTTATGCCATTTCGTCCTTAAAGCAGAGAGCTTTCTTGCCTTAACTATAAAAATTTCATGTCTACAACACAAACGAACATATCTATGAGACAGAAACAGAGAGATAGACAGAGGAGGTGAGTGAGGGAGGAAAGGATTGGGAGTTTGGAGTTAGCAGATGCAAACTATTATTTATTAAACAATAAGGTCCTATTGTATAGCATGGGGAACTCTACCCAATCTCCTGGGACAAACAATAATGGAAGTTTTTTTTAATGAATGTATGTACGTGTATAACTGATTCATTTTGCTGTACAGCAAAAGTTAACACATTATCAAATATACTTCAATAAAATTTTTAAAAATAAAAGTTTCCTGTGACTGTCTACTGCTCCAGCTATTTGTTGCTCTCTTCACCAGCACTGAATGCATAATTCCTTCCACTGGCATGCCCTCTTTAAATGCCTTCTTAGAACCTGTTAATATCCCCTGGGTTGTATAGGTCTCCCTGGCTTTGACAGCACCCAGTTCAAGGACTGCCCATAGACTAGAGCTTCTTAAACCCAAATGTTCGTATGAATCAGCTGCTGTTATTAAAATACAGATTCCATCTTAGTATCTCTGGGGTAAAGCCTCAGATGCTACATTTCTAACAAGCTTCTAGGTGATACTTATCCTGTTTCAAAGACCACAATACAATCAGCAAGAACCTCACAGACTCGTCACCTCTTCCTTACCAGTTTCTTTTATCCCACCATTCAGTTCAGTTCAGTCACTAAGTCGTGTCCGACTCTTTGCGATCCCATGGTCTGCAGCATGCCAGGCTTCCCTGTCCTTCACCATCTCCTGGAGCTTGCTCAAACTCATGTCCATTGAGTCGATAATGCCATCCAACTATCTCATCCTCTGTTGTCCCCTTCTCCTCCCACCTTCAATCTTTCCCAGCATCAGGGGCTTTTCAAATGAGTCAGTTCTTCACATCAGGTGGCCAAAGTATTGGAGTTTCAGCTACAGCATCAGTCCTTCCAATGAATATTCAGGACTGATTTCCTTCAGGATGGACTTGTTGGACCTCCTTGCAGTCCAAGGGACTCTCAAGAGTCTTCTCCGACACCACAGTTCAAAGGCATCAATCCTTCCTTGCTCAGCTTTCTTTATAGTCCAACTCTCACATCCATACATGACTACTGGAAAACCATAGCTTTGACTAGACAGACCTTTGCAACTACCTAGTCACACAACCTTTGGCATAAGCCCTCTTGGACCATTAACCCCACTGTAGAGCTGCCAAGCAGACGACTCACAAACTGCAGAACAATTATACCAAAGAAGTTCTCACACTGTTAAGAAAGTTCTAGGACCCACAACAAATTTCCCAACCTGGGGATCTGGCAAAGGGACTGAGAATTCTCAGAGAACTTGACTTTGGAGGCTGATGGGACTTGATTACAGAATTTACACAGAACCAGAGAAACAGTCTCTTGGAGGACACAAACAAAACCTTGTGCACACCAGGACCCAGGAGAAAGGAGTAGTGACCCCACAAGAGACTGACCCAGACTTGCCTGTGAGTGTCCAGGAGTCTCCAGCGGAGGTGTGGGTCAGCGGTGGCCTATTGCAGGGCCGGGGCACTGAATGCAGCAGTGAGTGCATGGGACCTTTTGAAGGAGGTCACTATTATCTTCATTAACTCCACCATAGTTTGGTCTCAGGTCAAACAATAGGGAGGGAACAGGGCCCCGCCCATCAACAGAATGCCACTATTAATGCCCCAGTATCTTCCTTCCATGGAGAAGGCAATGGCACACCACTCCAGTACTCTTGCCTGGAAAATCCCATGGATGGAGGAGCCTGGTAGACTGCAGTCCATGGGGTCGCTAAGAGTTGGACACGACTGAGCGACTTCACTTTCACTTTTCACTTTCATGCATTGGAGAAGGAAATGGCAGCCCACTCCAGTGTTCTTGCCTGGAGAATTCCAGGGACTGGGGAGCCTGGTGGGCTGCCGTCTATGGGGTCGCACAGAGTTGGACACGACTGAAGTAACTTAGCATAGCATATCTTCCTTCCATCTCCTGCCTGAGCTGCAGCACCTGGGTTACACATAACAAGTGTCAGAGTTTTTTTCCTCCTGTTTCTATGGTCACTAAACATGTATGTTTCTCAGTTCTCCCAAGAATATAATCGACCAAATAATCTAGAGATTTTCTCATTCAGGGCAACTGAAAGAATGAGAAAAACATCACCAGCACTACCCTTAAAATTTTAATTCATAAATAGATAGGCTGCAAAGCTGCCTTCTTCTTAGCTCATATTTATTCTCCTCTAGCAGCTGGAAGTCTAACTTATGAGGAAATGGAAAATAGATGAGAGGAGGGCTTTGCCCAAGAGAGCTTTCATCAGTAAAGTACCAAAGTAATTACTGCACCTGACAAATTCCTACTCCTTGTTTTAGCCCAGTTTTAATAAAAGAAAGATTCAACAATGGTTTATATTACCTGGCATTGCCTTTAATTTCATCAAGCTCCAGCATGAAGACTTGCCACATTTACACTAAACTTCTTTTTACTCCTGAAGTTCATTTGTGAAGGCAGCTGCTGGGGCTTTAATCATCTTTTCTTCAATCTTTCATTTCTAACACACTGTGAGTGATAATGGCTCTCCCAGGCCCCCCTGCAAACTAGGCAAATTCTCCTTCATGTCACTCCCAGGTAGTCAGTGGTACAGAAAGCATCTACTAATTAAGAACTGAAAGGCCATTTCAAATGCTCTGGCTATAAAGACTTACCATTTCACATTCACGGTGGGCCCCATGCAAAGGTAAGGTCCTCCGACCTGCTGGACCAGGCAGTATTTCTCCTAACTTAGGAACAGCAGGCAAATTCTTGGCATTTCAGAGGTTCTGCAGAAATCTAGGGTAATGAAATGCTGCTCATGTTTGAGAGCACAAAGCCCTTAGAATAACCTTGTCAGTATTAAGTAGATCACAGGAGTTCAAATCTCAATCACTGAGGCCCCAATGTCTCAAGGAGTACTTAGAAAAACCTCGACAATGTTTTATGCCTCCAGGGTCATTCTTTTCACACTGATGCTACTTAAAAAGTTTATTTCCTATGATTTTCTCTAAAAACCTGTAGGCTGCAAGCTGTTGCATGATTTGAAGAGTGTTTAAAATTCCATCTGGCTCAGACTGTAAAGCGTCTGTCTACAATGAGAGAGACCTGGGTTCGATCCCTGGGTCAGGAAGATCCCCTGGAGAAGGAAATGGCAATCCATTCCAGTACTATTGCCTGGAAAATCCCATGGACAGAGGAGCCTGGTAGGCTATAGTCCATGGGGTCGCAAAGAGTTGGACACGACTGAGTGACTTCACTTTTTCACTTTAAAATTCCATCTAGAAAAGTTACTGTTCAAGATGGCAACACAGGAAGATCCCAAACTGACCTCCTCCCATAGACACACTGAGTTTAGAGCCACATATGGACAAGTTTTTCTCTTAAGAAAACCTAAAGTTAGGCTGAGTGGCAAACAAGAAACCACCCGCTCCCCACACAGCTTGCCACAACCAGAAGAAACTCAAAACCCAGGATTTCTCCCCAAGAGGAAAAACTTTGAGCCCCACATTGGACACCTTACCTTTCAGTACCTGCACCTGAGAGATGAGCCCCCAAAAGCTCTAACTTTGAAAGCAAACAGGGCTCACATCCTGAGACCCACAGGACTACAGCATCCTGAGAGCATGCTTTTAAAGGGTGCACGTGCTCAGCTCTACCCACTCCAGGACCCAGCTTGGAGGCAGCCAATCAAGCCCTGAATTAACTGAAGGAGACTCACCAGTTGATAAGAGTGTTGTCCTGAGGGGCGGGCATCTAATTAACATCCACCTCTAGGAGCCTGCTGGAACTCTACGGTGAGGGAGGTGGGGGAAGGGGCCATTTTCACACTCTCCCTTTGCTCTGGAGCACCAGCATCATCCAGAAGGGAGCTTTTACCTGTGTCTGGTGCCCAGATCTCTGTGACTGCCACCAGGGGCAGTGGGTACCTCTTGACTACCTGGCTCTGGAGGCAAACCGAGCTTGCACTCCTGGTCCTGTGGGACTGTAATAATCAGTATTACCCAGAAAAGAGCTCATACCCTAATTTTTGCAGCTGCTACCAGAGGACGCGTCTGTAACACCAGCCTCTGGCAGCCAGTGGGGCTTTCACCTGTAGGTCTCACAAGACTGTAACCAAAGGAGAAAGAGTTCTTAAGTAGCTACCACTCCTCAGGGCACAGCAAGAGGTAGCAGACCCAGAAGCCTGTCTCTGGGAAGAAGTGCTTAGTCATTCAGTCATGTCTGACTCTTTGCAACCCCATGGACTGTAGCCCTCCAGGCTCCTCTGTCCATAGGGATTCTCCAGGCAAGAATACTGGAATGGGTTGCCATGCCATCCTCCAGGAGATCTTTCCCAACCATGGTACCCAGATTTCCTGCATTGCAGGTGGATTCTTTACCATCTGAGCCACCAAGGAAGCCCAAGAATACGGGAATGGGTAACTTATCCCTTCTTCAGGGGATTTTCCCAACCCAGGAATCAAACTGGAGTCTCCTGCATTGCAGGTGGATTCTTTACCAGCTGAGCTACCAGGGAAGTCCCCTGGGAAGAAGGCCTATTAGCTTATCATCATGGATGTGGCCTGAGGGGCAGGCTTCTAATTAAACACACATCCAGGGGCTGACTGTAACCTTGGAGGACAGGCACTACCTCCAGGCTTTCCTGCTGCTGTGCTCCAGGGAGCCAGTGTCTCCTGGAGGGGAGCTTTCCACTTGGCCCCAGCCTTGGCTTTTGCATCCAGTGCCCCCAGGTTTGCAGTTGCTGCCTAGGGGATGCCCTTTGATCACCTGGCTCTGATGGACAGGGGATGGGGTGCTTGCATTCATGGATCCTAATTGTGACAAATCAAAGAGCCGGTTCTTGGAAGGCAGCCAACCCGGGGACTGTGCGGACAGACTGACGCCACCCCGCCCACACCCGCCAGTCTCAGGTTTCTTGGCTTGTCCTGGAGCTCTGGCCTGAGGGGCAGGTGTGAGATCCCCCACACATCTAGCAGACTCTGGAGCGACTCTCAAGCAATGCAGGCTGTGGGTACCATCTTGGCAATCTCCTTCTGTCTTGTTCCAGCTCCCCAGTATCTCCCAGAAAGAGCTTATACAGTTGTTTGGAGCTCCAATTGTTGTGACTGCCAGATCACCTGGCTAGCAGAGTACACACTTATGATCCCACAAAAAAAAAAGTATGTATTTTCATACTTTAAAAAGCCACTACCTGAGGGGTCTGGCTTCTAAACAGTCTGAATCTAGATGCTGAGATCTTCCCCCTAGAAACACTGACAGGTCTTGCCGCATCCTCAATTACTGAGAGTTACTAAAATTATAATAGGCTGCTTGGATAAGCACAAAGGTTTGAGAGACAACAAAGCATTGGGGCAGGGTTGAACAACAAGGTTCATCTCCTACACGAGGCCACTCCTTCAGGGCTGGGAGAAGTGGTTGTTTCATCGACTGTATAGAAGCCAACACGGAGTGTCGAGCAAAATGAAGAAACAAATGCAAGAACAAGGTAAAATCTCAGGGGAAAAAAAAAAACCTTAATGAAATGGAGGTAATAGGAAGAGCAACAGGATAAGCATCTCCAAATAAGGAGTGAAGATGGCAGGGCCAGCTGACAAGAACCATCTTTCTTGACAATTTCCTCATCATCCCCATCTGGATGGGGATGTATCCTGGGATAGAACTGATCCTGGGACAATGAAAAGCCCTGATCAGACTTCTACTTCTTTGAGATTAGCTTGAGGCATCATCTGGCCTGCTTTCCTGGGAGCTCTCTGGTTTTCACAAAGGAGAGCCAAGTGTATTGTAGAGGGAGTGGACGGGAATTTTATAATGATAAGAGTCAATCCAACAAAAGGACATAACATGTGTAAATATATATGCAGCCAACATAGAAGCACTTAAATATATAAAGCAAGCATTAACAGATCTAAATGGAGAAACAAACAGCAATATAATGGTAGGGTATTTTAAAATCCCACTTACATCAATAGATAGATGATCCACATGGAAAATCAATAAGGAAACATCAGCCTCAAATGACACATGAGATCAAATGAGATTAACATACAGAACATTCCATCCAAAAGCAACAGAATACACATCCTTCTCAAGTATACACAAAGCATTTTCTAGGATAGGTAATATGTTAGGTCAAAAAACAAGTCTTAATAAATTTAAGAGGGCTAAATTCATATCAAGGATCTTTTCCAGCACAATGGTATGAAACTAAGAATTACCTGAAGAAAGCTGGAAAAATATGTGGAGATTAAACCACATAGCACTAAAAAACCAAAGGGTCAAGAAGAAATAAAGAGAAAAACTTGAAAATACCTTCAGACAAACAAAAATGGAAATATACCAAAATCTGGGGGATGTTGCAAATGCAGTTCTAAGAGGGAATTTCATAGCAATAAATATCTACTTCAAGAAACAAGTCTCAAATAAACAACCAAACTTTACTCCTCAAGGGAGCAGAAAAAGAAGAACAAAGAAACTCAAAGTTAGTAGAAGGAAGGAAATAACAAAGGTTACAGTAGAAATAGAGACCAAAATGACAGTACAGAAGTTCAAACTTAGAGCTGATTCTTTGAAAAGATAAATGAAATTGACAAGTCTTTAGCTAGACTTAACCAAGAAAAAAAGGACTCAAATAATATCAAAAATAAAAAGGAAATATTACAAATGATACAGCATAAATATGAAGGATCATAAGAGGCTGCTATGAAACATCAACAAACTGAACAACCTAGAAGAAATGGATAAATTCACAGAAATATACAACCTACCAAGACATAATCATGATTAAATAGAAAATGTGAACAGACCAGCTACTAGTAAGAAGATTGAATCAATAGTCTAGAAGGACGTCAACATCATTAATCATGGGTTCAGTTCAGTTCAGTCACTCAGTTGTGTCCAACTCTTTGCAACCCCATGAATCGCAGCACGCCAGGCCTCCCTGTCCATCACCAACTCCCAGAGTTCACTCAGACTCACGTCCATCGAGTCAGTGATGCCATCCAGCCATCTCATCCTCTATTGTCCCCTTCTCCTCCTGCCCCCAATCTCTCCCAGCTTCAGAGTCTTTTCCAATGAGTCAGCTCTTCACATGAGGTGGCCAAAGTACTGGAGTTTCAGCTTTAGCATCATTCCTTCCAAAGAAATCCCAGGGCCGATCTCCTTCCGAATGGACTGGTTGGATCTCCTTGCAGTCCAAGGGACTCTCAAGAGTCTTCTCCAACACCACAGTTCAAAAACATCAATTCTTTGGCGCTCAGCTTTCTTCACAGTCCAACTCTCACATCCATACATGACCACTGGAAAAACCATAACAGAATGTGGTCCACTGGAGAAGGGAATGGAAAACCACTTCAGTATTCTTGCCTTGAGAACCCCATGAACAGTATTAAAAGGCAAAATGATAGGATACTGAAAGAGGAACTCCCCAGGTCAGTAGGTGCCCAATATGCTACTGAAGATCAGTGGAGAAATAACTCCAGAAAGAATGAAGGGATGGAGCCAAAGCAAAAACAATACCCAGTTGTGGATGTGACTGGTGATAGAAGCAAGGTCTGATGCTATAAAGAGCAATATTGCATAGGAACCTGGAATGTCAGGTCCATGATTCAAGGCAAATTGGAAGTGGTCAAACAGGAGATGGCAAGAGTGAACGTCGACATTCTAGGAATCAGTGAACTAAAATGGACTGGAATGGGTGAATTTAACTTAGATGACCATTATATCTACTACTGCGGGCAGGAATCCCTCAGAAGAAATGGAGTAGCCATCGTGGTCAACAAAAGAGTTCGAAATGCAGTACTTGGATGCAATCTCAAAAACGACAGAATGGTCTCTGTTCGTTTCCGAGGCAAACCATTCAATATCACAGTAATCCAAGTCTATGCCCCAACCAGTAACACTGAAGAAGCTGAAGTTGAATGGTTCTATGAAGACCTACAAGACCTTTTAAAACTAACACCCAAAAAAGATGTCCTTTTCATTATAGGGGACTGGAATGCAAAAGTAAGAAGTCAAGAAACACCTGGAGTAACAGGCAAATTTGGCCTTGGAATATGGAATGAAGCACGGCAAAGACTAATAGAGTTTTGCCAAGAAAATGCACTGGTCATAGCAAACACCTTCATTAATCATCAGGGAAATGCAAATCAAAGCTACAACAAGATATCACTGCAAACCTATTAGAGTGGCTACTATCAACAAGACAAGAAATAGCAAACACTGGTGAAGATGTGGAGGAAAGGGAATTGTTGGTGGGAAAATAAATTGGTGCAATCACAATGAAAAACAGTTGAGAGGTTCCTTAGAAATTTAAAAATATAACTACCATATGCTATGCTATGCTATGCTATGCTACGTCACTTCAGTCGTGTCCGATTCTGTGTGACCCCATAGACGGCAGCCCACTGGGCTCCCCTGTCCCTGGGATTCTCCAGGCAAGAACACTGGAGTGGGTTGCCATTTCCTTCTCCAATGCATGAAGGTGAAAAGTCAAAGTGAAGTCGCTCAGTCGTATCCGGCTCTTAGGGACCCCATGGACTGCAGCGCACCAGGCTCCTCCATCCATGGGATTTTCCAGGCAAGAGTACTGGAGTGGGGTGCCATTGCCTTAATTTCACTTCTGGGTATTTGTCTAAATAAAACACTAACTCAAAAATATATTTTCACCTCCATATTCATTGCAGCATTATTTAACAATAGCCAAGACATGGAAACAACTGAAGTGTCTATCAATGGATGAATGAATAAAGAAGTTATTGGGTGTGTACACTTATATGCTTGGAATGCAACACTGTGACAGAAATAACTGAACAATACACTCCATGCCTCGACCTCTGCACAAGACCTATAGTGTCCTTCACCCCAAGTGGCTGAATCCATGGAATATGATTGGAATTCATTTATAATCTACCTAAAACAATCTAGAAGTTGTTTTTTTTTTTTTTTAATGTATACAGCAAAGGGTAATGCCTAACTACTTTAATTCTACCACATGAACTTGCAGAGTGGTACAGAAATTTACTGTATGACTATTTCCACTTTGTGCCAGTATATAAATTCTTCATCTCTCCATTGATAGCTCATCATGAGATTACATGATCACTTAACACATCAGTTCTTCAAAGGGGGCAATTTCAATTACATGGAAGCCTCCCAACATTGTCATTAACAAGGAAACATAGTAGAAGGCAAAATCCCAGGCTAGATGTTCATACGGAAGAACTAATGATTACCTCCAAAGTCCACATTTCCTTAATTATAGCATCACATTCAGTAAAGTTAAAGCTTTGTCAGGCATCTCTGTGTTTATGGGGGAAAGGAATTTGTATCATTCAAAATTGACATGTTGTACAAGGGAAGGTTACCATCAAAGCGGAATGAAATAGATTGCACTGCAGTCTTCCTTTTTAGAACAACACATTCTCCCAAAAGGGAGAAAATAAATAGAAGGGTAAATCATCTCTGTTGTTACATTATTTCTAAATTCTGCACTCTTTTGACACCCAAAAAAGAATGCACTCCACAGAGTGTATACTCAAACATGAAGCAGCTTGATTGATAGTCCTGACAATTGCATAAATTAATGACAACTCTCCATCAAGATCTAATTTGATGATGTTTCAAAACAATGTCTAAATTTTTTGCAGTACCCAGATAAGATGTAACAAATCATTTCAGTTAGTGCTTCTTGGGCTAGATGTGACAAGCTATGACCTAAATGAAAGAAATATTCTTGTTTTCTGTGATTATTTCTCCTCTGAAGGATAAACTAAATCTAAATCTAGATCTTTTACAAGATACATTATTAAGCTGGACTCAATACTGCCCTATAAAATGGAGAAGGTTGACTCATGGGGTTAGAAAGTAGTGAAGAGGTGGAAGTGCTCAGTCGCTCTGTCGTGGCTGACTCTTTGCGACCCCATGGACGTAGCCCACCAGGCTCCTCTATTCATGGAATTTCCCAGGCAAAGAATACCGGAGTGGGTTGCCGTTTCCTTCTCCAGGGAGAAGTGAATGAGAAAGAGAAGGGAAGTACATCCTACTGACAATGATGGGAGAGAAGAAATTATCCAATCTCTCCATGTTAGTACCAGGTGACCTGGTCACTCAGCTGACCTATATTTCCTTTCCAGGTTTGTGAAGGGAGTGAGGAAGGCGAGAAATATTTGCCAGGGAAAGGATTCTAGCTAACATAGTGTTAGGTAGTACAGTTAAACAGAAAATGATATCAGCCTGAATCTGAGGAGTCTTGATACCTATCCCAGCTTCACTACTGATTTTGTCCGTGGCTTTGGAAATGCCCCAGTGCCTCTAGTTCTCCATTTTATCATCTGCAAAATGGATCATCTCTCAACTATTGCTCTCCAGAAAATGTACATAGTAGCACAAATGATTTATAGAGAATGCTATGCAAAGAATATTATTCGAGCTAAGTGATGCTCACCAAGAGAAAACTGTGTCCACCTCTCTATTTGCATTTATGATTTGATCATATATTTTTAATAATAAGGTCATAAGTTAAATTGGCCAAGAGGCAAATGAGTTACTCTAAATGTTCCTAATAAACCTGTATTAGAATCAATTTTTCAGGAGGGAAAAATCAAACAAGTTTTTCGATCCATCTCAATTTCTCTTTCTAGAGTCCCACACTTTCCACCATCTTCCTAGTTACAACAAGCCGCTGTCACACCTCGAGTGTGAACCAGCCAGTATGGCTCATGCTAGTTTCTCTGCCCTCTCCATAACAGCCCTTTACAAAATATCTTTGGAGGGGAGACCTCATTCCCCACCTCCACATAATCCTAGAATGTGCCTCTTACGTCCAACTTTCCCCTCTCCCCAGTGTCTTTCCCAGTTTCTCCTGCAGAATCAGCCTTCCTCGGGATGTCACCCCCACTCCCTCAGCACACACCAAACTATCCCCTTTGGTGCTCACCCCCAGAATGACAGAGTTCATCCCATGTCCTCCCTACAGAACTGTCTTTGGAGTCCACTGGTATTGATGGAGGCCTCTGCAGACATTCCATGGGGTTGCAAAGAGTCAGCCACGACTGAGCAACTTCACTTTCACTTTTCTGCAGAGTTAGTCTCAAAGAAAGAGTGTATTCTTTGTGGGTGGAAGGGTGCAATGAGCTCAGCTCATCTCTCTACAGCAGCGTTGCTGGGTTGGGGGCAGTGAGTCCTCTAACTGCAAATACAGCTGTTCTCCATTATAAGTCATCACGTTCTGGAGGATGTGGGCCCTGTGGATCTGAAGCCTAACCTCTCTACCTACACCCAACCTAGGAAGCAGTTCCTAAGACTGCTTTTACAAAGCCAACTTTAACCCAATGTCCAGAGTATTCCCCTGCTACATTATCCTGAAAGCGCTTTTGCTGCTTTCCAGGGTCACTTTCACCTACAGAAATTCGTATTAACTCCTGGAGACAACACAGATGTGGACTGGTACACAGTTCACTCCAGCTCTCCTATCACCAAATTTCTGCTTCTGTCATGGGGAAAGGAGCTTCAGTGCTTCCACAAATGAATCATGTGTGTGTTTCATAAGGAAGCAGATGACTCAAGTTACGTGAATATATAAATTAATTCCCCCCAAAGACCTAAAATGGAAAAAAAAATCTATGAATTCTCACAATACCTGGTGAATGGAGAGTCCCAGTGGGTTCAGCAAGGATGGGAATGGGAATCTGGGGACCCTACGTCCATGGTATCTCCTTATGCCCTGCCTGCCTGAGCTCAGAAAAGACTCTCTCTCGCTAATCTTTCATCTTCCCCATCACCAAAATGATGAGTCAGATTTGCTGTCCCTCAGTTCCCTGCCGACCCAGACACTTAAGGATTTCTATCATACTCTTTTCTTCCATAAACAGTGAAAGCAACTGCTTCATTTTACCTTACCAGCTCACTTTTTGTAGTCAGATTTCCAATGGTAGCCCAGAATTATTTCTATATACACTAAGTTGGGAAGCAAAGAAAACACTTACTTTTTTTCCTCATTATAAAAAATTCCACAATAAAATAATATGGAAATGTAACTTAGAAAGAGATAGTAACCCATTATCTTACTTCTCTTGGAAAATAAGTTGGTTACCGTTTCTTTCACAGTTTTATAAGATAAACGTGCATTATTCTTACTATTAATATTTTAATAAAAACAGATTTACACTAAATAGACTTATTACAAAATTGTCTTTGTGTTTAGAAATCCTTTTTTGTCAGCAAGTATAAATCTCTCTCTTTCTTTCTTATCAACTGCATTAGATTCCTCTGTGGGTCTGTACCATAATATGGTCATCCTTTTAATAAAATTTTTTGTTCAATTTCCTAATCACAAATTTCCCAAACACACAGTATCTTTATACATGTAAATGACTATTATAGAATAATTAAACCGAGACTGGAGCTTACCAACTCCTTTTAGGTTGTGTTTTGGTTTATTAATAAACCAACATGTCAGCATCCATCATTTAGTCAAATATGGCACAATACACTATCCTGGAAGGCAAATAAGAGGTAACCAGAATGTAAGTTATTATATATGATAAAACTTAATTAGCCATTTGCTTCAAAATGATTATATCTCTTTTAAAATGTCTGCCTCCTTTGTTTGCTATAAATATTCATTTAGATACATAAAATATACTAAGCAGCATTTTGTCTGCATCCCATCAAGCAAATTCACTGAGGCGTGAGGGCTATATAAGCAGTGGAGCAGAAGACCATGCTATTACATGGATAAATGCTCTGGAGTTACTGAAGCAAGACAAAAACAATCACGGGAACATGGATTTGGAATATGCTGAAGCAACCATGTTTGGGGGGATGGGGGAAAAAAGGAGAGTTGCTCATAAATAAGAAAATACAGATGTCATGATATTCCATAAAATTGAGTGTGTTTAGTCTGATTCAGACAGATTGTTACTGTTATGCTATCTGCCTATCAGATATTTTAAGTTCATCAAGAAGCCATGGTCAGTTAACAGACCTACATAATGGAATGTTTTATAAGATGATTTTCTTTTAATCACCCAGAGGTCTAATAGGGTGGTTGGCCTGCTTCCCTAATAAAATTTAAATAGCTTTGCCTCAGGTCAAAGTGAAGTCGGCCATCCTACAAGGAGTTCATCTGTGACATCCATAATAGCTGCCCAGTCTCAAGGGACCATTTGAGGTTACTGCTTCTGTCGGAAAATAGTCACACACACACACAATGCAAGCAGCAGTTTCCTGGCCAAAATGAATTTCAATCCATAGTCTATGTCTTTGTTTTTAAGGGCTGAGTAAGCAGACTAACCTCATTCTCTATCTTCCTGGCCCAGCACCCTTCATGACTTCCTCCTCACCTACTGCAGAGTTCCGAGATTCCCTGTGGCAGGTACCACAGCCAGAGGCCGGCAGTACAGCGCCTCTCTGCAGGCCCCATTCTCATCCCTTGGGCTATGGCCTTGGCTCTCTAGTGGTTCTGTGGCCTCCCCCCCCATTTTCTGCCCCCTTGCTGCATCCATGCCTCTATTGTAATTTCTGCTTGACTTTTAGTGGTGTCTTCAGCCTTGGGCCCATTCTCTAATGCTGAGCCCAGATCCCAGGGCCTAAGGCCCTTAAATGGGAGGAGATTGAACCTACACAGTTGATAGGCCTTTAACTGGTAATTACACATGGCACACATGTGCAAGGGCGTGCACACACACACGCACACACACACACATACACATGTTAATAAATGTATCTAACCACGTATGGGTAAACCTGCCCAGTTACTTTAAGTAAAGCTCAAAAGGCTTCCCAGGACTTGAGTTCTCTCCCTACATGTCTTTAAGTCCATTTTCTCTTTGTGGGTAACCTTACTGTGCACACATGGTAATAAGGTGAGATGACCATGGCAGCTCTAGTCCTTCAAGATCAAGCCCAGGAAAAAAACATCTCTGCCTCATCCTTGAATTCTCAGGCATACATTTGATTGTATTTTACTGGCTTTCAGTCTGTCTCGTGACATTCCCTGAACCAAATGTTTTCTGGCCAGAAAATCGTAAACAGGTGCCTTCCAAACGCACCTGAAGCACAGGTTAAGGACTGGAGAGAACCTCCAGAGATTCTGAAGATTTACTGCTGAAAGAAGAGAGAATGAATGTTGGGGTGAATGATCAAGTACCTGGACGTTAAGATAACCAAACCAATTGCTTCATATTTTTGTGCCAATTATATAAATTAAGAAACAGTTCAATTTGAGCTCACAGGCTCAAATACTAGGACGACTTAGCAATCACGTAGCTCCTGGTTATTTAAAATGTGCTTCCTGGACCAGCAACAATAGCATCACCAGTTTTAGAGTTGCAGCATCTCAGACCCCCTGGCCCTGCTGAATCGGAATCTGCAGTTTAACAAGATCTGCAGTATATACAGTAATGTTGAAAATGAATAGTCCAAATTTAACTCTCAGTTTACAGATATGGAACCTGGGATGAGGCAGATGAAGATCCTTGCCCAAAGTCATACATCCAGTAAGTGGGATATTAGAATCCAGGTCTCTTGTCATATGTGGGAGGCTTTACTCCAAATTGACGCTACTTTGCACTGTCAATTTTTCAACCAATCACAATTATATTTTCAATGATGTATTTGTTATTAAAACATACAAATCAGGAAAGAAGTCAGCATAGCATAATGGTTCAGAAGTACAACTCTGAAATCAAAGAGGTCTGGATTCAAATCTCAGCTCCAGCATTTATTACCTCAGAAATTTGGGAAAGTTATTTGACTGCTGTAAAATGTGGCATCTCAACTACCTATCTTACAGAATTATTGTAGGAATTAAAAAAGGCATATATATATATATACACATATATACACACATACATATATATGTTAAAAACTTAATCAGCATGTTAAGCATGTGAAGCTTAAAAATATTATCTTTAACATTTTTCATAGAATAACATTTTCCATCCATTTATTCTATTCATCTCTGTCTTCACAGGTATCAGCAATACAAACATGGATAAAAATGAGTGCCTGCCATCAAGAAGACTACATTCTATCAGAGGAGGTAGAGTAGCAACAAACTAGGTTGTGACAAATGCTAAACCATCAGCACGCACAAAGTGCCACCAAACCACAGAAAAGAAGCAATTAATTTTGCCTAGCAAAGGAGAAGGCAATGGCACCCCACTCCAGTATTCTTCCCTGGAAAATCCCATGGACGGAGGAGCCTGGTAGGCTGCAGACCATGGGGTCTCGAAGAGTCGGACACGACTGAGCGACTTCACTTTCACTTTTCACTTTCATGCATTGGAGAAGGAAATGGCAACCCACTCCAGTGTTCTTGCTTGGAGAATCCCAGGGACGGGGTGGTGGGCCTGGTGGGCCACCGTCTATGGGGTGGCACAGAGTCGGACACGACTGAAGCGACTTAGAAGCAGCAGCAGCAGCAAAGGAGAACAGGCTCCTCAGAAAAAAATCATATAGCTTGCACCTGAAGGGGGCCTGAAAGTGCATCAAGGTATTCAATTGCAGTGAGTTTTTGAGGAATTAACATATATGTGGTGTTGAGGGTTGAGGGCATTAAAAAATTAATAAGATCCCCAACAGCATCATAAGATCATCAAGTGCAGAGCTATATGTGACTGCTGTTGGAGGCTGTGAGGCTCAGCCAATTATCTCCCCACACCCTTGCCATTATATGGGGCCATGAAATTAGTTGTAACAAAGAAGGGGTAGACATAATGTGTATCTGATCCAGAGCAGAGCATGGGAGAGAGGGCCCGAGAACACACATTCCATCTGGTGCAGTTACAAGATGGTAGAGCTTTGTTCATTGGAAGGACTGATGCTGAAGCTGAAGCACCAATACTTTGGCCACCTGTTGCTAAGAGCCAACTCACTGGAAAAGAAAACCCTGATGCTGGAAAAGACTGAAGACAAAAGGAAAAGAAGGCAGCAGAGGATGAGATGGTTGGATAGCATCACTGACTCAACGGACTTGAGTTTGAGCAAACTCCGGGAGATAGTGAAGGACAGGGAAGTCTGGCGTGCTGCAGTCCATGGGGTCACAAAGAATCGGACACGACTTAGTGACTGAACAACAACAAGAACTTTGTGATGGCTTCACAATAGAGTTTCCTGCTGCCCGAGTTAGTCATGCTGTGTGGGCTAGAAATACACTTTGGTGGAGTAAATCGCTCTGACTTGGGGGTTGCTTATTATCATAGCATAACCCAGAACACCTGACTCACGTGGGATGATAATATTCATGAAGGTGACTCCAAGGAAACTATGACTTCAGAAGGGGTAAAGGGAGGGAACTGGCTTCAAATCAAGTGTGTTTTGGGGGGTGAGAGGGGGGGCCAGAGGAAGTTTCTTACTAAACCTATCAAAATGTGTTACTAAGTAATACCTGCTAATCATATTTCCCTGCTCAAACAACAGTATTTTTCAGAATTTCATCTTGAAATCCTCCTCAGGATGCACCCTCTCTCATGACTAGTGAAACCACCATACGTCACCGGGTCATCGTGCATGTCAGTGTTACAAAAACAGCTATGAATCGCTTTAAACAAAGCAAATCCATCTGTCCGTCTTTCCACGCTACTTCAAAGCCGCCCGACCATCTAAAGTCAAACTTCTCTGGATTAAATAGGCTACAAGGCTAAAGCCCAGCAAGTGTCTCTTTTAACCTCTAGCAGATTTTCACAGCCCAGTGGCAAACTCCTCCCAAACAACATTTCTAATGGGAGGCTGACAGACTTCTAACTAAAGCAGTTCCAATGTGCCGCTATAATAACCTACTTCTTTTGATTGCATTTATTTTTAATGATTATTTTCCCTGCGTGCCAATCCAACCTGTGCTTCCAGCCCAGAAAGAGGGGGGAGGGGAGGAAGCCAGGACCGAGAACGTTATCTTGGGCTGCACTGTCACCTAGAGGTACTGCGGAAGAACTGCCGCATTGCTCTTCTAAGAGCAGTGGCCGCTGTTGAAACAAAGCGGGACCTTCCTCCCTCTGCATAGGGTTGGGTAAAATAACTGAAATGAGCCCCTCAGTTTCGCTTAAACAAAATATAATAAAACAATCATAAAATATATAATAATTTTTCACTAAACACACCCAAGGTGGTCCTAAAGAGGGAGATCCTTTAAGAAATGGTTCTGAGGAGCTCTTAGAAAAGAACAGTTTTCAGTATTACAACAGTTAGATTTGATTTGCAGCTTGAACTGCATAGATGGAAAAATCATTTGGAAACGGATTGTTGCCAAAGTCTGAATAGGTCTATCTGGTCAGAACTACACTTCGATTGCAAAACTGAAATTTATTCAAAAGTTATTCAGGCTCAAATCAGAAGCCAAGGAGTATCATGGAGATAGAAAAAAGGACAAGGCTAATGATGTCTTGATTACTGAAGTTCTGCAAGTGACAGAACTTGACAGGTGCATTCCTAATTGTCATTATTTCAAGGGCAAAGTCAAAAGTTTGTTGTTGACAAGGTCTTTGACGTTCTCCTTAGGCAACATCAGCGTGTACACAAACACAAGCTATTTTAAATAAACCTGAAGAACTTGTATTTCAGGAGGATGTTATTTCCAAACGATTAGTACAATGAACACACAAGTTCAGGGAAAAGATAATTTGGGCAGGCTTCGGGAGAGGTAATGATTTAGTCCACATTAGTAATGGCACTTGCAATGAAAGAGGGGCAAAAACCTGAGATGAATCATTCAAGGGCTTGGAGATTTTCAGCTGCAATCTCTCTGTGACATTTTAAGCCAGGAATGATGGGCTGTTCTTTGAATTTAATGAGCACACACACATTCAGGAACACATCCCAGGACCACAGACTGTGTGGTTCCCTTCGTTTGCATCACTTCTCTGCAATCAAAAAACTTGGGGTTTTGAAGTTGAAAAAACAAGAAAGCAAAGAAACAGAAAAGGGGAGAAAAAAGTTATTTTGCAATGCAAAAAGCCTATTACCCTTACTAGTACAAAATTCAAAATTAGGCAAATTATCAGTTCCACTCACTGGAAGAGGGTTATTTTGGGAAAGTCAAAACAGCTCAGTTAAAATAACTGTTTACATTTTTGAGTACTTAGAATGGTCCTGGTGCTATCTTAGGGCTTTACTCATTTAGTCCTCAAACCACCATGTGGGGTGGATACTATCACCCCATTTACAAATGAGGACAGTGAAATCCAGAGAAGTAAAATAAGATCAAAACCCAGGCAGTTATTCTGACTCCAGAGTATCCATTCTTAAAAACCATGCTATTAAGCTATCTCATTAAAGAACATTTTCTATAGGACAATGCAAGAAACTACTGCTTTTTCCTGTGGGATTTTTCAAGACGGTGCCTCTTGATGACTTGATGAAAGTCATTGCCTTCCTGGACCATTCCCGCTGCCACTCTGTAGGTTTCCTTTCCTGCTCAATGCCCATTCAGGTCAGATCACCTCACTAATAGAAGAGGCCATAACCCTGTTAGTGTTCAGGACCTAGTGGCTTTCCCTCTTGGACCCTTCTCTGGTTGGAGCTGAGCCAGCCCGTTCTTCAGTCACCCCATGAGGAATTTCCTTTTCCCACCCAGAGTCCACATGTGCCCTCCCCTCCCAGGCCTTGGGTGAAGGTGACTTTTCTGAAGTCAATCTGAGGTAGGTGTTCAATAAACAGTTGAATAGGATCGATGGAGGTATTTCCGAAGCTTAATCAAGCTGGAGGCATTTTTCAATATTGATGGGGTTCCTGGCAGCTCTTCTAACCTCACCCAAGATCCCTGATGGCTAAAGGTAGAAAGTGGTCGATGGTCTACAGACATTCTTTGCTTTCCCTAAGATGCCCTCTGAAAAAACTGGAACACTGAAAAGCCTCAATAATAAGGATTTTTATTGGTTCAGGAAAAAAAAAAATCAGCCAAGAGAAATAAAACTCGCCTGCAAATGTCATTAAAATGAACATTTCTTTGTTATAGGTCATTTCCAGTGAGCATGAAAGGAAGGTCATTTAATTGTAACCCCCAGAAACTGCCTCTGTTAATGTAACATGTTCAATTGGTTTAATTATTCAGTCTTTTGCTATCAGAATGTGATAAAACCTAAATTATCCATGCAATTGGGGAAAAGGAAAAGTAGAGGGAAATGAAATTCCCAGGCACGTCTCTAATATTAATTCCACTGAATCATAGCTTGTTTCTCAGGTTCAGAAGTATTGAACGAATGAATGAATAAATGAACCAACAAATCAACCTTTGAAGAAACAAGTGAATGAAGAAACCAAGATGGCCCGGGCTAATCAAAGGTAAAATGTCACCACAGAGAGCCCCAGTAATACATCTACACAATGGACAACCGCATAGACCATTCCTTCCCTGTGCCTCAGCAGGGTCTGTGGCCAGGAGACACATGTTGTCTAGTGACCTGGCTGGCCTGGCCAGGAGTCAGCTGGCTCCAGAAGGCTGAGTCCCACAGAGCCAGAGAACATGCAAGAGAGAGAGCACCAGAGATGGAAGCCAGAGGAACCTGTCTGAAATGGGTTTTCAGGACAAAGGAGGCTGGTGGTGGGTATTGGGAGTCAGGAGAGAGCCAAGGTGAAGATCCAAGAGGCCAGTGAGTCAAAGGAGCTTGGTCCAAGCACATTAGACTAGATGAGTGGGATCGCTGTTAGTGCCAGCACTGAAACCACAAGAATTATATTTGTTTGGCTGGCCTTTCTATTTGCTTTGTGTTTATTTTTTCTAAATAGGAAATACATGTACATTAAGCAAATCTCCAAAAAGATTCCAAAGGGTATACTAAATGGTAATCCCACTGTCACCCTTGGCTCCCAGCTCCCCAGTTCTCCTCCCCTGAATTTCTTCTGGGTCCTTCCATAGGTAGCCTGTACATATATAAGCATAAATGTATTTACATCCTATGTATCACAAATCATATCATATTATACTTATCAGTTCTTTATCTTTCTTTTACATTTACCAGTACATCTTAGAAATGGTTCCATAAGTATATGGAGAGCTGGTTCATCTTGATGGCTGAGTAATATTCCTTTGCACAGACCCACCAAAATTAATCCTGTTAAAATGTCTATTTAGCTCCTCTGTGAACTTTGCTATAACAGAAAATGCTGCAGTGATGGACATGTTGGGCACATGTGAATATATGTGTAAAAGTGAAAACAGGTTAATAAAGTTCATTTTAAGTTTTGATATGTATTGCCAAATTATTCTCCAAAGAAGTGATACCAATTAATATTCCAAACCATACTCTGGTATCCAAGACATCTGGGTTTGGAGTCTGATGTTGATGGACAGGGTTTGATGGAACACCTACTACCTGCAGACACACTTGTCCCTCACAACAAGCAGGAACTTGCTCTTCCACAGTGTATTGTTTATCAGAGAAAAGTTGGTTAAATGGTTTTTCTAAAGCTACATGACAAAGCTGTGCAACCTTGGGTAAATGATAACTTACCCAAGAGAGGTCTCAGGTTTCCCAAAGAATTTGTCAAAAAGCTGGAGTCATTATCTTCTAGTCTTCCAGTTCCCAGTCTGCAGTACCTTGTAATATGGCAAAAATTCAGATGTCCCATAGGGAAAAGAAGAAGGCAATGGCAACCCACTCCAGTACTCTTGCCTGGAAAATCCCATAGGTGGAGGAGCCTGGTGGGCTGCAGTCCATGGGGTCGCAAAGAGTTGGACACGACTGAGCAACTTCACTTTCACTCTTCACTTTCATGCATTGGAGAAGGAAGTGGCAACCCATTCCAGTGTTCAGGCCCAGGGACGGGGGAGACTGGTGGGCTGTCATCTATGGGGTCGCACAGAGTCGGACATGACTGAAATGACTTAGCAGCATAGGGAAAAGAAAAGCTAAGGTCCTGGCTCATGAACATGCATTAACATAACCAGCACAAAACCAGAGTCACTATGGATCCCCTCCTCTTTTATGACCAGCTCAACTCTTCATATGAAACAAGAGCTAGGGAAATGGTCACAACTTAACTCAAGCCAACCCAGTAGGAATTTACCATGTACAAGAGGAGCTGGGAAGGGGTGATGCTAGAGCTATGTGGGTCCTCAGAAGCTGGTGGCCTCTGCACCATGTTTCCCCCTTGAATCCCAGCTCAAAGTATTTTCAGACAGAATTTTCTTACCCTCTACTCTCCGATTTCTTCATCTTGGCGAAGAACCTCCAAACAACTCCAAACAACTCTAAATACTACTGTTGTTCTTTCAGTGGTTGAAAATTCTGGCCTCAGTTCTCATTGAGGCTGACCTCAGTGATGGCCTGACTCCCAAGACTCACTAACATCTCCTCTCCCAACAGTGTTGCCTGCAATCACTTCCTGCATGGAAAGTGTAACACACAGATGTCACCATGGATGTCACCTGTCCTTAACTGCTGTTCTGAAAAGTGGATAAACCTGTGAATGGGATGGGGGCATCACTAAGGTTCCTAACAATACTGCCAGACTCTGAGTGCCTGAAAGTAAAAAAAAAAAAAAAAAAAAAAAACTGTGAATGGGATGGGGGCATCACTAAGGTTCCTAACAATACTGCCAGACTCTGAGTGCCTGAAAGTAAAAAAAAAAAAAAACTGTTCTCTGCATCTCTTTGGTCCTCTCTTCCCCACCATGCAGGCTTCTCAAAGCTTCTAGCTCTAGCAGGGATTCTGGAAATGTCTGAGGACTGTGTTTGTTTCCAAGGGTAACTGGAACAAATGACCACAAACTATGTGATTTAAAACAACACATATGTATGCTCTCTCAATTCTGGAGGTCAGAAGTCCAAAACCAAAGAGTTGACAAGTCCAGGCCCTCTATAAAGGCTCTCGGGGTAAATCTGGTCTATGCCTGCCTCTTAGTTTCCGATGTTGCTGGCTATCCTTATGGTTCCTTGACGTTGCAGCTGCATTGCTCTCATCTCAGAGTCCATCATCGCATGCTGTCCTCCCTGCCTGCCAGTCTGCCTTCTCTTCTGATGCGCATGCCAGTCACATGGGACTAGGAGTCACCCTAGTCAGGTATGACCTCATCTTAGTTTGAGTATATCTGCAGGGACCTTATTTCCAAGTAAAGTCACATTCATCAATACTAAAAGTTAGAATTTCCACATATCTTCTGGAGGGGATACAATTCAACCCACAACTGTGGTTTAATGGAAAGTGCAAGTACATGAGCAAGTTCGTACTTTGCAGAAAGAAGAAAGGAAGGAGGAAGGAAAAGAAGAAAGGAAAAAACTGAATTTTTCATAAGATACACATGATAAGAAAGTATCATAATTTATGTATCTAAGTACCACATCAGGAGGAAAAAAAGGCCATTTTAACTTGGTTTTCTGAATTTATGTTCTGCAGAGTCATTATGTGATTTGTAGTCCTTTATATAACTGAGGACACATGAACAGATCTTTTCCTCTTAGTTAATTTCTTCTTTTGCCTACTAGCTTGCTTATTAAAAAAAAAAAAATTACCTGACAGTGAGAGCTTTGCATTAAATACTCTGAGTATTTTAGGTTAAGGTCTTAAGGGGGAAAAAATTACTTCTAAGTTTAACAGGGGCTTCCCTGGAAGCTCAGTTAGTAAAGAATCCACCTGCAGTGCAGGAGACCCCAGTTCAATTCCTGAGTCAGGAAGAACCACTGGAAAGGGGATAAGCTACTCACTCCAGTATTCTTGGGCTTCCCTGGTGGCTCAGCTGGTAAAGAATCCACCTGCAATGCGGGAGACCTGGGTTCAATCCCTGGGTTGGGAAGATCCCCTGGAGAAGGGAAAGGCTACCCACTCCAGTATTCTGGCCTGGAGAATTCCATGGACTATATAATCCATGGGGTCACAAAGAGTTGGACATGACTGAGCGACTTTCACACACACGTGCGCGCATGCACACGCTCAACAGGGGAGTCACTAATGATAGGGCCATATGATTCTAGTTGTCCTTCTTTCCTTCTGGGCCTGAAACAAAGCCCCCACATGTCTTGTGCCTTTACCTCCACACTCAAGAGAAGGAAGGGAGGGAGGGAAGGAGGGAAAAGCCAGCCCCACTCTCAGCTCCCAGTCCTGCAAAGGAGGAATAAGTGTGTTGGCTTGAAGACAGGAACCCTGGGCTCTCCATCTGGCTCTGAAACCACACCAAACCATCACAAGCTGTCCAGTTACTTCACCAATTAAATACAAAGTGCTTAGGATGGATAATCTCTAAAATCCCTCTCAGCAGGGCATTCGTTCTATCCTGGGTGTCCACTCACTGGATTAGGTCCATGGAGAGGTGAGTGTTTCTTCTGCTCAGCATCCAGTTGAGAAGTCATGAACTGGTTCTTCGAAGAACTTGAGAGCTTCCAATACTCAAGAGGGAGGGAGAAAAACCCTATGGAAACCAGTCATTCTAAAACAAAACAGCAAGAGACCTGGCCTGCCATAGGGTAAATGCCATTGAGATGACTCAGAATGTGAATCTGAGCAAGGGTCACATTATAGTCTTTTCCCTCCTTCCAAGGAGTCAAAACAACAGAAAGCTGTTTCCTATCATTTTTAAGACATATGTATATATATATACATATATATATACATACTTAATAATAATTAAGTAGTGAAATATTTTCTTCTCCAAAATCATCTGGACTCAGTAAATCCAGTATTCTTTAACACACATTGTCTGAGGCAGGGTGCTATAGTGGAAAGACTCAAACAGGCCTAGGTTAAACCCTATCACTACCCTCAGGCCCTCAGTCAACTGAGCTAAATCACTCACCTTGGTTAAGTGTGTTTCCTCTTCTGTTAAAACAGGGGTTCTTGAAAGGATACCATGAGAAGATTTGTGGAAAGTTTGTGGGACACAGTATTTAGGAAATACTCGTTTTTCACACTAAAATAAGAAATATATGTCCTCTCCATACCTTGCCCAATCTAAGCGAGCCGCAGTCTGGCTGATGCTCTGCAGTACCCTCTGGTATCACTCCCTTTATGATAGTGCATCTGCACAAGGTCAGCCGAACACGCTGTGATGTGTATTTTCAGTTGTTCATCTGTGTACTTGCCCAGTGCTCCCACTGAAATCCCATCGAGTCTACAATCTCCAGAGTTATAAACTCCTCAAAGGGCCATATCCATTTACAGCCATTTGAACAGCCTCTAAAATGACAAGAGGCGCAGAGTACACATTAACCCAGTGGCTAGCGGAGAAGCCCATGGGAACGCACATTCTCTCAGGCACTGCACAGCTGGGATTTATCAATGGCTCCATTTTCTCCAGCGCAGAGGAGATGGCCTCTTCTGTGATCTTGTCAACTAAATGACATGTTCCTCAGGAATAGGGAGCATACTTTTGTTTTCTTTCTGCCCAGGCTTTCAGAGAGCATTTCCTCTAATCGATGCTTATGTAAGTGTTTAGTTGGCCAACTCTAAGTCAGGTTGTGTTCATTTAGATGAACTTTATGTTTGAAATGATAAATGCTCATTTCCTATTTTCAAAAAGCATCCATGAATTTTTAAAAATCACTTCACATGTAAGTATTAAAATAGGTCTCAAAATGTTTGGTTCTGTGCTTCTATTTACGTTCTCAAAATTAGAAGATGAAAAGGCAAACTATGGAAGAGTGTAAAAGCATTCTTCCTTTATAACATTTAAATCACTTAATAACTTACAAAGAAAAAAAAATAAAGGTACAAAATTATTGTGTTGTGGCAGTAGTGAGACTAATAGCCCACCAAACTACCAATCCACAGAAACTGTAATATGTTTTTACCTTACTGGCAAAAGGATCTTTGTGGGTGTGATTAATGATCTTGAGATGCAGAGGGCATTCTGGATTATTCAGGTCATCTCAAGAAAATCACAAGGATCCTCAGAAGAGAAGGAGCAAGGGAGGAAAGTCAGAACAAGAAAGAGATGTGAAGGCAGAAAAGGAAGTTGAATGATGTCACTGCTGGAGGGCAGGGGGAGTGATGTCATGCCAGGAGGCACAGAACGTGGGCAGCCTCTAAGGAGCTAGAAACAAGGAACAGATCCTCTCTGCAATCTCCACAAGAAATTCCATCCTGTTAACATTGTGATTTTAGTCCATGAGACCTACTTTGTACTTGTGGCCTCCAAAACTGTAAGATCACTTTATGCTGTTTTCAGTCATAGGGTTTGTGATTATTTGTCAGATCAAGAAGAAAAATAAGATGAAATACATATACTAATTATTAGGGGGAGTTGATACCAAAATTAGGAGGTGTTACTTGTAAACAAACTAGAAAGGTTAATGGATTAATTGTATTTACATCTTTTTAGTATTAGCAGAAAATAATCTTATCTATAGGCCTTGGGTAACTCATAGGAAGTGAGAAGGCTTAAGTGCAGATTACAAGCAGATATCAAGCAAGGGGAGCTCAGTCCTGGGGAGTACAGCCACGGCCATGCCCCAGAGGGTCCAGGGTAGCACCCCCTCTACCATCACTGTGGGGTGAGTGATTTAATAACTACCTTTAAGTCTGTATCACTCCTTTAGAGATAGGTACTAAGTCGAGGTTGTACACATAAGCCTGGGTTTTAGGAGATGCAGAGAGGAATGTTTGTTCCTTTAAATTTCTCTCAGGATCTGTGGAGTTCTGCTTCCCACTAACATCCATGGTGTGGGATTCCAGCTAAAGAGGAAGGGTACTCAGATGCTGGTAGTATAGAAAGTGACAAATGGCTGTCAGAGAGTCTGATAACCTGAATTATCTAGCACAGTACTTAATTAAGAAATTTAAAATTCTATTGTGAAGACCCATTTGTCTGTAGTAAGGAAAAACAGAGGCAGATGAGTAAAAAACTTTTGAATGAAATTCAAGTATCTAAATTAGAGAATATTTGAAAATTGTGTTCCATGTAATACTAATCCACCTCTTCCATCCCTCCCTTCCTCTTTATTTCCTCCCTTTCTTCCTTTCTTTCTTCCTCCCTCCTTCTGGATACATCAGTTGAAAGTCCAATGAGCTACTCTCTGGAAATAAGGCTCACTAGAGATGCGCAATCTGGGAGGATCTAGTGAGAGTGGGCACAGAATGTCTGTGGCAGTATAGGAAGGGAGAGTGTACAGAGCTCTCTTTCCCTCCCTCTCTCCTTCCTTGCTTCCCTTCCTCCCTCCCTCCTTCTCGCTTTTGTTTTATAGTCCATGCAGTCTCCCATCAAGAGGCAGAAACAGAATAATCCTATGAGGCAGAATGAACAGCTAATCTAAACAGCAGGGTATGAAGGGAAGGAAGCAGGACTCCATCAGCATGTGGAGGCAAGGACAGGAGAGCACAGCTGAGATAGAACTGGGGTCAAGCTCTCCCCACGTTCTGTCCTCAGACAAAAAGATGGTGTAATGGCGCTTGATGATGACATTTTCTCTTTTTTTATTTTAAGTGGACTTTTGTGGGGTTTTTTTCCCTTCAGTATTATTGAGATATAATTGACACGCATTGTTTAGGCTTGCAGTGTACCGCATAATGACTTGACTTACATACATCATGAACGTCGTATCACAAATTTAGTGAACGTCCATCATTTCATTTAGATAAAAAAATTTAAAAAACAGAAAAAAGTTTTTCTTGTGATGAGAACTCCTACATCTTCTCTCTTAACTTTCATGTATAGCATTCAGCAGTGTTAGCTATATTTAGATTACAGCCTTCTTAAGTCACACGGCTCCAATTTGGACCAGTATCCTTTTGCACCTGGCAAAGTCTCCCTTCCTGGGATCTCCCTTCAGTATCTTTCTCAGAATATTCCTGTGCTGAATCTCTTATGTCCTGTATTCTGTGTCACTTACTCTTCCTTTGTTGGAACAAGTTCTCCAAGCACTTCTTTTAAAAGCATGTATAGTGTATGAAGGAGTTTTCTGAGATTGTGAATGTCTTGAAAATGTCATCATTAATGACATTTTACTGACAGTTTGGCTAGGTACGGAATTAAAATTTAGAAATTATTTTCTTTCAGAAATCTGAAAGCATTGTTTCCCTGCCTTGTGCTTCTGGTGTCTCCATTGAAATGTGAACAGCCATTCTAATTCTTGTTTCCTAATTTTATTTCTTCTTTTCTCTGGAAACTTGCAGAGACCCTAGGCATAGGGTCCTAAGAACCTTGTACTCTATCTTCATTCCTTCTGATTTCTAGATAGGCTGTTTCAGTCTAGCAACATGTTTTTTGGTTCTGAAAGTTTGTCTTGAGTATTTACGTCATTCTGATTTTTCTGCTGTTGCCTTCTGGAATAGCTATTTTTGAATGTTGTCCTTCCTTTCTCTCCTGGTTTCTCTTTGTGCTTTTCTTTCTGAAAGACTCCTTGAATCTGTATCCCAAACTCTGGTGTAGATTGTTTACTTTTTAAAACGTTTACTGTCATATTTCTAAGAGCTTATTTTTGCTCTATGAATGTTCTTCATTGATAGTACCTTGTTCTTATTTCATGGCTGCAATAGTCTTGTCTCTCTCTAAATATATTAATGATAGCTTTTTTCTCTGCATAAGCTCTATTCCCCCCACCCACCCCAGGTTGATATTTTTCTGTTTATTTGCTCTCAATTTTACATGTTAGAGCCTTTCCATAAAAATCCAGTGACCCTTCAATTGTTCAGAAGATCTAAAATCCTGATTGAAAGCTCCAAGTAATGGGAGCAACTTGCCAACTTTGAACTTTACTGTAGGGTGAAGAGGACAGGGCCTATTTCTTAGAAAGAGGTCTTTCCTCTTAGCTGACCAGTATTACAGGGAAAAGTCTTTCAGTCTCTAAAGATAAAGGCATCGGTGTCCTGAAAACTGAGTGCATATTTTCAGCTTTTAGCACTGAGCACTCAGATAGTGTCACTTAACTCTTCTGCTTTTTGAATAGTACCAACACAGTCAACAGTGCCCGGCCTAGCCCCTAATCTAGCATCCCTCCCTTTCACTCCAGAAAATACATCTCCAGACTTTGGTCACAGTAGTAGTGGCACAGCATGGGAGAATATTTAAGAATAGAACTGCTTCTCAAACTGCTTTCCCCTGCCCACCTTCCCTTTTAAACCCCATGCTTCCACCAACTCCTGAGCTTTGGGAGAAATCTGCAGTGTAAATCTAGAGTACTCTCAGCTTTCCCCCACTACTGGCCTCAGATTCAGCTTTCTTGGGCTGTTAGCTCATTTCCAAACTTTAATCTGCTCTCCAGTTTCATAACTTTGTTGCTATTGTCTTCTGTCTTTGCAGGTTTGTACCTTTAAAAGAAATATCCATTTGACTCTAGTTTCAATGGAGGTTTACAGAGAAGAAAAATTATATACCATCTCACCCCAGAAAACATTCAATATTTCTGACTCTTAACCCAGTTATCTTCAATCTTTAAACCTTCCTTACTTCCTCAGCCCATGCTCATGACTGTAAGAGGGATGATTAAATCAGGTTAGTTTCAGAGCTCCAGTCTTAAGGCAGGAGTAGACTATACAACACATTCCTGCAAGGGCCAACACATTTTATCCTTAAACTTCAGCACACTTGATGGTCAAGAACTACTGGCCACATGCATCTTTTTCTTCTTTGAGATTTAGCTTGCTAACATATAAAACAGCATATATGGTGTGAGCACCAGGCTCCCCTTGCTTGGAGCCTCAAGGAATATCTATGTATTAGCAGTAAGCAGTAAATCAGAGGTGCAGGACAGAGCAGGGAATCAAGCCCTCCTTCCCACAGCAGGCTTCCAGGCTGAAGCAGCCCTGAATGAGAGCTTATAAAAAACTAACATCTCTAAATCAAATTTGGAGTTTTGATTACTACATGGGAATTATCATCTGAATATACTAAATTTGCAGCTTCTCACTCAGGGTAGGGGTTCTTATAATACTTGCGGTCATGGTCTCATTGGGTCTATGGATAAAAATCCCTATTTCTGTCTCAGATGGGAAAAAAATTACATGTTTTTGATCAATGCCCACAAGAATGTAGTCTGCTTGAGAATCTATCTTACCGCTACACTTCCCCAGTGTCTAGAATCATATCCAGGATATAGTCGAGCTCAATAAACACAAGTGAATTAGTGAGGGAACAGTTAGGAGGGAGATCACCAAGGGCCTGAGAGATCATGCTAAAAAGTTTTGGGGTTTTATCTGAGACAAAATATCTATTTCTGGAATAACCAATCAAGAAGAGATGATATTTTTGGGAAATTAATGGACATGGAACAGACTGGTTCCAAATAGGAAAAGGAGTACGTCAAGGCTGTATGTTGTCACCTTGCCTATTTAACTTATACGCAGAGTGCATCATGAGAAACGCTGGGCTGAAAGAAACACAAGCTGGAATCAAGATTGCTGGGAGAAATATCAATAACCTCAGATATGCAGATGGCACCACCCTTATGGCAGAAAGTGAAAGAGGAACTAAAAAGCCTCTTGATGAAAGTGAAAGAGGAGAGTGAAAAAGTTGGCTTAAAGCTCAACATTCAGAAAACGAAGATCATGGCATCTGGTCCCATCACTTCATGGCAAATAGATGGGGAAACAGTGGAAACAGTGTCAGACTTTATTTTGGGGGGCTCCAAAATCACTGTAGATGGTGATTGCAGCCATGAAATTAAAAGACACTTACTCCTTGGAAGGAAAGTTATGACCAACCTAGATAGCATATTGAAAAGCAGAGACATTACTTTGCCAACAAAGGTCTGTCTAGTCAAGGCTATGGTTTTTCCAATGGTCACGTATGGATGTGAGAGTTGGACTGTGAAGAAAGCTGAGCACCAAAGAATTGATGCTTTTGTACTGTGGTGTTGGAGAAGACTCTTGCATGTCCCTTGGACTGCAAGGAGATCCAATCAGTCCATCCTAAAGGAGACCAGTCCTGGGTGTTCATTGGAAGGACTGATGCTAAGGCTGAAACTCCAATACTTTGGCCACCTCATGCAAAGAGTTGACTCATTGGAAAAGACTCTGATGCTGGGAGGAATTGGGGGCAGGAGAAGAAGGGGACGACAGAGGATGAGATGGCTGGATGGCATCACTGACTTGATGCACATGAGTTTGGGTGAACTCCAGGAGTTGGTAATGGACAGGGAGGCCTGGCATGCTGTGATTCATGGGGTCACAAAGAGTCGGACACAACTGAGTGACTGAACTGAACTGAACTGAACTGAAAGAACATTAATTTTACTCCTAAAACCACACTGGAACTACTCATAAGACTCCCCGTGCAGAGATCTTTATCCGGCTCCTGAGTTGTATCCTGCTGCACAGCAATGGGATGATGTGCCAGAAAACTGGGGTTGAAAGGTTTTTAGAAAGCCAAAATCCTAACAACAGCATAGGACTCTATGAAAATATATTTCAAATGCCATGGAACATGGTTTATGCACTGCCACCCTGCAAGGTCAAAAGTTAAAGGGTCTTACAACTAAATTTCCACTCTCTGAAAATATTTAAGAAACATAAATTCACAAATAAACCTGATACACAGATGCAGAAAAAAAAATTTTAATAAGTAATTAATCCTAGAATTTTGCACATGAAAATTTATCTTGCCCTGCAATTTTGAGTTGAAGCATTTGTGCCTCTTTTCCATTTTCAGCTATGAAGACATATCTTAACATCTAGATCTGGATAGAAGAGATGTTATTTTTACTTTAAGGCTTGCAAAACAATATGCTTTGCTAGGGATGTATTCTCATTTTGTGGTGTTTTGGGTATATCCACTGGAGATCCCTGTTGACAGGCTACATCCTATTATTAACATAAAGGTTAACTTCCATGTAGTTAGAAATCACCACCACCATTTACTGTCATTTAGATTCAAAATCTTGGTCAGAAGTCTTGTATATTCTTAATCCCTTCAACTACTTCATCTAATCAGCCCTTAATAACTGGAAATTCCATACTTATAAGTACTCCATTCACAACTTTACATTCTAACTCCATGGGCCTCATTTTTCTTTGTGATTTCCTTCTCTTTTAATCCACTCTACACAATATCCTATCCTGTATGATACACCAACTTTGTGTCCATCGAAACACCAAGAATATATGTGAGAGGTGAATGAACTTATGTCACAATGAATCCTCTCCAATGCCCCATCCCCCAGGTAACACGGTAAATTTCAGGAGTTGTCATGTACTTATGGTAGTACCCAGGGTCCTGAACAAGACAAATGCAATCAATTGTGCTTCATATTTTTCTTTTTTAATTGACTGATCAAAGTGCCAGGTACTGTTCCAAGCCCTTTTCATACATTAACTCATTTAGTCTTCATATTGAGAAAGCTGTTATCATCACCCCTATTTTACCAATGAAGAAGCTGGGATACACAGAGGTTATGCCCCTTGCTCATAGTTACCTACCGGTAAGTACATGGGGCCAAGTTCAAACCATGCAGGCTGGCTGCAGAGTTCATGCCCATGGCCACTACACATGCTGTCTCTTATTTATACTATTCTTGTCCACTGTGTATGAGTGTCTCTGTGTATGTGCCTGCAAAAACTCTGTAAATCCTGCCTTAAACAGTTCATTTTTGAAGGACTGTGTAAAGCAGAGTGGAAGCAGCAGCAAGCAGGGATAAAGCTCAGGGCATATGTCTAGCTGAACAAATATAAGAACAGTGAGGATGTTGACCAGTTGGAAAGGGTGCTACACAAAGATAGCAGGCGGCATCATCCTGGTTTGGGGTCAAGAGGGTAAACTTCCTGAAGGAAGTGATGTTTACGCTAAAGCAAAAGGGGACTTCCCCAGTGCTCCAGTGGCTAAGAATCTGTGCTCCCAGTGCAGAGGGCTCAGGTTCGATCCCTGGTCAGGGAACTAGATCTCACATGCTGCAACTAAGAGCTCACGGGCTGCAGCCAAGACCTGGCTCAGCCAAATAAAAAAATAAACATTAAAAAAAATACTAATACAAAAGGATGAATAAAAGCTATCTGGGGGACACGGGGCAGGCAGTGGAGGCGGGGGAGGTGGGTCAGAGAAAGGGACTAACCCCTGAGATCGTGAGGATGACCAGAGCACATCCTGAAACTTTTCTATGACAGCCTCACTATTCCTAACCATCACACTCCAAGCTGGTCAGCTGGCTGAGATGACAAGGCTATGCCACAGCACTGCAGACCATACGTTCATCCTCTTCTCACCCAGGCCAGAAAACAACAGTGCTTTAAGGCACGGTTTCCTGAAGGCACATCCTAGAACTAAAACTGCTTCAGGGATGCCTGCAGCCATGCTGAAAGGGAACACCCAGAAGGCCCAAGTAAGCATGCTGTACTGAATTTATAATGCAGAAAACATTTGTAGTTCCTTGGACATTTGCATTGCTATAAAAATTATACTTTATGGGATAATTATTAATGGTTTGAAGAGACATAAACAGTACAAACGAAATATAGCTGATACTATGAAAATGTAAACCATGTAAATCAAAATCATAAAACAATTATTCAATACTCAGAGGCCTACTTAATATATACATATGAAATTCTTACACACATATGCAATAAAAGCCCACAAAAACCATCACTCTAAAGTCATTCACTATACAAATATGAAGATAAATCTTTATCTTTAACCTCAGTTTTATCTTCAGCAAGAGGGTTGTGTGGTTTGGCTTTATGCAAATCACATTTAGTATTAAATAATCAAATGTCACATATGTCATATAAAGCAGCAAGTGGAAAAAAATAAATTATGAAAATGTATGAGGCTAAAAGTTAACAGTGAAAAATGTCTCCATATTCAATGTTCTTTTCCATGATGAAACTAAAATATTATCCAATGTATCAGGATACATAAAAGAGTGTAGCATAATTGTGATTTTAAAAGCTCTCAAAGGAAAAATTGAGCCAAGATGAGTTACTTGCACAGAACTATGCAAATGTATTGAATTAAGTCTAAGTTAAAAACATTAGATACTTTTGTTCTTACCAAAAACATTATTTAAACTTGTGAACACCTTCATGAAATCAAATGTTGGTAATAATCTTGATTCCATTGCAAGGCAACAGAAAGAGCTTTTGTTTCAACAAGATTGCTAACTGGAACTTTAAGTCTCTAATTTGGATTTTGTTGCAAAAATATTTATCCAGGTTCAAATAGTTAAAGATGATGGCTTTGTCTATCAGAGGTACCGTTGTAATCTAATCAGTTTGGGTAAGCTGGTGGTAAAACCCAGAAGCAAAGAACAAGATGATTCTTCTATATCAAAGGTACATTCTTATATATAAATTGTAAGACAAATATTGACACTTTGCTACATGGAACTGTTTTAATTCAACAAAAAGGGATGTTCTTAGATTACTTAGTACAATAAGTAAGAACTATTATTTCTGTTTTTCTCAGCAAGCTACTTGGCCTGGCCCTATGAACCAAGGTAAATTCAAGTCTCTGTCTGGGAATAATTTGATTGGTTCAGGTCACTGAAAACCAAAACCTGAATACCAGGCCTCAGTGAGCCAGCCTGGGGTCAGGCGTTGACTCTTTCAGCTCTTAAAGACATTTTGGTGGGGAAGTCTGGGAGGCAACATAGCTTCCAGCAAGCAGGACCCACCAGGCTGTGTGCAAGAGTAAGTCATCAGTCACCTCAGACAAAAGACTCCAACTTGCCTGTCCCTTAACCACAATACCCCTTCAAAAGAGATGACTTTCCAAAACCACACAGAACATTTTATTCACTGTTCATTATTTAAGAAATAGAATGCAGGGAGAGTTAGGAAATTTGCATTATATTGGAGATTATGCTTCTAAACCATGGAGAGATTCAAGCATGCATACTTTCATTTGGCAAGATGTTAAATCATTCTAAGTACTAGTGTATTTTTTTTTCAGTCAGTTCAGTTCAGTTGCTCAATCGTGTCCAACTCTTTGCGACCCCATGGACTTCAGCATGCCAGGCCTCCCTGTCCATCACCAACTCCAAGAGTTTACTCAAACTCATATCCATTGAGTCAGTGATGCCATCCAACTACCTCATCCTCTGTCATCCCCTTCTCCTCTTGCCTTCAATCTTTCCCAGCATCAGGGTCTTTTCCAATGAGTCAGCTCTTCACATCAGGTGGCCAAAGTATTGGAGTTTCAGCTTCAGCATCAGTCCTTCCAATGAATGTTCAGGACTGATTTCCCTTAGGATGGACTGGTTGGATCTACAAGGGATCCAAGGGACTCTCAAGAGTCTTCTCCAACACCACAGTTCAAAAGCATCAATTCTTCTGTGCTCAGCTTTCTTTATAGTCCAACTCTCATATCCATATATGACCCCTGGAAAAACCACAGTCTTGACTAGATGGAGCTTTGTTGGCAAAGTAAGTCTCTGCTTTTTTTTTTTTTTTTTAACATTATTTTAATTTTAATAAAAAGTTAAACCAGGGATCTCTAAATTTTGGAATCCTAGTATTAATCAACTATAAATAAGTATTAGCCCCTATCACTAACGACTGAGATGTTTCTTTCTAATGAATTGACCATTACATTTCCAAGATCTGAAATGGCCAACAGACCATAGAAAGAGACTTCTTTAGGCTCCTGTTTGAAACCAACAGCTTCAGCAAACTGCTGGCCTTGATTCAGGGCCAATGTCTCTGCTTTTTAATATGCTGTCTAGGTTGGTCATAACTTTTCTCCCAAGGAGTAAGTGTCTTTTAATTTCATGGCTGCAGTCACCATCTGCAGTGATTTTGGAGCCCCAAAAAATAAAGTCTGCCACTCTTTCCACTGTTTCTCCATCTATTTGCCATGAAGTGATCGGACCAGATGCCATGATCTTTGTTTTCTGAATGCTGAGCTTTAAGCCAACTTTTTCACTCTCCTCTTTCACTTTCATCAAGAGGCTCTTTAGTTCTTCTTCACTTTCTGCCATAAGGGTGGTGTCATCTGCATATCTGAGGTTATTGATATTTCTCCCAGAAATCTTGATTTCAGCTTGTGCTTCTTCCAGCCCAGCATTTCTCATGATGTACTCTGCATATCAGTTAAATAAGCAGGGTGACAATATACAGCCTTTTCCTAATTGGAACCAGTCTGTTGTTCCATGTCCAGTTCTAACTGTTGCTTCCTGACCTGCATACAGATTTCTCAAGAGGTAGGTCAAGTGGTCTGGTATTCCCATCTCTTTCAGAATTTTCCACAGTTTATTGTGATCTACACAGTCAAAGGCTTTGGCATTAATGAGATATAATTCACATACCATAATATTCACCATTTCAAATACACAATTTAGTGGGTTTTAGTATATTCACAAAGTTGTACAATTCCAGAGCATTTTCATCATCCCCCAAAGAAACTATACCCATTAGTAGTCACTCTGTTTCTCCTTCACCAGCCCCTGGCAGTCACTTGCTGGTGTGTGCTTTTTAAGTGAAATGTGACAACTTTCCTGCACATTATGCTTTCAGTAGTGTGTTGCTTTATATGTTCTCATCAGAACTTTTAACACAGAATTCAAACCATGAACTTTACAAGTATTCTGAGATTTAAAAATACCCTCTTCTATACACAAACTTTTTCTCTTGCAAAAATATTTTCATTCTTTATACATAAAAAATAGATTTTTCTGTCTCCACTGAAGTTTAAAACATTACTATTTTTCCTCTCAATTAAATTCTGTTCTTGTATAAAAAGTGAGAAGAATAAATGCTCCAATATTTAAAAAGCATGAAGGACAAGAGTCCTTATTAACTGTGGCCATCATGCTGTCCTTCCCGCTGCTATGAGCCAAGAGGGTCCAGGTCTGAAAGGCCATGCTGCCTGCTTACAGAGGAGGAAAACGGATCTATGTGGGCTGGTGACCACAAGACTAGTTAACAGTGCAGCTAGGCTGGTAACCCCCATTTCCTAGTTTTCCAGTATTGAATGTTGGAAGTAAATGTTATAGGTTATCTACAAAGTCAGCAATCTTCTATAGCTTTGATCTGAGCATATGATTTTTTTTTAACCACTTTAAAAACATTTACATGCCATCTGGTAAGATTTTGTAATGACAAGACAGGTATATTTAACCAGAGGGTCCAAATCATTCATTGAAACACAGCAAAAAAAAAAAAAAAAAAAAAACACAAAAAGAGCCAAGGTTCTGGAGGGACCCCAGAGCACTGCTCAGATTCCACACATGGTAACTCTCCACATGACAGTGTCCACAGGATTGCACCACTCTACATAAGAAGCAAACAAGCCACATACATTCAGTTCTCTGAGAACAAAGGCTTCACGGGCTAAGGATGTTTGGGATTTAACCACTGCAATGATTCTTATCTGGGTTGACTTTTTGGAACTGGTCCCACTCAGATTGGTAATTGTCATCCTCATTTTCATCTTTTTTTTTTTTTTTTTACTTCTCTGGAGAGAGAAAAAGAGAGAGAAAGATTACTGAGGTATAAAACTGAACCATAAACAGAGAAATAAAATAGCACTGCTGAGCACTTACTATGTGCTACCCAGACAGCATTCTAAATCCTTTGTAGGTCCTGACTTATTCCTTGCAACAGCTATGCAATTTTGTTGTGACCCACATTATATGTGAGGAAATGAAAGAAAAAAAAGTGAAGAAATTTCCCTTGGGTCATAAAGCTGGAGAAGTGGCAGGGCTGGGATTCCAACCATGCAGGTGGATTCCAGTGCCTGCATTCTGAGCACCAGACCACACACTCATGCATGCATGCACACACACACACCCAAATGCATACATACATGTGTACACACTCACATGCACACACAGGCTACTCCTGCCCTCTCTTGTGGTTTCACATGATTTATATATAGTCTGCCACACACAGCTCACTCCTTAGGACCCTGGAACATGGCTCCCATTCCCAGCTAATGCTTATGATAAAAGTCATTGCTTTATTACCATTTATGATCATGGAGATAACAGATGTTTAAAATTCAGGGGGAAAGGTCTTCCTCTTGCCTCTTCCTAAATTTCTTGCAGAATTAACTTCTAGAGGCAATATTGGACCAAAAATATCCAAAATCTTAAGAAAAAGAAGTCTCCTACCCCTGGGGATGCATGGGAAATACACCCTCAGACAAGCTGAACCACAGTCTCTGGGTGAGGAGAATGTGACAGCTCGTCCCCAAGAGTTTTCACCTCCCTGCAGTGTCTGGCACTTCCCACAAAGTGGTGAAGCTTCTGCCGCTCCCCCATGGCCAGTACCTACCTGCTCTGTGACTGCTCAGACCAGTAGAAAAGTGAGGAAAGGCTGTGCTGACACTTTCAACCCAGGCATTAGTAAGGTCTAGAGACCTCCCTGGTGACCAGTGGCCAAGACTCTGTGCTCCCAGTGCAGGGGGCCTAGGTTTGATCCCTGGTCAGGGAACTAGATCCTGCTTACCACAACTAAGACTTGGCGTAGCCAAATAAATAAATACATGTTTTTTAAAAAGAGGTCTGGCTACTCTGAGCTGCGATAAAAGCAGCCCAGGGATCTTCACTGGAGAGAAGCCAGCAGAGAGGTCCCGAGGGCTGAGATGCACAGGGAGGAGTATCCTGGCAGCAGACAGGCAAACCACGTCTAAGTCCCTGTTCATCTGACTGCAAACACATGAGGGAGAGGAACTGTGGACACTCCAGTGAGATCCAGTCAACTCCAATAATTATAAAAACTAAAAAGTGGTGCTCTAGGCAACTACAGTTTGGGCGGTTTGTTACAGAGCAGTAGATGCTGATTCCTAGGACAGTGACACTATTGAAGAGGAATAGACTGTAATCTACAAATGTCATTACAATGTTTCAGCAGCCACATCCAAAATGTAAAGAGAAATAGGTGAAATTAATTTTATTAATATATTTTAACTCAGTATTGCAAAGATATTATCATTTCATCATGTTACCAATAAAAATATCAATGAGTTATTTTACAATGTTTATACCATCTTCAAAAGCCAGTATTTATTTAATACATCCAGCACATCTCAGCTTGGATCAGCCACACGTCAGGCAGCCAATGGCTACTAAACTGGTCAGCATAGCCCAAGAAGGAGCTGATATGCGCTAATCTTTGAAAACCACTGCCCTGTGAGTAGGGGAAAAAGGAAAAGCTTGTTCTTACTCTTTAGTGTTCATAAACACTATGCTACTATTTTCACATATTCCTTATTTAATACATGCAAAGCACACCCACAAAATCCTGATGGGTAACAGATGAGCATCAGTCTACTTACTTCACAGATGAGGAAACAAAGACTCAGGAAAAGAGAGAGTTGAACCTTCTTCACAGTTCAACCCATAAACCATATCAGACTCAGTTCAGAATTTTAACCTCCAGAACTGTATGATAATACATTTCTATTGTTTAAACCACTAGGCCAATGGGGATTTGTTACAGTGACAATAGAAAATTCACCCAACTTTCCAATGCAAAATAGCAACCATTTGGTCATTAAACAAATGTCTGATTTATGCCAAGCTCTGGGACCCTCAACCAGTGAGCTTTGAAAGAGAGAGAGACAGCTGTCTTCTAAATAAATCATTAGCATGTGCCTGAAAGAAAGTTGCTAACACAAAAGCACAGCTTTTGCAGGAACACAAAGGGTGCACTACAGCCATGCTGGGGTGACGGGAAGACAGGCTTTGTGGAGATGCAGTTTCATGGAGACTTTGCCAGTGGAGCAACCTCTTGATGGGATAGGAATTCACCTCCATTTAATGAGGGAGATCCTAGGTGTAGGAAACAGCACGCATGAGGCAAAGAGGTATAAAAGAACGTGGCCATGACAGGAAGCAAAGTTTGCTGTGTCTATAGATTATCAGTCATTTGGGAAGCAAGATAAGAGATTCAAACAAAGGTAGGTGATGCTGGGCTCTGAGGGACTATTTGCCACTTGCTAGGGAACTTGCACTTTCTGTTGTAGGTAGAACACCAATGTCGGGGTGCGAGAAAAAAAAGTATGAACTGGATTTTCACTTATAAAGATTACCCTGATTACAGGGTAAAGAATGAACTAATGTTGGAGAAACTCTGAGGCAGAAACTTAGGTGCCTCCTGAACTAACTGGGGTAGGAAATTCTCAGGCCTAAAGAAGAACAGAGAGAGAGAAAAAACATGGACAGATTCAAGAAAGATTACAGAGAGGTCACTAAGTCAATAGGGACCCAGAGCCCACTAAAGGTAGGTGATGGAGAAAGCCAGGAAGGAGTCAAGACTGACTCTGGGTGACTATGTTTTAGTGATAATGCTGGTAGTTCCTGAGAAAGGGAATGTAGACTGAGGAATAATTGTAGAGAAAAATGAACACTTTAGATTTTAGATATGTTGGCGGCAGTCATGCCTATGGAATTTCCATCTGTTGGTGGGTGGGAATGTGATCATGGAATTTTTTAAAAGATGGAGATTAAAATACAGAAAAATACAGAAATTGGAAGTCATCAGCTAGACAAAATTCTAGAAACCATGAGGGTAGAAAACAGTCAGAGAGAGAGAGTAAAGAGGAAGAGAGAACAGAATCTTCAGATTACCAACATTAAAGACAAGCCAGAGGTTCAGAGTAGCAAAAAGTCCCAATTTTGCCACTTAGTATTAGGTTGCTGCAAAAGTAATTGTGGTTTTTCAATGTTGAACTTTGCTGTTTTGATATTGGATACATTCTTAAATAAATGCAGCTCTGTTATACATCATTTTAATGTGCATTTCTCGCTTTATGTTTTTTACTAACCACTTATTACTTGCTGTTTATTTTATATTTATTTTAGACTATAGAAATTATGTTAGACAAAAAGCAAATTCAAGTGATTTTCTTATTCGAGTTCAAAATGTGTCATAAAGCGGTGGAGACAACTTGCAACATTAACAATGCATTAACTGCTAACTAGCATACAGTGCAGTGGTGGTTCAAGAAGTTTTGCAAAGGAGTGGAGAGCCTCAAAGATGAGGAGCCCAGTGGCTAGCCGTCGGAAGCTGACAACAAATTGAGATCATCTAAGCTGATCCTCTTACAATTGCACGAGAAGTTGCCAAAGAACTCAATGTCAACCATTCTACAGTTGTCTGGCACCTGAAGCAAATTGGAAATGTGAAAAAGCTCGATAATTGGGTGCCTCATAAACTGACCGAAAATTTAAAAAAAATCATTTTGAAGTGTCATCTTCTCTTATCCTATGCAACAATAACAAAACCATTTCTCAATCGGATTATGACATGCAACAAAAAGTGGATTTTATAATGACAACCGGTGACAACCAGCTCAGTGGTTGGACCAAGAAGAAACTTCAAAGCACTTCCCAAAGCCAAATTTGCACCCAAAAAAGGTCAAGGTCACTATTTGGTATTCTGCTGCCTGTCTGATCGACAACAGCTTTCTGAATCCTGGCGAAACCACTACATCTGAGAAATATGCTCAGTAAATTGATAAAATGCACTGAAAACTGCAATGCCTGCACCCAGCATTGGTCAACAGAATGGGCCCAATTCTTTCCCATGACAACATTCAACCGCATGTCACACAACCAACACTTTAAAAATTGAACGAATTGGGCTATGAAGTTTTACCTCATTCACCATATTCACCTGACCTCTCACTAACCAACCACCACTTCTTCAAGCATCTCAACAACTTTTTGCAGGAAAAACACTTCCACAACCAGCAGGAAGCAGAAAATGCCTTCCAAGAGTTCAGTGAATCCTGAAGCAGGATTTTTACACTACAGGAATGCGTGTGTGTTCAGTCACTCAGTTGTGTCCTGACCCTTAGTGACCCCATGGACTGTAGCCCACCAGACTTCTCTGTCCATGGGGTTTTCCAGGCGAGAATAGTGGAGTAGTCTTCCTCCTCCAGGGGATCTTCCCGACCCAGGGATCGAACCTGCATCTCTTGTGCCCCTTCTTTGTCAGGTGGATTCTTTACCATTGCACCACCTGGGAAACCCAAACTACAGGAATAAACAAACATTTCTCGTCGGCAAAAACTGTGTTGATTGTAATGGTTCCTATTTTGATTAATAAAGATGTGTTTGAACCTAGTTATAATGATTTAAAATTCACGGTCCAAAAGTAACCACAGTTACTTTTGTACAAACCTAACAGCCATGTCAGTTTGAGCAAGCTGATTAAGCAGTCTAATTTCCCATTTTCTTATGTACAGTGGGTATAATAATCACAGCATCCTCACAAGACAACTCACATCTCTCCCTTAGGCCTCTATCAGCTACATATCGTATGATTGCCTGGTCATATAGTTTCTTTTTTCTCTAATGTTAAATTACATGGTCTATCTTATATACCCCGATATACAGGGCTTTCATGCCACATAACTCATAACAATGGAGACATTACTGAACCTGAATGCAAACATAAGAGAGAAAAGTACCCATATTGTTCACCTGGCCTTCAGTTTCTTTAATCCACCAAAAATGCGAGCACATTCCATTTTAAGAAAATCAGGAAGACACAGTTCTAAACATCTAAAGCAGGTTAAGGCTGGGAAAATTAAATTACCTCACCAAAAAATACCATATGCTTAACAATTGCATTTTAAAAGACTCACTCTTACAGACAGATTTACACCCAGTGGGGTCAACAATGGAGCTCCACTGATACCTCCTCCAGATTTTTTTTCTTTTTTTCAAATTTCAGGTCATTGATCAATTTAATGCCTGTTGAACTTGAATTTACTGCAAAATATTGAACATTTGTGGCTCCAGTGACAGCATATGTACTTACAGTGGTTAGGATAAATGTCCTATTAGCCATACAGGAAACTGCATTTCAAGGAGAAACTTTCCCTGGGATTGAGATGTTTTCCAGGAAAAAGCAGTGTTCAGGTTATTAAGCAAACATGTATGACTTTCCTTCCAAAATGAATTCTGTTTCAGACAGTGAAAATCTTCAACTCTTTTAGTTCAAGTTCTTTATGACATGACATGGTAGGAAGTATCTTATGAGATCTTATGAGATCTAAATCAAGAAATTAACATGTTTTCCATTATACATAAAGTTCTAAAGGCTGTAAAACTTTTAAATGGTAAAGTTACCTGTGGAAACTATATTGTTTTCATTTAAGAAAATTTGGGTACTTTGCAAGTAAATCTGATGCCACAATAATAAAGCAAATTAAAATCTTTACATGACTATTTATTTTTAATTTTCATATTTAACACATTGTTAACATAACTTAGAGGCCTCAAGTCAGGCCATAATACCACAACAACAATTTTTAAAACTCCTGGATAAATGGTTCACAGGAAGTGCTTATGTTACCAAAACACTTCTGCATAAGGTGTTTTAGGTAAAGAAACGTAAGCCTGGGTGGAAGCTACACTGTAAACAGCATGGCTGCCGAGCTAACCCAATTCACCCACAGGAGCAGGTGAGGGAAGGGCATAGACAGCCTCCAGCTCTCCTATCTTTATGATATAATAAAGAGGATTGATCCTGCACTCTGGGTATGACAATGGCAATCTGGAGTCATTTAACTGTAATATGATTCCACAAGACAACTCAGTGTTAAATAGCGATTATGTTATTCAGTGGAGTCCAGGCTGTTAAACATACAGAAGCATACACCATCAGAACTAGAAAGGGCCTTAGGCACCATCTTCTTCAGCCCCTTCCCTCACTGTACAGATTCAGTTCAGTTCAGTTCAGTCGTTCAGTCGTGTCCGACTCTTTGCAACCCCATGAATTGCAGCACGCCAGGCCTCCCTGTCCATCGCCAACTCCTGGAGTTCACTCAAACTCATGTCCATTGAGTCAGTGATGTCATCCAGCCATCTCATCCTCTGTCGTCCCCTTTTCCTCCTGCCCCCAATCCCTCCAAGCATCAGAGCCTTTTCCAGTGAGTCAACTCTTCGCATGAGGTGGCCAAAGTTCAGAGATACCGAAGGAATGATGCTAAAGCTGAAACTCCAGTACTTTGGCCACCTCATGTGAAGAGTTGACTCATTGGAAAAGACTCTGATGCTAGGAGGGATTGGGGGCAGGAGGAGAAGGGGACGACAGAGGATGAGATGGCTGGATGGCATCACTGACTCAATGGACGTGAGTCTGGGTGAACTCCGGGAGTTGGTGATGGACAGGGAGGCCTGGCGTGCTGCGATTCATGGGGTCACAAAGAGTCAGACACGACTGAGCGACTGAACTGAACTGAACTGAAAAAAGACTAAGAGACTTAGTCAAAATTGCACAAGTGTTCAGGGTAGACTTTAGACTGGACTTTGAACCTCCTGACACCACACTCCTCCAACATGCTGGGCAGAAGCCAAGGGCCACCCATAGGGCCTGACCTGCAGCATCCTTTCCTGCTCAGTAGGGGCAGCAATTCAGCAACCCCAGCTTGAGGCCAAGGTAGCACTGAGCCCCTTATTCTACTAAAGTTAAGATTCTGATGAAACCAGAATCTCAGAAATAATCAGGGGAAGAACTACATGCCTAAAGTTACATTTTTGCTTTGTCAGCAACTAAAGATCACTATGCACGGATGTGAGAGTTGGACCGTAAATAAGGCTGAGTGACAAAGAATCAATGCTGTCAAATTGTAGTGCTGGATAAGACTCTTGAGAGTCCCTTGGACTGCAAGGAGATCAAACCAGTCAATCCTAAAGGAAATCAACCCTGAATATTTGATGGAAGTACTGATTCTCAAGTTCCAATACTTTGGCCTCCTGATAGGAAGAGCTGACTCACTGGAAAAGACCCTGATGCTGGGAAAGATTGAGGGCAGGAGGAGAAGGGGCTGGAAGAGGATGAGATGGTTAGATAGTACCACTGACTCAATGGACATGAATTTGAGCAAACTCTGGGAGATAGTGAAGGACAGAGGAGCCCGGAGTGCTGCAGTCCATGAGGTCACAAAGAGTCGGACACAACTTAGCAACCGAACAAAAACAAAAAGATCATTAGCCTAGATTTTGTTAATGCACATTTTTTTTATATTTAATTCTTTTAGACCAGCAAAGACTCATCTTTTCATTTGTGACAGAAAACTGTACAGAAGAAATAAATCCAACATAAAACACTGCTATTAAAAAAACAACAACACTGTTCTTTCTTAAGAATACTGCAAGGATTAAAGTATAGTTAAATCCAAATTCCTCAATGATGCAATTTTCATTCTAATCCACATCCTAAAATGTTATTTATTATTAACACCATTGCCTTAGCTTAATAATTACCTGAGTAATAATTTAAACAAAGTGCTTCCAACTGGCATGATATACAATTTGCTTTATTGAGTTTTTTCCTCCCTTTATCTTGGAAAATGTCATAATAGACAGTTATATTCATAGTAGTCTCTTGTGTTTAAAATCTAGCTCCTGGAATTGATTCATACACATCAACTATTAGCTTTGTGATGACATTTGCAGAAATGTCAACGATTTCTCAGATGCACCTGCTCTGTTTGGCAGCAAAGGTATCATATTTTGCCAGAGTCCACAGTGAACAAGCAGCACCACCAGTTTTTATAAAAACTACATTTAATTGTTTCTCCAACTACTACTGAAAGACTAGACAGTGTTTTCTGGTGCAGACTCATGTTAGGGTCAAGAATCTTGGCACATGCAACAGCTAAGCGAAAATTCTATCTTGCATCCAGTTTTCTAAATACAAGGTAAAACTTTACCAAACTCCCACTATATTCAAACCATCTTTTAGGCTGTTTTACAAAATAATGCCCCACAGATCTATAAATACACATACACACACACACCATTAAGTGAAGGCTTTGATTAGGTTTCCTGGAATGTTAGCTTTTAAAACTAATAAAAGAAAATAAAAATATTCTCCTGTTGGGTTTGGTAAAACAAACACTTAAGAAATCGGATTCAATTTTTTACTTAAAAAAAAAAAAAAAAAGGTTTGAGCCTAGTTATTCCAGGAACAACTCCTAACTAGATTTTTATTTGTATCAAAAAAAAAAAAAGACCCTATAGTACAAAATTTCGTGATTTAAGCTTCTTACTTCTAAGAGTCACCCAGGCTACCAAGTGTTCTCTACCAATAATTTGAGAGAGAGAAAAATGATAGCTTAAGGGAAGCACTGAGGAATTAAATGTCCTTCAAAAGTACATCTTCTCGTGGCCAGAAGCTAACACAACCTCCCCCTTCACCCTATCATCCCTATCATCGTTTTCTATCAAGATTCAGCAGCCTATGTTGCTGCTGTCCGGTCCACCATATTTCAACCTCCCCCAGGGGTTATGCACACGATCATCCATCATACTATTCTCCTGCTTCAAACCCTTTAATGCTTCCCCCATCCCGCTCAAGTAATGTTGAAATGCTTACTCAGCTGATAAGGCCTCACTTGTATGTGGCCCCAGCCAACCTTCCAGTTTTATCTGCCACCTCTCCCCCTCACTCACAAGGCTCAAGTTACCCTGGCTGTCCCCCATCGCCCCAGTGCTCCAAATTCCCTGCCACCTCAGGACCTTTGTACCTGCTGTCCCCACTATCTAGGTTATTCCCTGCCCCCATAACCCCCTTTACCAGGCTTTTACCTACCTTCTAGATTTTTAGGTAATCCTCTCTTGAAGTTCAGTGTTTTCTAACTCTGAAAAGCTGATATTAGATTTTCCTATTATTAAACATCTTGACTTATGTATTTTCCCAGCACAACTGTAACTGACAAAGTTATTCATGTGTGTTTTTGTTGAATCAGCTGGAGATAATTTCCCTTAGGAAAGAAGAACTGGGTGTGTTGTGGGGCCGGGTGTGGCTACACAGTCCAGTGTGGGAGATGGGGAGGGTGTGGTAGGTGCTCTGGAGCAGGGAAAGAGGGAAGAACCAGGTAACAGGGACAGACTACTATGAAACCTCTATCCATGAGCCCCCAAATCCATAGAGAACCTTAAAAAACTGAAACGAATGTATTTCTAGTAGAATGGGTAGTGCTGCTAAGTTTCACAATCAATATGCTATGGGGTTAAATAGAGACCCCTTTGAAGATGCAAGAGGGTGGAGGTCAAGAGATGCATAATAACCAAATCTGAAAAATTGTGGTTAGGGAATAAAACTGGCATGTAGCCAGGAATTACAAGATCTCTAGGGGGACATGTGCATTATATGAGTTTAATATCTGTCTGCCCCTGAGAGCAAACCATGTGAGGGCAAGGACAGTCTGCTTTATTCTTTACCCTCTGTTCAGATCACACTGAAGTGCTTTTCATGTGGTGGATACAATTAAATATGTGCTGAATGAATCTGTTCTGTATTTCATTGCCTAGTTTTTGATTCTTATTATATCAGGTTCACAGTTCTAAAGCTTAAAACAAGGAATAATTCCAACTTAAAATAGTGAACTCAGAACTTCCTTTTAAAGTTCATGGGTATATACCACAAAGCGGTCTTTTCATGGTGGTGAGGACAGACATCAGTGATCACATCAGGTCAGATGCTATATTATGAACTTCTTATTTGACCCATCTGGTTCCTTGTTCAGGTTGTTGTTCAGTTGCTCAGTCGTGTCCAACTCTTTGTGACCCCATGGGCTGCAGCACACCAGGCTTCCCTGTCCTTCACCATCTCCCAGAGTTTGCTCAAACTCATGTCCACTGAGTCAGCAATACCATCCAACCATCTCATCCTCTGTTGTCCCCTTCTCCTCCTGTCTTCAATCTTTCCCAGCAACAGAGTCTTTTCCAATGAGTCGGCTCTTCAATCAGGTGGCCAAAGTATTGGAGCTTCAGCATCAGTCTTTCCAATCAATATTCAGGGTTGATTTCTTTTAGGATTGACTGGTTTGATCTCCTTGCTGTCCAAGAGACTCTCAAGAGTCTTCTCCAGCACCATAATTTGAAAGCCTCAATTCTTCAGCACTCAGTCTTCTTTATGGTCCAGCTCTCACATCTGTACATGACTACTATGGTTTATAGCTTTGACTATACGTACCTTGTTCAGGTAGGACAAGTCATAAGAGACCCACGTAGCATTCTGACACAGTGACATAATAATAACAAGAGAATAAACACTGCTCACAGTAATAATGGGGACAGAAATGGTATTCAACTTCAATACAAACACATAACCAAAAATAATTGTATACTGTTCCAACTGAGTACGAATCCTGGAGAAAAGAACAAGTTTTCCAACTCTCTTCACCTCTTTACCAAGATGATACACTGCACCATCTACTGCCCCCTGGCACAGAGATCTTCCAGAATCAAACCCATCTTTTCCAGATAGGATACCCATTATTTTTCCTTTACCTGGATTCCAGGGCAAGAAAAGAATTTCAGAAACGGGAAGAGCGAGGAGGAAGATGGGATAATTTTGCCTCCTCTTTGTCATTGATACTCAGCAGGGGGAAAAGATCATGTGATGGTTTTATCTCTACAAGGGATTTAATTCTTGGTGCAATTACTTACCTTCACGGGGCAGAAGGGGGCCACTGGGAGTACTGCCTGTATAAGGACAAAAGACCCAACAAACAGAGTGGAGGTTTGTCAAACAACCTCTTCAGTAAAGTTAGACAACAGTGAAAGACCCCTTCCAGTTTGGACCCACTCTCTCTCTTATCACAGCCAGTTTTTCTCCAAGGTATACTGGGACACATTTTTGTCCCTCTGCTTCAGCAGCATCATGAAGATCAGCCTTGTTTCATGCCAACACAGAGGAATCCTCTCATGGGCTACATCTTACCTCAAAGAGAAGAAAAAAACTGTGCACATGTCGAACATTTCATAAGTTACCAGGATGATGATGACAACAGCTACCATTTCCAAAAGCCCTTTATGTGCCACTTGATTTATAGACAATATCTTCAAACCTCAAACTATCTGTAAAAGGAGCCCAACTTTTTCCCACTGCCAGGTGAGTTAAATAAGACCTTGTAAGGCCAGGACCAGGGTCTAAACTGACTCTATCACCCCTGCCACTGCACAAACAATACAAACTCAAGAGGCGTGCCCACAAAATTTTATTTGGCTGCAGCACCCACATAATTTTGAACAATTTTCACTCCAAATAGTGGTGATTATGAGTCAACTTCATTATTCCAGATACAAAACACACAAGAATTCCCTATGATGGGGCAAAATTGGAGTTTGAAAGTTCCACACTTGCTGTTATCTGGTTTATAACAAAAGCAAAATACAAAGGCCCTAAAGGTCAACTTTCTCCTTGTGAGGAGTCAATGAGCAATCATTCAAAGCTACAGATTCTCAGGATAATGCTCCCAAATCAGCACTGCACTCTGTCCCTCAGCCCTGGCATGCACAGAGGAGCCGGCAGCACAGCGGGAAAATGTGAGAGGCGGAGTTAAGCTGGAGACCCCGCCCCTCCCACCACCTCGCGGCTCACTGGCTGTGTGAAATCAGGCAGGGGTCTTCCTGTTTCTGCCTCCATTTCCCTATGTGTAAAATTAAGGCGTCAGTAAGGGCACATTCTCCGCTCAGCAAGCGGGATGAGAACAGAGGACAACCTGACTAGAAAAATAGGTTTCTGGTGTCTGAACAAGAGAGGCAGCAGCCCTGACTGAGATGTGGGGAATGACTCTTTGTGGTGCCAAAAGGCATCCAAGTGCTCATCTACTCTGGTGCCACACCTGAGACAGCATCAAAAAATAAGCCTCAAAAGCAATGAAACTATATTCGACTTCCTTTCTCTTCAGACCATTTTCCTCCAATGGAAGGCACCAGAGTGAAGTAAAAGCAAAGGGGAGAAGGAAATGAATGGCCTCCCCCAAAACTAGATCCCCTACCCATTAATGTTTTAAGTAATTGCATTTGGTGGGGAACCACTCAAGATCCAAGGGGGCATCACATGGAAGCCATGAGTCAAACATTCACTTAAGTGAGCCAAAAGTCTGTGCGTCTAAATGACTTCCCACAGGCATACAGGTAAAATAAATCCTGGCACCTCCTCCAAGTCCTGACTCAAATGTCACCTTCTGGTACGGCTACCCGTCAGGGGCTACACTGTCTTTAGCCCACTGCCTCACTATGAGGCCTGTCACCTTTCCCTCTTTTTGTTTCTATAACATTGATCACTTTCTATCATTCTATGTATTTTACTTATGTTTGCCCTGTGTTATGTCTCCCACACTGGAGCATAAGCTCCATAAGGGTAGGGCTCCTTGCTTTGTTAGTGGATATACTGCGAGCACTAGCCCAGTACATGCACAAAACAGGTATCCCAAAAATATTTTTAAAGATGTAAAAGTCAGAAAGATATCTCACATAAATATTCAAACAATAAATTATTCATGACAGGTAAGTAAATGGCCTTAATTTTATTGTAAGATTTTATAACTTGGTTGTTTTCAATCAAAGTGTATTAATTATTAATTCAGAGGGTCCATTCACCACTAACATTCGACAGCTTCTCAATCCTCTGGCCTATCCCAACGATCTCACCATGAGTTTCTACCCACTTATAGTGACCATACAAATCATCCCAGTACAACTGCCTCAAATCAGAAAATTTAAGCCATGGCAAAGTTTCATCGTGATTAGTGAAAGTCAAATGCCAAGTGGCATCTAATTTTTTCTCCATAACAAATTCAAGAATTCATTTTGAATACAGTTTTCTTCCTTTTCAGACTATATGAAAGGTAATACAAATAGCTAAAAAGGTCACATCACATGTAGATGCTTATTTAGCAAATTATGGCAGTGGGGCTCCTGGTACAGGCCATGACAGCTGGTCACTCAGGGCTATTTCAACCCAGGGGCTGACCCTGTCTTCTGTGCCTCCTTTCCTTGAATATAATCTAAAGTCTTAAAATGAACCAACAGTTTCAGCAATAAAAGGTTTTGCTATAAAGCTTATATATCTGTGGGTATGAGTGAGCAAGAGTTATCCATTCTCACTGGGTTCTCTGAACTCACTCGTCTATCCCAGGAAGGTCTTCTATCCCCTCGGGCAGATCCCTCTCAGCTACACACTAACGACCTTGGAGATCCTTTCTTGATAGCAAAATCTGTTTTTTTCTTAATCTTCTGCATATTCATGTTTAATCAAAGGAGCAACCAGTATTGAATCAGGAGGTCAAATTCCCCCTTCCACCCCTAACCTTTCAATAACCAAAAACAAGTGTCATACACTTTCTATGCCTCAGGTTTCTCATAAAAAGTGAGAATAGCATTATATTTCTTACTTTCTTTCTCATACAAGTTACAGAGATGAACACAACATGGGGAAAATTATGTGAAATAAAATACAATATAAAAGTCAACACACTTTCATTGTATTTACAATCATTTTAAGTCATATTTCAGTTGAACAACATGCATTATTATTGCCTGAATCTTATCGTTAATTTCAACCAGTCTTTGCTTTCCTTTTTTTTTTTTTTTTTAATTGGCCATATCTCAGCATTTGGGATCTTAGTTCCCTGACCAGGGATTGAACCAGCGCCCCCTGCAGTGGAAGCACAGTCTTAACCACTGGACTGCCAGGTAAGTCCCTGAACCAGTCATTTCTTACTTCTTTAGTTAAAAAGAATACTCATTCCAGTGTTTCACAGGGTATGAAACAGGACCAACTGAAGAATCTAGAGGCTAACTTGAGATCAGATAGCAATCAGTTCTCCGTTCAGCCACCTCTTCACTTAATGCCTGTTAAAAAATTACAGACAATAGACTTACTTGAAAAATTGTATTAGCCACGGGGTTTGGTTTTTTTCCCAAGAGAGTATGATGAACCATGGCTTGAACTCTAGTTTTATAGTGATTAATGACTGTTGGTAGCACACTAACTGTGGTCAAAATCATTTCCTACTTTAAAAAAAATATTTACCATGAAACCAAAGGATATGAAAGCCTCTCAGATGAAAGACACCATCTTACCAGAGCAAAAGAAAGCACAGATAGTCACCCACATATCCTTAAAATACCAAAGGTATTTCAGTGGTACCTTGGGATGTGTAAATCACCCAAATCACTACCTCAAAGAATAAAATTGAAAACATGGCTGTTATGGAATCTGGACCTGGCACAAGCTCACACCCAGGGAGCTTTTCATCTATGCTTCCAGCACATGTGGAAGCCCCTATTACACCTCCAATCACACTCCACACTCAGCCCCACTGCCCCCTTGTTTGTGAGAGGTGCTGCTCCTTCTTGGGCTGCCTGAATTTTTGCTTACTGCCAATGGGATTCTGATTTTATCTATAAGGAAATTAAGAAGTTATTTTTTTTTTTCCCCAGAAGCTCACTTTAGTAGCGTCCTTGGCTCTGTGGGAACTTCCCCAGCTACTAAGGCAGAGGTCAATATGGCCAGATGCCCCTGGGAACCCTGCTTCTCACACCCAATTCTTTTTGATAGTCTGGATCAGTGGCTTGGAATCAAGTTCATTTTGACAAAGGAAAAAAATAGCATTCTCCAGGACAGCCTGTAACTCTCCAGTGTAACTTTTTTGCTTCTCTGTTTGATTTCTCACCTCAATCATATCTACCCATTCTTGTACATTAAGAGAGATTTTCTCACACATAACATCATACACCAGCAAAACACCATCTGCACTTCTGAAGTAAGACTTGGCAATACTTATGAATCTGGAAAACAGAAAATCTCATTATGTAACAGTTCTAATCAATCAGTTTGGTGCTGCCTCATTCTTCATCTCTTTTATGCTCACTTTTTTTTTTCTCATCTTCTAAAATAAGCCCTGATTGAGAAGAATCTAATGGCAGCCTATTATTGTTGAACAGCCATCCCTAAGGCCTAGAGTAACCTGGTGAAAGGGAACAGGATAAGAATCTGGGCTACTGATTTAGAAGAGCCATCATTCTCTCCACCAAATAATTCCAAGAATATATACAAACCCCAAAGCATAACTAGAACAAGGCTGAAAGCACAATTTTTAAAAAACTTTCAGCCTCAGCAACAAGCTGGAGAAGGCAATGGCACCCCACTCCAGTACTCTTGCCTGGAAAAATCCCATGGACGGAGAAGCCTGGTAGGCTGCAGTCCATGGGGTTGCTAAGAGTCGGACATGACTGAGCGACTTCACTTTCACTTTTCACTTTCATGCATTGGAGAAGGAAATGGCAACCCACACCAGTGTTCTTGCCTGGAGAATTCCATGGACAGAGGAGCCTGGTGGGCTTCCGTCTATAGGGTCGCACAGAATCAGAGACGACTGAAGCGACTTAGCAGCAGCAGCAAGCTACCAGATCCCATATGTGGGACACAGAGAAAGATGGAATGAGATGCACATCAGAGACAGATTATTTAGGGGGTGGTGGGTAGGGAGTATTGTGGGTGGGGGGAAGAACTAACCATGTGGAAAATCACAGGGCACATGCACAGAGTATGGGACGGGGCGGGGGGCGTCACCAGAGGAAGGACATACCTCCACCCACATTTCCTAACTAAACCTAGTGCAGCATGTCACAGGATCTTAAACAGGGCCATGTCAACCACATGTATTTTTTTTAATTGGAGGATAATTGCTTTAGAATGTTGTGTTGGTTTCTGTCATACAACAATGTGAACGAGCCACAAGCGTGTGTGTGTGTGTGTGTGTGTGTGTGTCCCCTCCCTTTCGAACCTCCCTCCCACCCCATCATCCCACCCCTCTAGGTTGTCACAGAGCATGACATTAAGCTTCCTGCATCATATAGCAAATTTCCACTGGCTATCTGTTTCACATATGGTAATGTTTATGTTTCAATGCTACTTTCTCAGTTTGTCCTACCCTCTCCTTCCCCCACTGTGTCCACAAGTCTTTGCTCTATGTCTGCATCTCTATTACTGCCCTGCACATTGATTCATCAGTGCCACATTTCTAGATCCCATATATATGTGTTAATACACAATATTAGTTTTTCTCTGACTTATTTTACTCTGTATAATAGGCACTAGGTTCATCCACCTCACTAAAACTGACTCCAATTCATTCCTGTCCATGGCTGAGTAATAGTCCATTGTGTATACGTGTACCATGATTTCTTTATCCATTCATCTGTTGATGAATATCTAGGTGGCTTCCATGTCCTAGCTATTGTAAATAGTGCTACAGTGAACATTGGGGTACATGTGTCTTTTAGAATTGCGGTTTTCTCAGGGTATATGCCAGTAATGGGACAGCTGGGTCACATGGTGGTTTTGTTCCTAGCGTTTTTAAGGAATCTCCATATTGTTCTCCATCATGGCTGCATCAATTACCTATTCCCGCCAATAGTACAAGAGGTCCCTTTTTTCCACACCCTCTCCAGCATCCACTCCAGCATTTATTGTTTGTGGATTTTTTGATGATAGCCATTCTGACCGGTGGTGAGGTGATACCTCATTACAATTCTGATTTGCATGTCTCTAATAATGAGCGATGTTGAGCATCTTTTCATGTGTTTATTGGCCATCTGTATTATTTCTTTAAAGAATTGTCTGTTAGGTCTTCTGCCCAATTTTTAATTGGGTTGTTAGTTTTTCTGATATTGAGCTGCATGAGCTGCTTGTATATTTTGGAGATTAATCCTTTATCACTTGCTTCATTTGAAATTCTTTTCTTCCATTCTGAGAGTTCTTTTTTATCTTGTTTAGTTTCCTTTGCTGTGCAAAAGCTTTTAAGTTCAGTTAGGCCCCATGTCTTTATTTTTATTTTCATTATTCTAGGAGGTAGGTGAAAAAGGATCTTGCTGAAATTCATGTCAAAGAGTGTTCTGCCTATGCTTTCCTCTAAGAGTTTTATAGTTTCTGGCCTTACATTGGGTATTTAATCCATTTTGAGTTTTTTGTGTGTATGGTGTTAGGAAGCATCCTAATTTCAATCTTTAACACGTAGCTGTCCAGTTTTTCCAGCACCACTCATTGAAGAGACTGTTTTTTCTCCATAATGTGTTCTTGCCGCCTTTGTCAAAGATAAGATGCCCATAGGTTCATGGTCAACCACATACATTTTTTAAATGGTTCGTCTGTCTCAACAGAACTCAAAGCATCTTGCCTATCCTGCGCAGTGGTATCCCAGCATTGCAATATGGTTCTTCTATAATAAGAGTTTTCATTTGGAAATCAGTTTCTAAAAAACTATTCCATTGGTTTTCACTTTCAAGCTCTCTTTGGATTAGACAAGGGCCAATAAGTCAAAGTTCAGTGAAGTAGAGAGGAATGAACCTGGCTTTCAAGAAGAGTGACCTTCACAAACTATATGTCAGATCACACATGTACACACAGACACACATCTGCAGGCTGGCTGACCTAGGGAAGGAGTTAATCTACAGATAAAAGGAAAATCCATGTTCTATTTGTCCATGTTATTAGATGGACTCAGTTATATCTGTGTGTGTACATGCACATAAACATGTCTATGTGTATACATATAAATGTATATATGCAAGAATATTCTATGTATATATGTACATGTATATGATACGTATATATGCCATGCTCTCTAGCAACTGAACCAGTATCTTTTCACGAATTAAATTGAAATGAACTTTCAACTTTGGTATCTTGAAGGATATAACAGGGAACCACAAATTTACAAAAATACCCGTTGTGAAGAGGATAATCAATCTGTTCTAACATTTCTGGTTATCAAAATAAGAACTCTTTAGATGAGAAAAAATAAATGATAATTTGCATATTTTCAATGCCTTTTTCAGATTATGCAAATTTGGGAAGTCAAGACAGTACTTTTTCCTGGTTCTGAGAGGTATTACTCATATACCCCATTGTAAAGAAGTGGAAGGAACATACATGCAGCTACAGTTTTGACCATAATGGCAAACTGGGCATCAGTAAGATAACATTACCAAGAAAAGATGACACCTGATCACAAAGTCTTTCCTTAGGCACCCTGTGTAGAACTATACCTCTCCCAAACTTTATTTTTTTAATTTGCTTTTCATCCAATTCCCTCCTTTGGGATGTAAGTTCCTTTCAGCCTAGGATTTAGCCAACTTTGTTTATTGTGCATCCACAGTCCTACAACAGCACATGACTCACAGGAAGACTCAGGGAGTGCTGCTGCATAAGCGAATCTGTCATCTCGGGCTCTAAATTTGGTTTGGTTGATCTCACTGGGTAAATATATATCTAAGTTATTTGTCAGTCTTCCTTTCCCCAATTTAGGCCTTAGCCAGAACAGAGGAGGACTATTCTATACACACGCCCCTACTTATATACACATGTATCATACCAAGAGAAAAAGCAAGACCGGTGTATGCATGCATGCTGTGCTTAGTCCCTCAGTCATGTACAACTCTTTGTGACCCCATGGACTGTAGTCCGCCAGGCTCCTCTGTCCGTGGGATTCTCCAGGCAAGAGTACTGGAGTGGGTTGCCATGCCCTCCTCCAGGGGATCTTCCCAACCCAGGTGTCGAACCCAGGTCTCCTGCATTGCAGGTGGATTCTTTACCACCTAAGCCACCTGGGAAGCCCATGTATCATACAGAAAGAAAAAGCAAGACCTGTGTATGTGTGTATATAATCCCTATAGAAAACAGAATCAAGCTAAAGAAGGTCTTCTTCCCATTATTCACTGAAAAAGGAACCGTACCCAGGGTGGCACCTGTATTTCCTCAAAGTCATCCTTGCAAAGTCTCATGAGGAAACTTGGCTTCCCCACTGCAGCAGCCCCAGCCAGCACAATCTTGTGAGGCTTCTGTGAACCACAGCATTTGTGGTTATCATCCACCATCCGTTTAGGGAAAGAAAGCCACCATGGATGACAAAGGTAGTGTCAGCTTTCTTCCTAGTAAGTTATGTGGCTCAAAAATTAAGTGTTCATGAATACAAGTGCCTGCAAAACCAACTACCTGTGATGAAAGAGCTAAGATGAGCTTTCTTGAAGAGCTAACAGCGCTGTCTTCACTGGCAGATCCCAGGGCTTCCAACCCAGGATGGAAGCTGCACCTTCTGATCCATACATCTCTTCATCCCTTATATTCAGGAAGCTTTTTTTTTTTCTAATTTTTAGTCAGCTATTATAAAACAGTCTTTCATTACACATATATATCACAAAGTAAAAAGAAGAAATATATGTACCTGAATCTACAGTCAATGATGTTATGGAACAAAATGGCCCCAAAAGGAAACCCGTGAGTTTTCCCTAACTTGGTAGAGAAAAACACACTCCTGTGTTTCATATGTATAACCTTTAAAACAATGCCCATGACAGATAAAGGTCAAACAGGATGATACATGCTTTTCTACTGAAGATGGAACCTAGGTAAGCAGTGATTTAAGGGCTTATGTCTGTGTCTCAAAATCACCTTCAAAACTCTCCTGCAAACCCTGTGATCTCTGGAATCCCCTCTGGTGCTGGTACTCCACCTCTGAGTCCTACTCATTGTAGTCTCTCAGGGTAGACAGCCTACTGTCAAAGCAGTTTTTGGGCAGGGTGTCAACGTCACAATTCATCCTCTGCATGGGATCCCAGAGGGCCAGAGAGCCACAGTCCTCACCCATGCAGGGAGACAGAATGACCTGGTGACAAAGGAGAGGACCTTTGTACCTGAAGGCCAGCAATGTTGAAGACAACACAGCAGTGAAATCAGACAGCAAGGGAATCAAGAAGACTGACATTTTCATTCTTGCCAAGAGCCACAGTGTATTCCATGGTTAAGCATCAGGGGAAATAAAATGCTCAGAGCAATATCAGTTCATTCTATGCAACAATCAATTAAGATAAAGACATTTAAATCAAGCAATTAATAAAATAAACTATTTTTTTTAATTACCTTCTTTATTTCCTGATACAAAAAGAATTAGAATGTCCAGGACATAAATGCAATCTCAAATTGTGTAAGAAAAAGGCACACAGAACATATGAACCTTTCTCCTCTAATGTGATCAGACCATATTCTGAACAGCTATCCATTTCTGGATATTATTTCTACTGAAAAGGGATGCCGAGAACCTGGATAAGAAACTCAACTGATGACATGATACTTAAAGCCCTCAGGTCAGTGCACTGAGTTTAAATTGTAATGGTTTCTCTCTCCAAATACCTGAAGAGCTGACACAGAAAGAATACACTGCCTCAGGCTGCACAAGACAAAATAAGGGTCAACTGAACCTTTCTGGGAGTCACATCTCTAATCAACATGGTAAGAACAGCAGGCAATTAGAAATGAGGCTCTGGAATGGTTTGACATCTGAGATGAGTTTTCTGCCACTAAGTGGTGACGTGTGTGGAAGACTCCTAAGGGAGAGACTTAACAGGGAGGTGCCTCACGCAGAGGCTGGAACTCCTAACTTCTAGAGTTGGGAAATTCTAACATTTTATAAGTGAGAGAGAAGTTAACATCAAAGAGGAGAATAAAAGAATCAAAGAAACTGCATTTTTTAAATTTACTTTTGCTTTTCCATTTGATTCCCATAATTAAGTTTATATTGAAATAAAAACAATGGCTACAACTTATTTAGTCCCCAGTACACACTGGGCACCATCCTAATCAGCTGGCATACATGACGTCATCAGAAAGAGGCGGGGTACACAGGTCTCCAGATATAATAGTAAGACATGGGTGTTATTAGAGAAGAGAGGGTAAATTAGTTCATTGGTATCTTTTCTTTTAGAATCCACACATAAGTGGTATCAAATGATATTTGTCTTTCTCTGTGTGACTTCCTTCACTTGACATGATAATCTCCAGACTCATTGACTTAGGGAATGAATTTATGGCTACCAGGGAGGGGTAAGGATGGAGGGGAGGGATAGACTGGGAGTTTCGGATTGGTATGTACATACTGCTGCATTTAAAACAGATATACAGTCCAGGTTCGATGCATGATACAGGATGCTTGGGGCTGGTGCACTGGGATGACCCAGAGGGATGGTATGGGGAGGGAGGTGGGAGGGGGTTTAGGATGGGGAACATGTGTACACCCGTGGCAGATTCATGTTGATGTATGACAAAACGAATGCAATATTGTAAAGTAATTAGCCTCCTATTAAAATAAATAAATTTATATTAAAAAAAAGGAAATATTTTACTTCAGGAAGCTCTGGAAACAATGTTTTGATATTTTGTTTCATTTCAGTTATTCTTCCCATGGATTATTTTTATACTTATTAAATTCAGAGTCAAAGGAAAAAAAACAGATATACAAAAAGGACCTACTGTACAGCACAGAGAACTCTGCTTAATATTCTGTAATAACCTAAATGGGAAAAGAATTTGAAAAAGAACAGGTACCCATATATGTATAACTGAATCCCTGTGCTGTACACCTGAAACTAACACAACATTGTCAATCAACTATACTCCAACATAAAATACATTTTTTACAAAGTAATAAAGTAAAAATAAGCTAAAAAATAAAAGAGGGTAATCTTAAATATAAGCCGTATAAATCTAAGTCAAAAGTATTTTGGTGCCATTAGCTAATGTTTAAAATTAACTAAAAGGGTAATGTAACCACCAAACTCTCTCTAAATATACTGCTCAATTTTAAAGTCTTCATCCCGGAACAGGAATTTCATATCATCTCTCAATCTACCTAGCTAACTCCATGTGTGCAAGTTTCTGTACATTTTTTCTGTTAGTCTCATCATTTATGAAACTCTCTTTCTGAAACTGATTTTAGATCAATCTGTAAGAAACCTAAGGAAGTCATTCTACTACAATATAGTACAAATTCAGCTCCATGTCATTACTAGTCAGAATTTTATTTTTTTTAATCTATTCATATTTTTGATAGGGAATGAAGGAGAAAAAATCCTGAATTGAAAAATCAACTCTATTAATATATAGAATCTAAATTAATAATATAGCTATAGATCAGATTTTCTCAAACTCAAATTATATAAATACCCTTTTAAAAGTAAACTATTCTTATCTGCCCAAAGAGTACTTTCATTATAATTAAATACATAAAAACATAAAATAAGTTATATTTTTGCTAGCGTTCTTAGAAAAAGCACAAAACTAAAACAAACATACAAGTTAAAACCCAGTAAGTCCACAAAAGAAATAAAATTAAACTTACAAGATGCTTTTAAGTTTTTTAAAATTTTATTGTAGCAGTGGAAACAGTGTCAGACTTTATTTTTGGGGGGGGCTCCAAAATCACCGCAGATGGTGACTGCAGCCATGAAATTAAAAGACGCTTACTCCTTGGAAGGAAAGTTATGACCAACCTAGATAGCATATTGAAAAGCAGAGACATTACTTTGCCAACAAAGGTTCGTCTAGTCAAGGCTATGGTTTTTCCTGTGGTCATGTATGGATGTGAGAGTTGGACTGTGAAGAAGGCTGAGCGCTGAAGAATTGATGCTTTGAACTGTGGTGTTGGAAAAGACTCTTGAGAGTCCCTTGGACTGCAAGGAGATCCAACCAGTCCATTCTGAAGGAGATCAGCCCTGGGGTTTCTTTGGAAGGAATGATGCTAAAGCTGAAACTCCAGTACTTAGGCCACCTCATGCGAAGAGTTGACTCATTGGAAAAGACTCTGATGCTGGGAGGGATTGGGGGCAGGAGGAGAAGGGGACGACAGAGGATGAGATGGCTGGATGGCATCACTGACTCGATGGACGTGAGTCTGAGTGAACTCTGGGAGTTGGTGATGGACAAGGAGGCCTGGAGTGCTGTGATTCATGGGGTCACAAAGAGTTGGACATGACTGAGTGACTGAACTGAACTGAACTGATATATATTATATAAATGATAGGTATACAATATAATGACTCACAATTTTTAAAGGTTATACTTCATTTATAGTGGCTTCCTTCATAGCTCAGTTGGTAAAGAATCTGCCTGCAATGCAGGAGACCTGGGTTCGATCCCTGGGTTGGGAAGATCCCCTGGAGAAGGGAAAGGCTACCCACTCCAGTATTCTGGCCTGGAGAATTCCGTGGACTATACAGCTGCAAAGAGTTGGACACAACTGAGTGACGTTCACTTTCCATTTACAGTTATTGTAAATATTGGCTATATTCTCCATGTTGTACAATATATCCTTGTAGCTTATTTTATAACCAGCAGTTTGCACCTTTTAATCCTGCCCCTATATTGCCCCTCCTCCCTCCCCTCTCCCCATGGGTAGCCACTAGTTTGTTCTCTATATCAGTGAGTCTGCTTCTTTTTTGTTACGTCCACTAGTTTCTTGTATTTTTGGGATTTCACATATAAGTGATATCATATAGATTTTGTCTTTCTCTGTCTGACTTATTTCACTTAGCATAATGTCCTCCAAGTCCATCCATGTTACTGCAAATGGCAAAATTTCATTCTTTTTATGGCTGAGTAATTTTCCATTCTATATATATTTACATTCCCACCAATAGTATATCAGGGGTCCCTTTTCTCTAGATCCTAACATTTTTTATTTGTGGTATTTTTGATGACAGCCATTCTGACAGGTGTGAGGAGATAGCTCACTGTGGTTTTGACTTGCATTTCCCTGATGATTAGTAATGTTGAGTACCTTTTCATGTGCCGAATGGCCATCTACATTTATTCTTTGTAAAAATGTCTATTCAGTTCTTTACCCATTTTTTATCAGGTTGTTTGTTTTTTTGATGTTGAGTTAAATGAGCTGTTTATATACATTGAATATTAACCCCTTACGCATGCTAAGTCACTCCAGTGGTGCCTAACTCTCTGCAACCCTATGGACTGTAGCCTGCTAGGCTCCTCTGTCCATGGGATTCTCTAGGCAAGAATACTGGAGTGGGTTGCCATGCCCTTCTCCAGGGAATCTTTTCAACCCAGGGACTGAACCCACATCTCTTACATCTCCTGAATTGGCAGGTGGGTTCTTTACCACTAGAGCCACCCCTTATAAGTTATACCATTTCCAAATATTTTCTCTCATTCAGTAGGTTGCCTTTTTGTTTTGTGTGTGGTTTCCTTTGCTATTCAAAAGCTTTTAAGTTTGTTTCTTTAAAAAGGAAGAAGAAATCATTGGAGGCTTCCAGTTCAGTGTGGTGGATAGAACACATGAATTTGTCTTCTTTCCCTTGTGAGATCATTAATATGGAATTCCAAAGGAAATAAACCAATAAAATTTAAAAGAATGGGAGAGGAGTCCATCAGCAGTCAAGTGACCTAACACATTGCTAGAAAAAGGAAACTGGATGGCAATGTGCTAACAAAGGGAGGAGGGTTGGGGAAAAGGAGATCCAAAAGATGTGTGTGGAAGGTTCTGCTGTAGAGCAAAGAAGAAACAAATGGTCATGTAGAACCCCAGAAAGTGAGAAGGAGTGTTGAAAATAGAGACTCAAATTGTATAGTAAGGCACACTGCCTCTCCAGCCCATACCTGCTCTTACTCTATAGAAGAGCAGATAAGCCAGAGCTGATTCCACAAGAATTGATGCTTTTAAAATGTGGTGTTGGGAGAAGATTCTTGAGAGTCCCTTGAACTGCAAGGAGATCAAACCAGTCAATCCTAAAGGAAATCAGTCCTGAATATTCATTGGAAGTACTGAAGCTGAAGCTCCAATACTTTGGCCACCTGATGTGAAGAACTGACTCATTAGAAAAGACCCTGATGCTGGGAAAGATTGAAGGCAGGAGAAGAAGGGGCCGACAGAGAATGAGATGGTTGGATGGCATCACCGACTCAATGGACATGAGTTTGAGAAGACTGAAGGCAGGAGAAGAAGGGGCCAACAGAGGATGAGATGGTTGGATGGCATCACCGACTCAATGGGCATGAGTTTGAGCAAGCACTGGGAGTTGGTGGCACACAGGGAAGCCTGGCATGCTGCAGTCCATGAGGTCACAAAGAGTCGGACATGACTGAGTGACTGAACTGACTGATTTCAAAAGCAGCAAAACATTGTTTGTCTTTTTAAAAAATAACTGAATGATTCCCCAAAGGAAAGCTAAGGCTTCTCTTTGAACATCTATGCCCCATGCGCCTAGTAATCAAGGTCACAGCTTCACGCACAGAGCTCTGAGGAAGATGATCTTTCAAGGAGACACCTTGAGCTAAACAGATCTATTTGCCTAGTTAGACAGGAATCTGTATAGTACTTTACAGCCAATAAGAGGCTCTCACATGAATCATCTTTGACTCTCGCACAACCTATCAGGCAGGCAGGAAGTCAGGAACAAGCAAGAAAGCACTAATTGTGTAAAGAGAAAGACAACCCATTGCTCATTAGCTGAGGGACTTTGAACAAGTTATTAAACATGTAACTCTGTCTTCAGCTATAAAAGAGGAAAATTTGTACCTTCCTCAGGGAAAGTTTGAGAATTTTATTTTTTTAATTATGAAAAACAGCATAATTAACTACAGTCAATAAAATGTCAATTATGGTAAGATAGGACAGTTTATTATTAATCCCTTTTTACAGATGAGACATTAACAAACAGAATGATGAAAACAACTGTCTCACATGTTACAGGCAAAAATTAGCATAGTCTTAATAAGGACTCTGGTCTTGTCACCCCTGACTCTTACTGTTAAGTGCCTATATGGTCTTCATCATATGCTGTATCAAGGCAAGAAATTCTGTGTTCTCTTGCAAACATTCTCTTAGTCTAAAGATTTGGGATGATGTTGAAATAAGTAAAAAGTGTCTAGGAGCACCAGTGACTCTAGCATAAAGCAAAGAATTGGTTCAAATTCTGTAATAAAAGCATAGTATGTATAGTCTAATGACCTCTGGAAATCAGATATAAGGTTGACATTGATAATTTTCCAAGGAGGATACTGGGAAGAATTTTTTAAAATTCCAGAGGTTTAGATGGCAATAGCCCACAAAATGTACTTAATTGTCAAAACTCATTCAGTATGAACACTGGAAAGAGCACTAAAGATTATATTATGAACAACTGGGAAAGCAAAGTGAGGTACCCAAATTTTACAATGCCACTTTCAGGGATGATTATTTTTTAAGCACCCATTTTCATTTTAGCTGAGATATTTCCATTAGTTATAGAGAAAATCCACATGCAGAAAGTGAATCCAGTTCTGTGCCAGAGCCAATGTGTACCAGCAAGTGACAGCCTATTTATTTTAAGCATCTCTTCCCCAACTCTACATTCAGTGATGTCAGCTTGGTAGCTTGAAATCAGAAATGGTGGAGTAATTATTCCATGGAAATTGTCAAATACTACAAATTCCTCCTTCCTTTCTCCCTCTCTGCAGAGCCTGTTGGTAAACATCTACCAGCACAGCAGAATGAAACCAACCTACTCATGAGAAACCAAACAGAGCAAAGGCCAAAACCAATCACGCTTTTGCTTTCACTTCAACAGGTTCTCTCCCACTTCTTGCTGATCAGGGATCCTCTAGATCTGGAACTTTCACAGGGAAAAGAAATATTCTTTTCATTTAATAAATATTCACTGAATACATGTACCTCGCAGTAAGCTGGGTGTAGGGCTACATGACTAGGAAAGACGGTGTCCCTGCTGTCATGAGCAGACAATCCACTGGACACCTAGGGCCTAAGGGTAGTTGGTTGGTAAAGACAATAAAAGAAAACTGAGGTCTGATGGACAACTGTTCAAGGGTTCAGAAATATCTATTCAATTCAGTTCAGTTCAGTTCAGTCGCTCAGTCATGTCCGACTCTTTGCGACCCCATGAATCGCAGCAAGCCAGGCCTCCCTGTCCATCACCATCTCCTGGAGTTCATTCAAACTCACGTCCATCGAGTCAGAGATGCCATCCAGCCATCTCATCCTCTAGCATCCCCTTCTCCTCCTGTCCCCAATCCCTCCCAGCATCAGAGTCTTTTCCAATGAGTCAATTTTTCGCATGAGGTGGCCAGAGTATTGGAGTTTCAGCTTTAGCATCATTCCTTCCAAAGAATACCCAGGACTGATCTCCTTTAGAATGGACTGGTTGGATCTCCTTGCAGTCCAAGGGACTCTCAAGAGTCTTCTCCAGCACCACAGTTCAAAAGCATCAGTTCTTCGGCACTCAGCTTTCTTCACAGTCCAACTCTCACATCCATACATGACTACTGGAAAAACCATAGCCTTGACTAGACGGACCCTTGTTGGCAAAGTAATGTCTCTGCTTTTCAATATGCTCTCTAGGTTGGTCATAACTTTCCTTCCAAGGAGTAAGAATCTTTTAATTTCATGGATGCAATCACCATCTGCAGTGATTTTGGAGCCCAAAAAATAAAGTCTGACACTGTTTCCACTGTTTCCCCATCTATTTCCCATGAAGTGATGGGACCAGATGCCATGATCTTAGTTTTCTGAATGTTGAGCTTTAAGCCTACTTTTTCACTCTCCTCTTTCACTTTCATCAAGAGGCGTTTTAGTTCCTCTTCACTTTCTGCCATAAGGGTGGTGTCATCTGCATATCTGAGGTTATTGATATTTCTCCTAGCAATCTTGATTCCAGCTTGTGATTCTTCCAGCCCTGCGTTTGTCGTGATGTACTCTGCATAGAAGTTAAATAAGCAGGGTGACAATATACAGCCTTGACGTACTCCTTTTCCTATTTGGAACCAGTCTGTTGTTCCATGTCCAGTTCTAACTGTTGCTTCCTGACCTGCATATAGGTTTCTATCACACCTATGCAAAAGGTAGGCTGGTACCCCAATGTTCATTGCAGCACTATCTATAATAGCTAGGACATGGAAGCAACCTAGATGTCCATCAACAGATGCATATATAAGCCATGGCGTGTGTGTGTGTGTGTGTGTGTGTGTGTGTGTGTGTGTGTATAAAATGGATTATTACTCAGCCATAAAAAGGAATGAATTTGAGTCAGTGCTAATGAGGTGGATGAATCTAGAACCTATTATACAGAGTGAAGTAAGTCAGAAAGTGAAAAATAAATATTGTATATTAACACATATGCATGAAATCTAGAAAGATGATACTGATGAACCTATTTGCAGGGCAGCAATGGAGATGCAGACATAGAGAACAGACTCGTAGACATGGTGCAGAAGGAGAGAGTGGGACAAATGGAGAGTATCATGGAAATATATACATTACCATATATAAAATAGATAGCCATTGAGAATTTGCTGTATGAGTCGGGGAACTCAAACTGGGGCTCTGTGACAACCTAGAAGGGTGAGATAGGGTGGGAGGGAGGTTCAAGAGGGAGGGGATATATGTTTGCCTATGGCTGATTCATGTTGATGTATGACAGAAACCAACACAATATTATAAAGCAATCATCCTTCAATTAAAAATAAATACTTTTTTTTAAATGGTAGTCTTCCCTTAGAAACAGAAAAAGAAATTAGAGGCCTTTAAATTTTTTTTCTTGCCAGGGAGTCCAATTTGATTCTGAAATCTGATCCATCCACTGCTTCAATATGATTACATATGTTTTAGGTTGCTAATAATTCATACACACTGAAATATCCTCAGAGTCCAGCTGCCCTGTACCTACCTTTTTGAGTTTCTTTATCATCACTGTAGATATGTCAGTTCTGTTTTATACAGGTCACTGAGGGCTTCCTCAGCTTTGCATTTTTCCTGAAAGAAAAAGATTTTTTTAAAATAAATTCTTCAAAACTATGTAGGTGAGAAACATATTGTGTCAAACTAAGGCTGATGCCAAGTCTCCTATAGAGATAGTTTTCCAGTCTTTCTGTTTAATGCAAAGAGAGACCAAAAAAATATCAAACTAAAATTAAAAAAAAAGAAATTTTCTTACAGTTTTCTTGAACACATTTCTTCTTTAAAACAAAATGCTGTTGATATCTTCAATTTTGACATTTCAATGGTTAAAACCCTTTGAGAGTGTCTTGGTCTCATTCAGTGATGCCTGGGGTGTATTAATATTTTCCACAAGGTAGAAGTTTCCTGAGTTACACTTCACTGCTCATCAACTTTGCACTTCACTGCTTCCCCAGAAACCTGCAGGAAAGTTTAATTACTTTTTCATTTGATTTTCTGAAGAACCGAAGGGTGATTTTCTGAAATGTTATTTTAAAAAGAAAGTAGCCAAAAATCCTATTAAGACCTGACTTTTTCACATTATACCAGGATCAGTTGCCCTGAAAACTAGTCCACTTTTAAGCTCCCAGAGCTACACCTCACTAAAACAGCACACAATCTTCAGATTTGCAAACACTATGTCCTGAAGTAATCTGACCTCAAACCTCAGGAAAGCTAAGAAAAGAAAAGTCAGTCTTGGGCTTCCCAGGTGGCTCAGTGGTAAAAAGAAAAATCCACCTGCTGATGCAGGAGACATTGGTTTGCTCCCTGGTCCAGGAAGATCCCACATGCTGTGGAGCAACTAAGCCCACGCACCCATGTGCTCTAGAGCCTGGGAGCCACAACCACTGAACCCACGTGCCACACCCTAGAGCCCAAGCTCCTCAACAAAAGAAGCCACCACAATGAGAAGCCTGTGCATTGCAACAAAGAGTAGCCCCCCCTCTCCACAACTAGAGAAAAGCCTGCACAGCAATGAAGACCCAGCTATTGATTAATGAAATTATTTTTTTAAGTCAGTCTTAATTGATTCATCACTTAATTCACTGGTTCATCAGATAAGGAAAAGGCAATTTCAATCAACTGTGTATTTACATTTATCTCAGTTTACATTTTTCATCCCAATCCTTTATTCTTCCGTGGTTTCCAGTTCTGGGTCCCTGAGGTATGAGTTGCCCTCTCTCACCTGTGTGGATAACATCCTTCTGGGGCAGTACAACTGGTTTAAAAGCTACTAATCAAAACAGAAATAAATGCAGAGTGGTTTCTTTAAAAGCAAGTGGTGCTAAAGAAGGAGCTGTAATAAAGTTAGTACAGTAATCTTGAATGGACAAGGAGAACCCACAAAGTGGTAGTATGTGTTTCCCTCCACGTATAGTTTCTGTAGCATTTTCTCAAGACTCAGAAAAAAAAAAAAAGCATTAAAAATAATTTCAGTGACCAACCATTGCACTGAGGGCCCAAGACACAGAAGCAAGCCCGAATCTTGCCAGACTCTTGTGGCTTCATATCAGCATAATACTATGCCCACTCTTGGCCAGACAACTACTTCTCACATGTATTAGTGATACTATAAATCCATGTTTCGTGTTGACCTTTTGAAATGGCATGATTTCTATAAAGGTAATTTAGAACTACAGTGTCTACTTTGGCGAACTTTCAAAATGAACAAAAGAGGGAAAGGAGTTAAAATATACATCAAAATGGAAAAGGAATAAAATGGTTAAAAATAATAATAATGATTTCAAAATGACGGCAGTACTCCAGTCATCTGAAATTCATGTATTTGGTACCATGAAGAATCCAAAAGCAGACTGAAAATCAAGAAAGAATGAACAGCAGCCTGTGAGATATCCCTCCTTGGCACAGGAATAACAGGGATTAAAATACAATTCTAGTATACCTGATCATTTTGCTTTCTGAGTTTTCAGGTACCCAGGAAGGAAAGAAGGATTGACCATCATAAATTGTAACACAGTAGCCTGACAGCAAGAACACAAATGAAAATGCACACAAGAACTCAAAAAGCCAAGCTGAACTACCATCCCCACAAATCCTGGGGATATCACTATACCACAGCCCAGGATGAAACTCAGCTTCATAATGATGACCCTAAGTATACAAGGAAAGCTGAAGTTATTTTAACAGTTATTAAAAGCAAGGCATCGAGTGACTCCATATGTTTACCAAAAGATGTATGATGGACTGCCCATGGCAGCACTATATGCAACAACCACAAAGTACCAAGTACCCAAATGGCCATGAACAGTAAAATGGATAAATGAATTGTGGTATCTTCACCCAATGAATATCTATAGCAATGGAAATGAAAGATCTACAAAAGTTCACAAGCAACAGTTTTGAATGCTAGAAGCCAAACCCATGTAGTAAGAAAAAGAACAGGCAAGAGCTTGTGCACGGGGACAGAGAAGGGCTATAGTGATGGGAAGGGAGCATGGGGGCTTCTAGTAACATGCTGTTTCCTGATCTGGGTGCTGAGTATGCAAGTATGCAAATCTTTCCATCTGGAAAGACTAGGCAAGCTGTACACCAACTCTCTGTCCTTTTCTCTATGTGCATTTGTCTCTGAAGAACACATTCACAAAATATTACACAATATACTTGGAAATATAAATTTCTTATCTTCATGGTAAATCCAATCATGAATACAGATTTCAAGTAACCAGAGGCAACCCTCTGCAAAATCTGAAGCGCATGATTTATCTTTCCTACCTCAGTTCCACATTCTCTTTCTAGGGCTTTTCTACCTTTTGAAAAGCAACTCCCAGCCAAGTGTGGTCACATACCACACCCTCATTTCTCATTTCCTCAGGAGAGTTTAACACACAAATCTCCAAAGATGCTTCAGTAGGTCTGTGGCAGGACCTAAAGCCTGCATGCCTAGAAAAGCTCCCTGCTGTTGCTGCTGCTGCTGCTGCTGCTGCTAAGTCACTTCAGTCGTGTCCGACTCTGTGCGACCCCATAGACGGCAGCCCACTGGGCTCCCCCATCCCTGGGATGCTCCAGGCAAGAACACTGGAGTGGGTTGCCATTTCCTTCTGCATGCATGAAAGTGAAAAGTGAAAGTGAAGTCGCTCAGTCGTATCCAACTCTTAGCGACCCCATGGACTGCAGCCTACCAGGCTCCTCCGTCCATGGGATTTTCCAGGCAAGAGTTCTAGAGTGGGTTGCCATTGCCTTCTCCCAGAAAAGCTCCCAGGGGTGGCTAATACTACTGGTCTTCAGAGCCTGACAAAAGATGCAACTTAAAACCAGTGTCTGCCAAGCTCCTGGGACCTGAGAAATGCCCCATCCCAGGAATCTGAGCATAGACATTTTAGGACTCATACCTCTTACAACATTCTGGGCATCCCTATGCCTCTCTAACTGCATCCCTGTTCAGTCAGTTCACTTCAGCTGCTCAGTCATGTCCAACTCTTTGCGACCCCATGGACTGCAGCACACCAGGCTTCCCTGTCCTTCAACCATCTCCTGGAGCTAGCTCAAACTCAGTCAATAGAGTGGGTGATGCCACCCAACCATCTCATCTTCTGTCATCCCCTACTCCTGCCTTCAATCCTTCCCAGCATCAGGGTCTTTTCCAATGAGTCAGTTCTTCACATCAGATGGCCAAAGTATGGGAGTTTCAGCTTCAACATTAGTCCTTCCAATGAATCTTCAGGACTGATTTCCTTTAGGATGTACTGGTTTGATCTCCTTGCTGTCCAAGGGACTCTCAAGAATCTTCTCCAACACCACACTTCAAAAGCATCAATTCTTCAGCACTCAACTTTCTTTATGGTCCAACTCTCACATCCATACATGACCGCTGGAAAAACCACAGCTTTGACTAGAACCTTTGTTGGCAAGATAATGTCTCTGCTTTTTAATATGCTATCCAGGTTTGTCATAGCTTTTCCAAGGAGCAAGCGTCTTTTAATTCCATGGCTGCAGTCACCATCTGCAGTGATTTTGGAGACCAAGAAAATAAAGTTTCTCACTGTTTCCCCATCTATTTGCCATGAAGTTATGGGACCAGCTGCCACGAGCTTAAGTTTTCTGAATGTTGATTTTAAGCCAGCTTTTTCACTCTCCTCTTTCACTTTCATCAAGAGACTCTTTAGTTCCTCTTCACTTTCTGCCATAAGGGTGGTGCCATCTGCATATCTGAGGTTATTGATATTACTCCCAGTAATCTGAATTCCAGCTTGTGCTTCATCCAGCCTGGCATTTCACATGATGTACTCTGCATATAAGTTAAATAAGCAAGGTGACAATATACAACCTTGTCGTACTCCTTTCCCAATTTGGAACCAGTCCATTTTTCCATGTCTGGTTCTAACTGTTGCTTCTTGACCCCTGCATCCCTGTCAGCATCCACCAACTCAAGGACAAAAATGAGCAGTTGGGGACAGCAAAGTAAGAACTAGTTCCTTCTGGAGGGAGTTTTGTACTATTTCTCATTAAAATGTCACCTTTGGACTTGTTAGATAGTGTCTTTTCCAGAGTATTTGCAGAAGGAAGGATGGAGAAGGAGGGAAAAGAAATGAGCAAGCAAGCAGTTAGTCTGCCTGGGAAAGTGCAGCAAAGAAAAGTGCTGGCATGACTTGCCAGATGGCTGAGGCTTCTTAAATCCAAGATGTCTCTCCTGTGAGGGGGCTCAGTTTGAAGTTAAGGATATGTGATAAGTGAGATTGTAGAGTGAGAATGGAGGGGTAGACACCAAGATGAGTAAGCCCTCTTTTCCCAGGGTGGCATCTCAAAGTCATGAACACAGGTAGGCCAAGACTTTTCTTGACAGATAGAAAAATGTTAATAACTTTACAACCACCCCAGAAACTTGGTATGTGGTTCTGAAGTGTTTAGGCATTTGGAAGGGGTGCCAGGGGAATATAACATATATACAGGGATTTTTCCCAGATTCAAATAAATATTTGAAAATTTTCTGGTTCATATTTTATCAGATGGAAGCAATTTTTTAAAAAATGCTCTCTGATCTCTCCAAAACTGATTCCTATAACATAGGAAATCTTAAAAACAGAGTATCTGAAAAACATTTTTTAGCAGCTGCAAGGGTTAATTTTATGTGTCACTTTAGCTAGGCTGCAATGCTTAAAATATTTGGTCATCCATGTCTAGATGGTGCATGAGACTAATAGATTGTACATGAAATTTATAGGTTTTGAGTAAAGTAGATTACCCTCCATAATGTGGGTAGGCCTCTTCCAACGAGTGGAAGACCTTTAAATGAAGACTGACCACCCACAACAGCAGGAATTCTGCCAGTCCACTGCCTTTGGACTCAAACTGCTATTATCAACTCTTCCCAGGGTCTCCAGTCTGCCGACCCACCCTGCAGATTTCAAACTTGCCAGCCTCCACAATCATGTGAGTCAATTTCTTAAAATAAATCCAGCCCCCACCTCTATATACTCACACCCACTCACATCTTCTTAGTTGTTTCTCTGGATAACCCTAACTAATATAATTAGTTATATATCATTGTACTTTCACTGGAGTTAATTACATAAACAAATGTACCAGCTTCACAGTGAATATATGTTAGCACTGCTTAAAAGAGTTGAGTAAGATTATTCAGCTTACTTACAGTTGAATAAGTTGAATTCAATAAGAACTGAATTCTTACTTGGCTGCTGAATAAGAATTTTAATTTTAAATATCATTCAACAGAAGAGGTCACTTTTTAAGGGCCTAAATGCTCACCTATAACATAACATTTTAATTCTTGCCAGGGTTCATTAGGATTGTAACAGCCTGTCTAATAGCTATAAAGACTTTTGTGGACAGGTTTTATTAGCCTGAAGACAGCTTATTCTCTGTAATCTTTTAGGAGAGAGGCAATGCACTATCTATTCAGACCAATATAAATCCTCCAGATCTGTACACACAGAATTAATCTAACTCTCATTTCTGGCTTGATGCCATGCTTTAGCCTCCCATGAATTTGGACTGAAGACTAGGACTGCTCAGACACAGTGCATGTTCCTACAGCATCAATTAGCTTGTCCCCTAGGTCAACAGGTGAATGATGCAGGAGTGGAAGTTGCATTTCCCAGCATTTCAATGCTCTGGGCCCAAGTAACAGCCACCCAATACAAGCCCATTACTACAGCTGAATGCAGTCAGCTGAAAGTGAACACACAGTGCTGAGCTCAATGCCCACTCCCTGGGCACTTCCTCCTGGCACAGACTGTCCACAAGCTTTGTCTTTGGGCATGCTGTCCTTTTCCCAATGACTCGGTGGTCACAGTCCATATACCTCCATCCATCAAATTACCTTCACTTTAAAAAAGAACCCACAAAATCCTATATTTTTGCTGTTTAAAACATCAACAGTTGAGGCTCGAACAAGATGGCTGAGGAGTAGGTAGACAAATACATCTCTCTCCAAGGATACATCAGGAACACACCTTCAGATATAGAAATGCAGGCAGAACACCAGCTGAGAGCAGACCAGAGTACCTGAGCAGCGGAAAAGAATATACAGAACCACACAAAACTTGGTAGGACAAAGGAACTGGGGGAAAAACAGGAGTGTTAGTAGGACTGGACCTTCCCTGGGAGGCTGGGGGAAACTGAAGCAGGGGTCTGATCCCCACATTGGGGCAATCGTCTGAGTCAGAGGAGAAACATTCAAGGCTGAGAGTGAAACAGCTGATCTGTGGAAGCTTAAATGGAATGAGAATCAGACAGTCCTTGCTGCAGCCACACATTTGCCAGACAGGAATGCTAGTCTCCTGGAAGGCGCAACAGCTGGGAGCTGGAGTTTAGGGATTGTGGAGCAATCCCAGGGCAAGCGCTGCTGTTGACTGTGGAGAGACAAATTGAGGGGATGCGAGGGAGGAGATCCTGGTGGGAAATGCCAGTGGAGGAAATCAGGCAGCCATGGAAGCAAGGCGATACCACTGAGTCATGCATAGGGGATACAGCCATCACCATAGCCTCTCACTCCCCCCACACACCAACATCAGCAGCTGAACAATAGAGAGGCTGGCCCATCAAATGCCGGATGCACTGAACTAGAGTAGGACCCCACCCAAGGTGCTCCTTTAAGAGATTGATGCGCCACCCCAGGGGCCCCCATCTAGGTACCTGACACGCCAAACAACAGAAGGACCCCAGGCGAGGGAGCCCGCTAAATGCCTGAATGGGAGGAGCTACGGAAAAAGACTAGCCAAAGAGGCCTTCTGATAGCCAGCTACAAGAGGCTCGAAAAAAGACTCTGATAGGGCCATAACTCCTGCAGTAGCAGTCCATGTCCCTGCACACTTGGTGCTGCCAGAGTCCCCACAAACCAAGCAGCTGTGCCACCTTCATGCTCAACTCTCACTGGGGCAGAGCTGCACAGGCAAAAAAAGTCTTGCATCTATGTGCACAAGGTTGCTTCAGTCATGTCCAACTCTTTGCAACCCAGTAGACTGTGGCCTGCCAGGTTTCTCTGTCAGGGAAGGGAGTTCTCCAGGCAAGAACACTGGAGCGTATTGGCCAATACTGGTTGCTATACTCTTCTAGAGCACTATATATCCTGCTGCTCTAGCCACCAACTCCCCTGAGTACCTGGTGCTTCCAGAACCCCTGTGACCCAAGAAGCTGCACCACCTCCACACCTGGCCCTCACAGGGGCAAATCCAAGTCCTGCAGGGCAGCCTCAGGAGCAAACCCCAGTGGAAAAACCACATGTAGTGGTGGAAATAAAACCACAGTTGAAACTCAGGGGAAGTATGGCTAAGGAAGAAAATGCAAAACCTTCCCACCAGCTGTATTAGCTGCAGATTAAATCCACACAATCAACTAGGCAGACTGTGTCTATGGAAGATATAAAAGGTCATTGAGAGCTCCCACGAAAGAAAACACAGTAGTTTAGATAGCTGTGGACATTGGGGGCAAGAACGCATAGGAATAGGATGAGATTAGAATCTGAGTTGCCCCCACAGCAGGTCCAGAGATAGCAGTGTTAGAGGGCACCCTAGGGAAGTAAGGTGGACTGGGACTCCCGATGAGGGAAAGGACTCTGGCAGCAGTGACTCAAGAAAAACTTTTATTACTCTTATTTTTTGACTGTTCTATAGATTCTTTTGGATTTTCCCTTTTTTCCCCACTCTGTTGTCGTTCTCCATTTTATAGGACTATAAAATCCAACTAAGCCTTTGAGTTGTTTTGGTTTTTTTTTCACAGTCACATTTTTTATTATTGTTATAAACCTCTGCCCCTGTGCTGGGCATTGGCAGTTCTGTGGAGTTTTCCTTTTTTATTTTCTTTTCTCTTTTTTTAATTTTAATTTTTAAATTATCTATTATTATTTTATCTACATGTATTTCTGTTAGTTTTCCTACTGTTCTTATCCCCTTGCAATTAATCTTTAACATATATATCTTCTTTATCTACCTCTATTTAACTTTGCATATCTATTCTTTCTTTTCTTTCTCTCCTTCACCTCAAAATATTTGTTGGTTTTATTTTCATTGCTTTATTCCCCAACTGGCACTTTGCTTTAGTTTTGCTTTCCTGTTTCTGCTTTAATTAGTTTTGCTCTGGTAGATATAATTTTTTGTTTCCTTTGTTTGCCAGGTCAATCTATTGTACTTTATTTTTGTTGCACTATTTTGATTTTGATTATGGGTGTATATGTATACGTGTATATTCAGTCACACTTTTTATTGTTTCCTCTGTCTCTACATTGGGCTATTGCAATTCTGTGGAGTTTTCCTCTTCTTTTCCTTTTTTCTTTCTTCTTCTGTTGTTTTTTTTTTCCCTCTCTTTCTTTTTTATAATTTTAACTTTTTTAATTTTTTAAAACCTATTGTATTTTTTCTACACTTATTCCCTTGTTTGCCTTTCCTACTGTTCTTTTCCCCTTGCAGTTAATCTTTAATGTATATAAATCTTTTTCATCTACTTTTATTTAACTTCACATATCTATTCTTTCTTTTCTTTCTTTCCTTCCCTCTCAACATATTTGTTAGTTTTTATTCCATTTCTTTATTCCCCATCTGGCGCCTTGCTTTAGTTTTGTTTTCCAGTTTGTGCTTAACTTAGTTTTGTTCTTAACTCATAAATATAATTTTTTATTTCATTAGTTTGCTGGGTCAATCTACTGTACTTTATTTTTGTTGGACTATTTTGACTTTGTTCATGGATGTGTAAGTATATATGTATATTCCATTATTTTAATAATTATTCATCTGATATTGTAATTGCCATTTGTCTGGGGTTCATCTTTGGTATCTTGATTTTGGATATCTGTTTTAATCTCACTTAATGCCATAACAAACCACTTGTGGAATCTTCATTCCTGACCAGAGATCAAGCCCTAGGCCTTTGGAGTGGGAGCACTGACTCCAAGATCCTAGACTACCAGAGAACTAACCCTAGGGAGTATCAAATAGTGAGAACTCACACAAAAGAAACCACTGGAATGCAAGACCCTGCATCACCCAACCACCAGTAGCACCCTGTGCAGGATGCCTCATCTAAACAACAAAAATACAAACCAAATCATCAACAGACAGGATTACCACCTCACTTAGCCTTTCCCATCAGAGGAAAAACAAACAAACAAACAAAAACCTATATGAAGCTTACACAAACCACTGGATCAACCTTACAAAAAAACAAAAACAAAAAAGTCTCTCAGTCGTGTCCAACTCTTTGCAACCCCATGGACTGTAGCTTACCAGGCTTCTCCATCCATGGGATTCTCCAGGCAAGAATACTGGAGTGGGTTACCATTTCCTTCTCCAGGGGATCTTCCCGACCCAGGGATTGAACCTGGGTCTCCCACATTGGAGGCAGACGCTTTAACCTCTGAGCCACCAAGGACGAACCTTAGGAGGGCAGAAACCAAAAGGAAGAAAGAATTCAACCTCCTTTAAGGAAAGAATTCACCTTTCCCTGAAGCCTGGGAAAAGGAGACCTCAAACACAATAACTTCTTTTAAAAAAAAAAAAGGAAAAGGCAGAGAAATACTACGTAAATGAAGGAACAAACTAGAAACACAGAAGTCCAAATAAATGAAGAGGAAATAGGCAAGCTCCCTGAAGAAGAATGAAGAATAATGATAGTATAGATGATCAAAAACCTTGACAACAAAATGGAGAAAATGTAAGAATCAATTAACAAAGACCTAGAAGAATTAAAGAATAAACATACAGAGACAACACAATTACTGAAATTAAAAATGCTCTAGAAGGAATCAATAGCAGACTATCTGAAACAGAAGAACAAACCAGTGAGCTGGAAGATAAAATGGCGGAAATAACTTCTGCAGAGCAGAATAAAGTAAGAAGAATGAAAAGAATTGAGGAAAGTCTCAGAGAATCTGGCACAATATCAAACACACCAACATTTGAATTATAGGGGTCCCAGAAGAAGTAGAGAAAAAGAAAGGATATGAGAAAATTTTTGAAGAGATTAGAGCTGAAAATTTCCTCAACATGGAAAAGGAAATAGTCAATCAAGTACAAGATGCACAAAGAGTCCAATACAGGATACACCCAAGGAGAAACATGCCAAGACACACACTAATCAAACTAACAAAGACTAAACACAAAGAAAGAATATTAAAAGCAGCAAGGGAGAAGCAACAAGTAACATACAAGGGAAACCACATATGCTTAACAGCTGATCTTTCAGCAGAAACTCTGCAGGCCAGAAGGGAATGGCAGGATATATTTAAAGTATTGAAAGGGAAAAATCTACAGCTAAGATTACTGTACCCAGCAAGGGTCTCATTCAAAACTGATGCAAGAATAAAAAGCTTTTCAAACAAGCAAAACTCAAGAGAATTCAGTACCACCAAACCAGCTTTACAACAAATGTTAAAGGAACTCATATGGTCAAGAAATAAAACAGAAGAAAAAAGATCTACAAAATCAACCCCAAACAATTAAGAAAATGGCAATAGGAAAATATATATCAATAATTACTTTAAATGTAAATGGATTAAATGCTCCAACCAAAAGACACAGACTGACTGAATGGATACAAAAACAAGACCCATATATTTGCTGTCTACAAGAAACCCACTTCAGACCTAAAGACACATATGACTGAAAGCGAGAGGATGGAAAAATATATTCCATGCAAATGGGAAGCAAAAGAAATCTGGAGTAGCAATCCTCATATCAGACAAAATAGACCTTAAAATAAAGAAGATTCCAAGAGATAAGGAAGGACACTACATAACAATCAAGGGATCAATCCAAGAGGAAGAACACAATTGTAAATATCTATGCACCCAACATAGGAGCACCTCAATACATAACACAAACACTAATAGACATAAAAGGAGAAATTGACAGTAACACAATAATAGTAGGAGACTTGAACACCTCAATCACACCAATGGAGAGATCATCAAGACAGAAAATTAATTAGGAAACACAAGTCATAAATGATACATTAGATGAGATGGATCTCATTGTATCTTTAGGACATTCCATCCAAATGCAGAACACATCTTCTCAGGTGCACATGGAACATTCTCCAGGATAGACCACATCTTGGGTCACAAATCAAACCTCAGTAAATTTAAGAAAATTGAAATCATATCAAGCATCTTCTTTGACCACAATGCTATGAGGCTAGATATCAATTACAAGAAAAAAACTGTAAGAAACTTAAACACATGGAGACTAAACAACACATTTCTGAATAACCAACAGGTTACTGAAGAAATCAGAAGGGAAATCAAAAAGTATCCAGAAACAAATGAAAATGAAAACATGACAACTCAAAACCTATGAGCTACAGCAAAAGCATTTCTAAGAGGGAAGTTTATAGCAATACAATCCTACCTCAAGAAACAAGAAAAACATCGAAAAGACAACTTAACTTTACACCTAAAACAACTGGAAAAAGAACAACAACAACAAATAAAAATTAATAGAAATAAATCATAAAGATCTGAGCAGAAATAAAGGAAAATGAAATGAAAGAAACAATAGTAAACATTCATAAAATAAAAGCTGGTTCTTTGAGAAGATAAACAAAATTGATAAAACTTTACCAAACTCATCAAGTAAACAAAAGAGAAAAATCAAATCAACAAAATTAGAAATTAAAAAGGCGAGTTTACAACAGACAATGCAGAAATACAAAGTATTATAAGAGACAATTATGAAAAACTATATGGCAATAAAATAGATAACCTGGAAGAAATGGACAGATTCTTAGAAAAGTTCAGTCTTCCAAGACTGAACTAGGAAGAAATAGAAATTAGGAACACCCAATTACAAGCACTGAGATTGAAGCTGTGCTCAAGAATCTCCCAAAAAAACAAAAGCCCAGGACCACATGGCTTCACAGGAGAATTCTATCAAACATTTAGAGTAGAGCTAATGCCTATCCTTCTAAAACTCTTTCAAAAAATTGCAGAGGAAGGAACACTTCCAAACTCGTTCTACAAGCTCACCATTACCCTGATACCAAAACCAGACAAAGACAACACAAAAAAAGAAAACTACACACCAATATCACTGATGAACATAGATGCAAAAATCCTCAACAAAATTTTAGCTAACAGAATTCAGCAACACATCAAAAAGCTCATACACCATGATCAAGTTGGATTTATTCCAGGGTTTCAAAGATTCTTCAATATACACAAATCAATCAATGTGATACACCATATTAACAAATTGAAAGACAAAAACCATACGAAAATCTCAATAGATGCAGAAAAAGCCTTTGACAAAATTCAGCACCCATTTACGGTTAAAACTTTTCCAAAAATGGGCATAGAAGAAACCTACCTCAACATACTAAAGGCCATATATGATAAGTCTATAGCAAACATTATTCTCAATGGTGAAAAACTGAAAGCATTCCCCCTAAGATCAGGAACAAGACAAGGGGGTCCACTTTCACCACTATTATTCAACATAGTTCTGGTTCTAGCTACAGCAATCAGAGAAGAAAAAGGAAAAGAAATAAAAGGATTGGAAAAGAAAAAGTTAAGCTCTCACTGTTTGCAGATGACATGATACTGTACATAGAAAACCCTAAAGATGGTATCAGAAAATTACTAGAGCTAATCAGTAAATTTAGCAAAGTTGCAGGATACTAAAGCAATACACAGAAATCAATTTCATTTCTATATACTAATAATGAAAAATCAGAATGAGAAATTAAGGAAGCAATCCCATTCACCACTGCAACAAAAAGAATTAAACATCTAAGAATAAACTTACCTAAGGAGGCAAAAGAACTGCACACAGAAAATTATAAGATACTAATGAAAGAAATCAAAGATGACATAAACAGATAGAGAGATATTCCATGTTCCTGGGTAGAAAGAATCAATACTGTGAAAATGACTGTACTACCAATCTACTGATTCAATGCGATCCCTATCAAATTACCAATGGCATTTTTCACAGAACTAGAACAAAAAATTTCACAGTTCATATGGAAACACAAAATACCCTGAATAGCCAAAGCAGTCTTGAGAAAGAAGAATGGAGCTGGAGGAATTAACCTTCCTGACTTCATATTATACTACAAAGCTACAGTCATCAAGACAGTATGGTACTGACACAAAAACAGAAATATATACCAATGGAACAAGATAGAAAGCCCAGAAATAAACCCACGCACCTACAGGGCCCTTATTTTTGACAAAGGAGGCAAGAATATACAATGGGACAAAGACAGCCTCTTCAATAAATGGTGCTGGGAAAACTGGACAGCTACATGTAATAGAATGAAATTAGAACACTTCCTAACACCATACACAAAGATAAATTCAAAATGGATTAAAGACCTAAATGTAAGACCAGAAACTATAAAACTCTTAGAGGAAAACATAGGCAGAACACTCGATGACATAAATCAAAGCAAGATCCTCTATGACCCACCTCCTAGAGTAATGGGAATAAAAACAAAAGTAAACAAGGGGGACCTGATTGAACTTAAAAGGCTTTTTCACAGCAAGGGAACTACAAGCAAGGTGAAAAGACAACTGTCAGAATGGAAGAAAATAATAGCAAATCAAACAACTGACAAAGGGTTAATTTCCAAAATATACAAGCAGCTCGTACAACTCAATACCAGAAAAAAAAAAAATAATAATAATAACCAATCAAGAACTGGGAAAAAGACCTAAACAGACATTTCTCCAAAGAAGACATACAAATATCTAACAAACACATGAAAAGATGCTCAATATCACTCATCATTAGAAAATGCAAATCAAAATTACAATGGCACGTCACCTCACACCAGTCAGAATGGCCCTCATCAAAAAGTCTACAATAAATGCTGGTAGGGTGTGCAGAAAAGGGAACACTATTGCACTGTTGGTGGGAATATAAATGGATACAGCCACTATGGAAGACAGTATGGAGATTCCTTAAAAATCTAGGAATAAAATCATCATATGACCCAGCAATCCCACTCCTAGGCATATACCCTAGGGAAACCAAAATTGAAAAATACACATGTATCCCATTGTTCATTGCAGCACTATTTACAATAGCTAGAACATGGAAGCAACCTAGATGTCCATCAACAGATGAATGGATAAAGAAGTTATGGTACATATACACAATGGAATATTACTCAGCCATAAAAAGAAATGCATTTGGGTGAGTTCTAATGAGGTGGATGAACCTAGAACCTATTACATAGAGTGAAGTAAGTCAGAAAGAGATAAATATCATATTCTAATGGATCAAGACCATTCCCATGGAATAGAAATGGAAGAAAGCAAAATGGCTGTCTGGGGAGGCCTTACAAATAGCTGTGAAAAGAAGAGAAGCGAAAAGCAAAGGAGAAAAGGAAAGATATAAACATCTGAATGCAGAGTTCCAAAGAATAACAAGAAGAGATAAGAAAGCCTTCTTCAGTGATCAATGCAAACAAATAGAGGAAAACAACAGAATGGGAAAGACTAGGGATCTCTTCAAGAAAATCAGAGATACCAAAGAAACATTTCATGCAAAGATGAGCTCGATAAAGGACAGAAATGGTATGGACCTAACAGAAGCAGAAGATATTAAGAAGAGGGGGCAAGAATACACAGAAGAACTGTACAAAAAAGATCTTCATGACCCAGATAATCACAATGGTGTGATCACTCACCTAGAGCCAGACATCCTGGAATGTGAAGTCAAGTGGGCCTTAGAAAGCATCACTACAAACAAAGCTAGTGGAGGTGATGGAATTCCAGTTGAACTATTCCAAATCCTGAAAGATGATGCTGTGAAAGTGTTGCACTCAATATACCAGCAAATTTGGAAAACTCAGCAGTGGCCACAGGACTGGAAAAGGTCAGTTTTCATTCCAATCCCAAAGAAAGGCAATGCCAAAGAATGCTCAAACTACCACACAATTGCACTTATCTCACATGCTAGTAAAGTAATGCTCAAAATTCTCCAAGCCAGGCTTCAGCAATATGTGAACCGTGAACTTCCAGATGTTCAAGCTGGTTTTAGAAAAGGCAGAAGAACCAGAGATCAAAGTGCCAACATCCGCTGGATCATGGAAAAAGCAAGAGAGTTCCAGAAAAACATCTATTTCTGCTTTATTGACTATGCCAAAGCCTTTGACTGTGTGGATCACAATGAACTGTGGAAAATTCTGAAAGAGATGGGAATACCAGACCACCTGATCTGCCTCTTGAGAAATTTGTATGCAGGTCAGAAAGCAACAGTTAGAACTGGACATGGAACAACAGACTGGTTCCAAATAGAAAAAGGAGTACGTCAAGGCTGTATATTGTCACCCTGTTTATTTAACTTATATGCAGAGTACATCATGAGAAAAGCTGGGCTGGAAGAAGCACAAACTGGAATCAAGATTGCCGGGAGAAATATCAATAACCTCAAATATGCAGATGACACCACCCTTATGGCAGAAAGTGAAGAGGAACTAAAAAGCCTCCTGATGAAAGTGAAAGAGGAGAGTGAAAAAGTTGGCTTAAAGCTCAACATTCAGAAAACGAAGATCATGGCATCCGGTCCCACCACTTCATGGGAAATAGATGGGGAAACAGTGGAAACAGTGTCAGACTTTATTTTTCTGGGCTCCAAAATCACTACAGATGGTGACTGCAGCCATGAAATTAAAAGACACTTAGTCCTTGGAAGGAAAGTTATGACCAACCTAGATAGCATATTCAAAAGCAGAGACATTGCCAACAAAGGTTCGTCTAGTCAAGGCTATGGTTTTTCCTGTGGTCATGTATGGATGTGAGAGTTGGACTGTGTGAAGCTCAGTGAAGAAGGCTGAGCGCGGAAGAATTGATGCTTTTGAACTGTGGTGTTGGAGAAGACTCTTGAGAGTCCCTTGGACTGCAAGGAGATCCAACCAGTCCATTCTGAAGGAGATCAGCCCTGGGATTTCTTTAGAAGGAATGGTGCTGAAGCTGAAACTCCAGTACTTTGGCCACCTCATGTGAAGAGTTGACTCATTGGAAAAGACTCTGATGCTGGGAGGGATTGAGGGTAGGAGGAGAAGGGGACGATAGAGGATGAGATGGCTGGATGGCATCGCTGACTCAATGGACGTGAGTCTCAGTGAACTCCGGGAGTTGGTAATGGACAGGGAGGCCTGGCATGCTGCGATTCATGGGGTCGCAAAGAGTCGGACACGACTGAGCGACTGAACTGATCTGATCTGATCTGAATGCATATATACAGATCTAGAAAAATGGTACTGAAGAATTTATTTGCAGGGCAACAGTGGAGAAACAGACATACAGAATAGACTTATGCTCATGAGGAGAGGGGAGGAGAGGGTGAGATGTATAGAAAGAGTAACATGCAAACTTACATTACCATATGTAAAATAGATAGCCAATGGGAATTTGCTATATGGCTCAGCAAACTCAAACAGGGGCTCTGTATCAACCTAGAGGGGTGGGATGGGGAGGGAGATGAGAGGGAGTTTCAAAAGGGAGCAGATATATGTATACCTATGGCTGATTCATGTTGAGGTTTGACAGAAAACAACAAAATTCTGTAAAGCAATTATCCTTCAATTAAAAATAAATTTTTTAAAAAAATCAACAGTTTATTCTGCACTGGTATTCTGGATTGTTTTATGTCTCTATTAAGAATGTAACATGGGACTTTTTATTGTGCTAACATCTTATTAGGATGGTTACTATTTTTTGAGTATTCTGGTTGCAAAGCTATACAGATATGGAGAGACTGGCCCCATTCCTACTTTTTTCCCCCATTTGTCCTATGTGTGTTTGCAGAATATTAGGTTTTTCTGGAATGCATATACTATGTTAGAGCAGAAATTCATGTACTGTAATACATTCATTAACATCCCCAAGCTAACCATATCTGCCAAACTGAAGTACATGCTATGCCAACAGATCCCAAGAAGGAAAAGAAAAACTGTTTGCATCACAAAGGCTAACACTAGTTTATGGCATGTTTGTCTGAAAACATGACCTATGAACATCCTAAACATGGATTTTTCTAAGCAAATGTTAGTTGACTCCTCACAAATTCTTATACCTCAGCCAGAGTAGACTGTAACTCTATTTTACAGGAACGAGAATTATGAGGTGACTGTCACATGAAGGGATGAACTGTACAGCCGCCACACCTAAGGGACTGGCAACAAGCCAGCCCATGCTGCCACAACCTCCTGACCCTCCACCTGGGGACCCTCCACCTGGGGATCAAGGAGGCTGCTGGCAGGGGAGACTTCTACCACTGCATTCAGGTTTCAGAATGAATAACTCACTTGCACTTTTTTGTTTTCTGGTCAGACATAATACTCTAGGTCAGAGATACCATTATGATAAAAAGGCCACTTAGGTAGGCTCCATAACTGTGTAGTTATAAATGATGACAAGCAGGTACCATGGCTCATATGTATGTATGTGCTAAGCCACTCAGTCATGTCCAACTCTTTGCAGCCCCATGGACTGTAGGCCACCAGGCTCCTCTGCCCACAAAATTTTCCAGGCAAGAATACTGAAAGGAGTGTCATCTCCTTCTCCAGGTGATGTCCCCAACCCAGGGATCAAACCTGTGTCTCTTGCATCTCCTGCCTTGGCATGTAGATTCTTTACCACTGCACCAACTGGGGTGCCCATGCCTCAAAGGAAAACACACACACACACACACACACACACACACACACACAGGTGTGAGTATCTTTGAAGGGCAACCCTTGGGACTTCTCTGGTGGTTCAGTAGTTAAGACTGTGCTTCCAATCTGGGGGGCCCAGGTTCAATCCCTGGTCAGGGAACTAAGACCCCACACGCTACACAGTGAGACCTGAGAAAACAAAGGGGCAACACTTGGTGGAGCCTGTATTTGGTACTGACCCAAAAAGATACAAGACACAGATCTTTTGTGGCTATCCAAATTTCTTATCTCTATAAAAAAGAAATTTCATATTTCCATAATGTTTGCTTTTCTTGTGTTTAAGAAATATATAATGTGATACCTACCTTCTTAACAAACTTGCAAATATACAGAAACATATAATGTGATACCTACCTTCTTAACAAACTTGCAAGTATAAGGTATTGTCACGTGCACCATATCACATGGCAAACCTCTAGAGCTTGTTCATGTTAAACAACTGAAACTATAAACTGCTGAACAGCAACTCTTCATTTCCCAATCCCCTAGCCTCTGGCAACCATCATTATACTTTCTAAGAGCTGGCTACTTTAGATACGTCATATAAGTGGAATTACACATGATTGGCCTTCCTGTGACTAGTTTATTTCACTTAGTATAATGTTCTCAAGGTTCACCCATATTGTCACATACTGAGTGATATTCTATTGTATGTGTACATCCCATTTTCTTTCTTCATTCGTCTGTCAATGAACGCTTGAAATGTTTCCACCTCTTGGCTACTGTGACTAGTGCTGCAAATACCACAGGTATACAGATGTCTCTTCAAGATGCTGATTTCAATCCTTTAGCTCTATGCATGCAGAAGTGAGATTGCTGAATCATATGGTAGTTCTATTTCTAATTTTTCTGAGGAATCTCCATATTGTTTTCCATAGTGCCCACACTTTTCATTCCCAGCAACAGTGTACAAAGGTCCCAATTTCTTGACATTCTCACTAGCACTTAATACTTTCTGTGTTTTGGTAACAGCCATCATGGCAGATATGAAATTATATTTCACTGCAATTTGAGCTGTACTTCTCTGATGACTAGTGATGTTGAGCATCTTTTCATCCCCTAAAAGTTTTTTTTTTTTTTTCACCTGAAGGACAAAATATCCCAACAATGAAAGGAAATACCACTGTGGTACCACAAAACATAACTCTCATCACTAAATTTCCTTATTTTTAATCAGAAATAATGCCATTCCAATTGATTTTTTAACATGTTTAAAAATGTGACAGATAAGTACTTTTAGCTTTAAATAAAGATAAGGAAAGACAGTGGGGTATAAGGTGTTCTGGTCATCTCAAAGCTTTCAGAGCTCGGCCTTCCTCCCACAAGAATACACCTAATAGAGCAGCATAATCTGGAGGCAGAAAATACTGTACAGCAACACATGTTGAGCCTGAACAAGGTAAATCTAAAAAGTACAAGAACATCCAAGAGTGAAAAAGAGAGTAAAGACAGACTACCTTTGGGTCAAAATACTACCCCACAAAATTGGAAGGGGAACAAGTAACATGATTAAAGTTCTAAGTTCTAGTTCTAGTTCAGTCTCTCTGTCGTGTCCGACTCTTTGCGACCCCATGAATCGCAGCATGCCAGGCCTCCCTGTCCTTCACCAACTCCCGGAGTTCACTCAGACTCACGTCCATCGAGTCAGTGATGCCATCCAGCCATCTCATCCTCTGTCATCCCCTTCTCCTCCTGTCCCCAATCCCTCCCAGCATCAGTCTTTTCCAATGAGTCAACTCTTCCCATGAGGTGGCCAAAATACTGGAGCTTCAGCTTTAGCATCATTCCTTCCAAAGAACACCCAGGACTGATCTCCTTTAGAATGGACTGGTTGGATCTCCTTGCAGTCCAAGGGACATGCAAGAGTCTTCTCCAGCACCACAGTTCAAAAGCATCAATTCTTCGGTGCTCAGCTTTCTTCACAGTCCAACTCTCACATCCATACATGACCACTGGAAAAACCATAGCTTTGACTAGATGGACCTTTGTTGGCAAAGTAATGTCTCTGCTTTTGAATATGCTCTCTAGGTTGGTCATAACTTTCCTTCCAAGGAGTAAGCGTCTTTTAATTTCATGGCTGCAATCACCATCTGCAGTGATTTTGGAGCCCAGAAAAATACAGTCTGACACTGTTTCCACTGTTTCCCCCATCTATTTCTAAGTTAGGGCACCATTGAACCACAGGTCTTCAAAGCAAGTTCACAACTGACACTTGAATTTACCAGGGCATGTTCACATGTAGGAAACAGGGACTTCAAACTGGAAACAGTATCTTTTCCACCTCACAAAATATGCAAAATTGGAAATTTATATGGAAAGGTTGGATATTTCACCATGCTTCATAAGTTGACATTGCTGGCAACACTGGGCATACATCCTGCATGGCAGCATCTGTCCCTGCCCCCAGCAGATAAAGCAGAGATTGGCACTGTGCCCCAACTCCACTCTAACAAGTCAATGTTTCCCGAATGACCCAGAGGTTTTGAGTCCCCCACTTCGTGACATCACACAACCCACGAGATGGTGAAGATGGGCGGGGGGCGGTACCAGGAGATAATCCGACCAGGGCCTAGAGTCTCTCTTACTAAACTATAACACCACCACACAAGATAAATGAAGATAATTTCCCTACTGAAGAGAGGAAGAAACCCCCTGAATTTAGTTGGTCTGCTTGATTTCTGACTTCTAGTGAGAGCTCAACCCAGACTATCTACCTTGTGATTCCCATTCATTACACTCAATGGTGCCATCACCTCTGGAAAGAGAGTAACTGACCAAGAAACTTTGATTTTTGACTGGATACAATTTAAAGCACACAATTCTTAGTGCAGCCCTAGGCACAAGTAGATTAAAAAAAAAAAAAAAAAACAACGTTTTTTAGATGAAGGAATTGAAGGAAGCCCTTTAAAAAAAAAAAAAACTATTACATATTATATACATATATAACTATACAGTCCATGGAATTCTCCAGGCCAGAATACTGGAGTGGGGTAGCCTTTCCATGCTCTAGGGGATCTTCCCAAACCAGGGATCGAACATGAATGACAGAGGGAAAAGGCAAGAGGAGTTTCTTCTGTGGGCAAAAGACAAAGATGATCCTTAAGACTAGGACCACTTTAAGATGAACTTCTTTAACAATATCATGCCCTCAATTTAAATGACAGACAAGATCAATAAGCAGGAAAAATGGAGAAAATAATGATTTCAATCTTTTACAGTTCTCAAGGAGTTCAAGTTCCTTTAGAACAGTATTTTTAACACTTCAGTAACATACAGACCTTATTAAAGAAAATATTTCCCAGGGACTCTATAAATGATGTAAACATTGTTTGTATCATGCTACTTAACTATGAACAAACATAAGCCAGATGTAAGCTCTTTACGGGCTTCCCTTGTGGCTCAGCTGGTAAAGAATCCACCTGCAATGAGGGAGACCTGGGTTTGATCCCTGGTTTGGGAAGATCCCCTTTCAGAAAATTCTGAAAGAGATGAGAATACCAGACCACCTGATCTGCCTCTTGAGAAACCTACATGCAGGTCAGGAAGCAACAGTTAGAACTGGACATAGAACAACAGACTGGTTCCAAATAGGAAAAGGAGTACATCAAGGCTGTATATTGTCCCCCTGCTTATTTAACTTCTATGCAGAGTACATCATGAGAAAAGCTGGGCTGGAAGAAGCACAAGCTGGAATCAAGATTGCTGGGAGAAATATCAATAACCTCAGATATGCAGATGACACCACTCTTATGGCAGAGAGTGAAGAGGAACTAAAAAGCCTCGATGAAAGTGAAAGAGGAGAGTGAAAAAGTTGGCTTAAAACTCAACATTCAGAAAACGAAGATCATGGCATCTGGTCCCATCATTTCATGGGAAATAGATGCTGAAACAGTGGAAACAGTGTCAGACTTTATATTTCTGGGCTCCAAAATCACTCCAGATGGTGACTGCAGCCATGAAATTAAAAGACGCTTACTCCTTGGAAGGAAAGTTATGACCAACCTAGACAGCATATTGAAAAGCAGAGACATTACTTTGCCAACAAAGGTCCATCTAGTCAAGGCTATGGTTTTTACAGTGGTCATGTATGGATGTGAGAGTTGGACTGTGAAGAAAGCTGAGCGCTGAAGAATTGATGCTTTTGAACTGTGGTGTTGGAGAAGACTCTTGAGAGTCCCTTGGACTGCAAGAAGATCCAACCAGTCCATTCTGAAGGAGATCAGCCCTGGGATTTCTTTGGAAGGAATGATGCTAAAGCTGAAACTCCAGTACTTTGGCCACCTCATGGGAAGAGTTGACTCATTGGAAAAGACTCTGATGCTGGGAGGGATTGGGGGTCGGAGGAGAAGGGGATGACAGAGGATGAGATGGCTGGATGGCACATCACTGACTCGATGGATGTGAGTCTGAGTGAACTCCGGGAGTTGGTGATGGACAGGGAGGCCTGGCATGCTGCGATTCATGGGGTCGCAAAGAGTCAGACATGACTGAGCCACTGAACTGAACTGAAAATGAAAACAAAAATATTTAATCTTCTAAGACTCCCATGCATACAAGTAAAGACCCGAAGGACCCCTGACTTAGAAGCATTGTTGACATAGTCCGAGGATGTGCCCAGAGGTATTTTTCCATTTATTATATAGCATCCTAGGTCCTTCAAGTGTCAGAAACTCCTAGTTATTTAAAAAGATGAGACAATAAGTTTCTGAAAGGTCAGTGTCATTCTAGTGCCTGGGACATCAGCAGGCACATGAATACTGAGGGAGTTAGAGAAATAATTATAGAAAGATGCTTGAGCTACTGTATCTATACATCTTTATATTAAGAAATACAGACTAAGGTCTTAAGATTTAAAATTCACTTTTTGCTTTTTGTAATTTGACAAAAGCAATTACAAATTTGGAAGACCCCAAATATTCACCAGCTAAAGCAATGAAACTGTCCTTTTGAGGAACTGATTTCAAAGAAACCATACGTGTTATTCCACCATTACAACTTTCCTCAGCTGAAACAGTGCTTACTTCCCATCTCACAATGTGGCATAAGACTAATACAGCCAGATGGAAGCAGCCTGAATACCATGATAAATAATCTCTTCCCATTTCTTCCTTCCAACGACATACCACAGTCAGATGCCACCTAAGCTTTAACAAGCTACACATGAAGCAAGAAAGTATATTGTATATACTCTCTCAGGAGAAAAAAGTAGACATTTGAATCACTACAGCAACTTAACCTCTCCTAGCATCTAAAAGGTCTCTCCGCCATCAGCCACCACGCTTCCATTCAAAGCAGATTAGCCTGATTCAGCTACTTCCATTTTACAAATGAAATAAGATCATGTAATCTGGGAAGAAATGGAGAAACAGGAAAAGATGTTTATGTGCTCAAAGTGACAGGAGTAGTACGACTATAAATTTGAACAGTGATTCAAGATAGGAGTAAATGAAATCTTCAGGCTAAAAAACAAGTCAGAAAAGAGTCTGTGGTTCTTGGAACACAGTCTTCCAGTGACACCCCATTTTAAGCATTTCTCTTTTTGCCCACACCGTAAGGCAGAGTAAACAATCTCTCATCAAAACCTGACAGCAAACTCGGAAAAATCAGTGAGGTCTGAGCATCAGAGCCAGCCATTGTCCCAACGGCCAACATTGACAGTCCTCTAAGGATGGGAAAGCCAGCATACCTTTCTGGGGCCAAGAGGCCAAAAAGAAATTACTATCTTGAGATGTAACTCAAATATTAGAACCTGAAAGGGTCACCATCAGCAAGCAGAGCTCATAAAAACTAAGCCACACACAGACTCCTGCTGGATCCAGGAGCAAGGTTTGAAAGCTTCAAGATAGAGCTGTTGTCTTAACAGACAGGTTTCTCCCACTCAGGAGTAGGGTAATATAGTAATTGTGATAGAGGATATACTGAAGAGAGAAAACAAAAAGCAACATACCAGCAACCGTTAGAAAATAAAGATACATAGAGAGATATACAGATAAAGATATAGAGATAAAGGTATTCATTTACCTATATATCTATCTCTATATACCTCCAGTTCTGAATGCATAAAAGGCAGAGACTAACTGGAAAACTCATGGCTAGAACACTGATGGGGTCCAAAGCCAGTGCCAAAGGAAAGCATCACACACAGTCAAAAACACCCCTGAACTTCTTCCAGGACTGAGGGTCAACCCACCATTATGTCTCAAGGCTGGAACAAATCTTTTATCTCCTTGGATGAGCATCAGACACTACTGGCCATATGAGTAAAAGAAATGGGTTTTTATCTTCATACACTATAAACACACTCCAAAGCACCCAGATGCTCACATTTGGAAGATACTCAAGAGCTGAGATCAACCAGAGAAGAGCCGATTTAACTCTCACATCAAAAGCTGCCTCAGGGCCATAACCTCATTGAGCAGGAAGAGAGGGGAAACTGAGGCCTCACTCCATGTCTCCAACCCTCTCTCTGTGTTTGTTTCTCTTGGCATCCACCTCTCTTCTCTCCCTTTCCCATCTTGCAAAGCACCATATCATGTAGGCGAAGTGGGGAAAGCCCTAACGTGGAACCCAAGAAAGGGAAATGTAAAGGAAACCATGACCAGTGCTGAAACTATGCCTCTGCCCACTTGTAGCTGTGTGTGTGTTTTTAAAATCTCCTAGTGAAGTGGGTCTGGCCCTGTGGAACCTGTTGCTCTTTTCCTCTCTATTTTAGTCATCATCTTTATAGTTATTTGTCAGGCTGAAATAAAACATTTGACAACCCATATTCGGGTCGCACATGGGTAGTTTCGGTTCTTCCCAACTAAATTTCTTGATTCTAAATTATTCAGAAGACTCTTCAACACTGTACATGCAGAAAGGATATAAATCATGTGAAACAGCTGACCACACAGGTTCAATTTTAGTGCCTGAACAAATCCCACCCTAGCCCTGTCTGGCAGGTGACCAAATCACACTAACTGCTATTACACTGGAAGCACCCACTCTGAGTGTGGTCTGGTTATGGGGGAAAAAATCAGTGCCCATTCACAAATGCACTGAGGTTCCAGTGCTGCTGGAACCCTGTGTTTCTGCTTCTGAGGATGTGAGATTCTAACTTAATTTATTGATGTGAATCAGTCCACAAATGACATTATCACTACAAATGTAAAGGAGAAAAGTCTGGAAAGTGTTGGCTCTGACTCTGAGAGATGAATTCCTGCCATGCACCTGCCTCAGTCAAATGCTCAATATGCACGTGTGTGTAAGTGCACACACATGCACCCATATGCACACGCACACACACCCTATATCCTCTCCTTGCCAATCTCAGAACATACCAGCTCTCACTAGGAACTGGAAAGTACAGGGATGCATGCTTCATTGCTCAGTTGTGTCTGACTCTTTGCAACCCTCTGGACTGTAGCCCTCCAGGCTCCTCTGACCATGGGATTTCCCAGGCAAGAATGCTGGAGTGGGTTGCCATTTCCTTTTCCCAAAGTATAGAGAGGGAACCAACAAAATAAAATTAGAAGAAAAAAAAAAGAAAATACATGGAACCAACAAAAGAAATGAAGAGAAAGCAGGCAGCATGAGCTGCAGTCTCAGTATATGAAGCAAGGAATCAAAGAACACAGGTTTATTTGATTCATTCAGCAAATACTGAGTACATTTACTAAGTACCTACTAGGTACAAACCCCACTTTCACCAAGATAATGCCCCTGGCACCAGAAACTGGCTAGGCCAGGTTATTACAGGTCTGCTCTGTTTCGGAGAAGGCAATGGCACCCCACTCCAGTACTCTTGCCTGGAAAATCCCATGGACAGAGGAGCCTGGTAGGCTGCAGTCCATGGGGTTGCTAAGAGTCGGACATGACTGAGCGACTTCGCTTTCACTTTTCACTTTCACACGTTGGAGAGGGAAATGGCAACCCACTCCAGTGTTCTTGCCTGGAGAATCCCAGGGACGGGGAAGCCTGGTGGGCTTCCGTCTATGGGGTTGCACAGAGTCGGACACGACTGTAGTGACTTAGCAGCAGCAGCAGCTCTCTGTTTCTCCCCAGACATTCTCCAACCACTTCATATGCTTTTTTGGCCTAATACAATCCTCCTTCCAGAGTTCTCTTACATAACTACATTGCCTTGCCCATTCTGGTTTCACCTGTCGGTTGACCTTGTTCCAGCTTACTAGGAAATGGTGACAGCCTAGGCTGACACTCTTAACCATTTACACTGGCCCAGCCCAGGTCAATAGATTACATGGCTGCTCAAGACACTCCCCTCCTTGGCCTTTAAGGAAAAGAGTCCCTCAGTTTTCTAAGAGGAAATGAACTTAAGAATGTATTAACAACATCCCAGAGACCATTTTTATCCTTTTCCAATGCAATATTATTTTCTAATTATCACCATTATTGATGACTGAGGAATTTAACCCACATTTGCTTAATATTTTGATCTAAGAGCTTGAATTTATCTTTGAAATGGAAATCACCACTACATTTTGCCTCTACAGGAACCAAACATTCTCATATTCTCCTCAAAGTGTACATGAACACCTCCCAGGATAGGCATGAGACAGGGTGACCTGGGGGGAGATGGAATGCCAGGTGGAAATTAAGCCACCAGATGAAATGGCACACCTTCCCAGAGAGACAATTTTCCCCTTGGAAGAAAATATAACATTTTAAGTTAAAACAAGCCCCAATATAGAGTAAAATGAACAAATACAGTACATGATTTTTTAAGATAAGAACTCAAGAAGGCTTCAAAGAAAGTTCCTGTTCTCAGTCTGTTGGTCAGGCTATGCCCACAATATAAGGAGCTTCCTGCAAATAACTCTCCTGCCTTTACAAGCTCTTCAAGGAAATTTGTGAGAAATTTTTCACTCACACTATGAAATTCTTGAGAGCACAAATCAAAATGGAGCAGGACGCTATGGTCCTTGCCCCTGAATGCCTCTTTTATCTTTGGAAAAGCTTTAGTCAAAGAATAAGTTTAATCAGAGAAATGAAAACTTGCAGAAATTAAAACAGTCCAAGGAGACCAAATAATAATGTACTCATTAAGCAAAGTCAATGGCCTTTAGTTCCTTCTCAAGGACTATAGATAATACTCTGAGCCATATCCTGTGAGCTGTCTTGTAGAGACCGAAACCCCCACCAGGTGGAAGAAATTAACTACCTGATAAACAGACTGTAGCCATGAAATAAGCTGCCACAATTCTGAAATTTGGCCTCAAAGAAATGGAAAGAAATTGACCCTGGTATTGAAGATTAACTGTACCTAAAACAACCAAGACGACACTGGTCAGACCACTGATGACCAATATGAAGACAATTGTGAGAGATGACTTTTTTTGCATGGTGCCCCTCCCTCTGTCTATAAAAGCTCTTACCTCTGCTTCTGGGAAGGGGGTGGGGGGGGTGCAGCGGGACTCGGCCTTTGGACAGATGTCCAACCCCCCACACCCATTGTCAGCATCTGAAATAAAGCAAACTTTCCACCAACCTGGCCTCTTTATTGGCTTTTAAACAGCAAGCAGCCAGACCCCTTTTTTGGTAACAAAACTACATATCCTCTCCCTCTTTGTCTCATAGGGACCTAGGACAGTGTGTAAGACAGTGCCTGGCACAAAACCGGCGCTCTAATGTGTGCAGAATAATTTGGCTGAAATAATGGCAATAACAGTCAATGACAAAAGTTTTTTCTTTTTTTTAATCACATTTGAATGGGAGGAAGGGAAGGTGAACAGCTGTATGAGAACATGGAATAGAAGCAACCCAATTTACCCAAGCAGCTAATGGCTGCCAAGTAAACAATCAGATGAAGCAATTCAGTTCAGTTCTTCTTTACTTGAACAAGTACAGTAAGGCAAATGTTGTGCTTGTTAATCTCACAGAAAATAGTCATAGGGCTTAGGACACAAGTCTACCAAATGACACTGGTGACGTTAAATTTAATGACTTATGAAGAGTTGGAAGAGCATTGTGATAATAATAATGTCACCAATGATATTAAGTCCTGGTTTAACAATGACCTTAAGAAGGTTATTTTGATCATTTGAAAATTGTGTCAAATATTTCCTACTGAGACTTGACAACTCTGAAAAGTAATTCAGTGTGTGTATGTATAAAATATGGTGTGGGCTCACCTCTCCTTATTCCTAATATTGTTACCTTTTTCAGCCAGCTGGACCCAAACCAAGTTACAGATGAAAGATGATTCAAAGTATATGACTTATAGCAAAATTTAAATTTTTCTACTTCCCTGGTGAAAGCACTGCATTTTCACTCATTTGTAAATAATAGAAAAGATGGGTATCACACACATACACATTGTCTACACAAGCCATCTTATACTGCAATGAGTCACCTTCCACGCCCAGTATACTCCAAACCTTCCAAACTGGAGGGAGAAGCTGGGCAGAGGGGGAATTGAGGACCCCCAGCCCTCAGGTCTGGAGAAGGCAATGGCACCCCACTCCAGTACTCTTGCCTGGAAAACCCCATGGATGGAGGAGCCTGGTGGGCTACAGTCCATGGGGTCGCTAAGAGTCGGACACGACTGAGCGACTTCACTTTCACTTTTCCCTTTCATGCATTGGAGAAGGAAATGGCAACCCACTCCAGTGTTCTTGCCTGGAGAATCCCAGGGACGGGGGAGCCTGGTGGGCTGCCATCTCTGGGGTTGCACAGAGTTGGACACGACTGAAGCGACTTAGCAGCAGCAGCCCTCAGGTCTAAGCTGCGAATGGTGAGCCAGGCCACTGCTGCCTTCTGCAGCTATTTCTTTTGCTAAGTCTTATGCCTCAAATACAGGAACTGTCAACCAAAATCATACCTTTCAGATCTTCCTAACAATGGCAGCCAGAGATCCATAAAATATCAACAGGAATCCAGAGAGCAGAAAAACATTTTCTAGTATTAACATGTTTGTAGCTCCTGAGGAAGAAGTGAAAATAGCTCAAGACCTACCATGACTCCAGGCAGAGACAGATACAAATTAATCTCAATAAAACCTGACTATATGTCCCTCAAGTAACTTGATGTTACGTTATTTCTGTAGGAGCCACAGGAGTAGAGTGTCTATTTTTCACGATTTTATCATTTTATTTTTGGTTTAAAAGTGAGAGCTTTTTGGTTTACAACATCTGAGGATCAAATGCTCTTTTATTAACTGGACAAGTCCCTTAACATTTTTAGGTCTAAAATTCTTCATCGATCAGAAATAAAAAAAGTGTATGACCCCATCTAATTATGAAAATTAGATGAATGAACTTGTAAAATAGGTATCGATGAATATCTGTGTCTAGCAATATAAATGCACGATAATGTCTTGTTCTCTACACACCAGCAGGAAAACAACAAATACAAAAACTACTACAGAATGCCAAACTGGCTAACAGCGGGGCCACAGGACTGACCCTCAGGTGCAGCCTAGAGGCCTAGAGTAGAAGGTGACGTAACCAAGTCGCTGAGAAGCTGGGTCTCCTAAAGCAAGTCAGGGAAGAATCTCCAAACGCTGTGTAACTACACTCTAACTACAGAGTGCCCTTTTTAGGGCCCAGATTCAAGCAAGTATAACTTTCTCCCCAAATTCAGACTCTGAACTTGCTCTCGCCCCTGAAGCATGCCTGGAAGTCCTATCAGGCCTGCTGGGGCTCACCAGGTCCCAGGGGCAGCCAGAGCCGCCACCTCATCCTCGTCACCCTCCTCCTCCTTGCTTTCCTCGGGGTCGGACCCACCTGGTTCTTGGCAGAGAGCAATATTTAAACAAGGACCAAGGTAGCTTTTGTTTTCCCTTTTAACAAACCTTACGGGCATTATATATGCAGATGCGTGTTAACTTTTGATCTTAAACCCTTATTTCAACAGTGTTATTGTTTCTTTAATACTGGCTACTTAATGGGTATAAGATCTTCAAAAGTGAAAAGGAGAGTGAAAAAGTTGGCTTAAAGCTCAACATTCAGAAAACTAAGATCATGGCATCTGGTCCCATCACTTCATGGCAGATAGATGGGGAAACAGTGGAAACAGTGGCTGACTTTATTATTTTGGGGGGCTCAAAATCACTGCAGATGGTGACTGTAGCTATGAAATTGAAAGACGCTTACTCCTTGGAAGGAAAGTTATGACCAACCTAGATAGCATATTGAAAAGCAGAGACATTACTTTGCCAACAAAGGTCCATCTAGTCAAAGCTATGGTTTTTCCAATAGTCATGTATGGATGTGAGAGTTAGACTATAAAGAAAGCTGAGCGCCGAAGAATTGATACCTTTGAACTGTGGTGTTGGAGAAGACTCTTGAGTCCCTTGGACTGCAAGGAAATCCAACCAGTCCATTCTAAAGGAGATCAGTCCTGAGTGTTCATTGGAGGGACTGATGTTGAAGCTGAAACTCCAATACTCTGGCCACCTGATGCAAAGAGCTGACTCATTTGAAAAGACCCTGATGCTGGGAAAGATTGAGGGCAGGAGGAGAAGGGGACGACAGAGGATGAGATGGTTGGATGGCATCATTGATTCAATGGACATGAGTTTGGGTAGACTCCAGGAGTTGGTGATGGACAGGGAGGCCTGGCGTGTTGCAGTCCATGGGGTTGCAAAGAGTCGGACACGACTGAGCGACTGAACTGAATTGAACTGATCCTTTTATTAATTTTGTCTTATTTTCAAGAGACCATCACTCTGTCATATGGCTTATGTAATGTTCCTTTGGTGATTCTCATACCTTGTGAATATGCATTTGGGTTGTTTTACTTTATTCACATCAATTCCCTCCACTTTTTAAACTTTTTATTTCCATTTCTTTTAGTTATGACTGTATCACATTTATTCTCATTCTGGATTCTCTTTATTGCTTACTACTTTGCTTTTAATATAATAAAAATAGACAATTTGACTGACACATTTCTTCAAGTTGGTGTTCTTAAACAGAAAGCTAAATGCTAAACATCTGAAGAACTCTTTCTTCTTGCATAGTAAAAATAAGGTCAACACTCATAGCATCTGTCAAGCTGTAAATGCCACTGATACTTGCCATCTGTAAATTTAAATGGTAAATTATGAGAGGTGTTCTATTAAGAAGCTCCTGTCTTAGCAATCTAATTACTAAGTGAATATAATTCTGTACAAGTAGAGAGCTAATACATTGAAATGAATTTTATTATTAGTGCAATATAAATTGTTATTGATTTTGAGTTTATGTGCTTTCCTGTTTATTCTAAAGATTGATTTTTCCACATAAAGTAAAAAGTAGCTACCTCGGTAATGCCTTTAAAGCTTTACAAACATACTTATTAAACTGAATCTTTGAAACATTATCATTATTCTGTTAGCAATTAATAAGTATCTGTATTTTTCAAAATAGATGAGTTAATATTTTTAACTGTTTAGGCAGAAATGTTCTTTTCTTTTTTTTTCAGAAATGTTTTCTTGAATACTGCTCGTCCAATTTCCTTCCTTAACACACACTGACCTTTATACTCAGTTTTAAATTCTTATATTGTTTTGACCTTCTTTGTCCTTTAAATAAGCCCCTTCACTGAAGAGTCATCAAGAAACACGGATTATTCCAAATGTCTTATGTACACACCTTCTCATTTCCACTGATTTTAATCTACTTCAGACATATTACAACAGTTTCTATCACTTCATAACAACACAGCAAAGTAATTTAAAACAGCAACCATTTTATTTGCATAATTTCATTGCCATCAACCTGGGTAGGGCTCAGGTAGGTGGTTTTTCTGGTGGCTTGCCTGGGATCATGCAGTCATGGTAGCTTTATTGTGGCTTCATGGTCTTAAAGCGCCTCACTCATCGTTTGGAAGTTGGTGCTGGCTGTTAGGGGGACGTGTGTCTTCAGAAGGCTCACACTGGCTTTGTCACATAGTGGCAGTGTTTCGAGAGGTTTAGTAGCAGTGCACAAATGCTTTTCGAGCCTCAGCATCTATCATATTTGTTAATATTCCATTGATCAAAGCAAGTCACATGGCCAAGCCCTAAGTCAATGGTGAGGGGATTATACAAGGTCATGAACACAGGGAGATGTACTTTATTGGAGGCCCTTACTATAACAATATACCATGGTTGTTGTTTAGTCACTAAGTTGTGTCTGACTCTTTTGTGACCCCATGGACTGTAGCCCACCAGGATCCTCTGTCCATGGGATTACCCAGGCAAAAATACTGGAGTGGGTTGCCATTTCCTTCTCCTAAGGATTGAACCCACATCTCTTGCATTGGCAAGCAGATTCTTTACCATGGAACCACCTAGGAAGCCCAGTAATATACCATACCTAGCCTCTTAATACATTCTCTCAGGCTCCTGTCCTAAGAAACTCCAGTTTATTCTATACAACCACAGCTGGACAGTCCTTCTTACACACTAATTATTCTATCATTTTGGAGCTTAGTGTTTCTCAACCAGTGGTAATTTTGTTCCCCAGGAGACATTTGGCAATAACAATTTTTAGTTGTCACAATCTGAAAAATGGGAGATGCCACTACCATCCATTAGAGGCCAGGGGTGCTGCTAAACATCCTATGTTACACGGGCCCAGCCACCCATAATGAAACAATCTGGTCAAAAATGTCAGTCATGAGATTGAGAACACCTTCACCCTAGCTCATCAACCCCTGGAGATGCCCCAATAAAAAAGAGAATGAAGGGTAAACTCTGTCCGGACATCCAAAATCTGCAATCTGATCTCACCTTATACATACAAACATTTCTCCCTTTGGTCTCAATCAGGGTTCCTGCTGCTGCTGCTGCTGTTAAGTCGCTTCAGTCGTGTCCGACTCTGTGCAACCCCATAGACAGCAGCCCACCAGGCTCCCCCATCCCTGGGATTCTCCAGGCAAGAACACTGGAGTGGGTTGCCATTTCCCTCTCCAATGCATGAAAGTGAAAAGTGAAAGTGAAGTCACTCAGTCATGTCAGACTCTTAGCAACCCCATGGACTGTAACCCATCAGGCTCCTCTATCCATGGGATTTTCCAGGCAAGAGTACTGGAGTGGGGTGCCATTGCCTTCTCCGAATCAGGGTTCCTACTGTTCTCCAAATATGCCATATTTGATTGCATGACTAACTTGATAGCTTGTCACTGTGACAAAATGTTAATACCAAACATCCTTTAGCTTTTTTCCCTTCTGCCTAACCAAATCTTTTCCCAGCCTCAGGGGAAGAGTTGGATCCCGCTTGTCCTACCAAAGTTTCCACAATTTCACTGTGACCTTACAAGGACATTGCGTAGCATGTACTATGTCAGCTCAGGCCACAGAATGCTTTTTTATTTCTAGTCTTTTTCAGTTTTATTTGTCATTTTAAAGCTCTGATTCATCTGGAATTTATTTTGGGTCAGGTGTGAGCTGACAGATTCAGCTTTATTTTGTCCCAAATTTCTACCTAGTTATCTCAACATCATTTATGTAACAATCTCTTCCCCTCGGATTTAAATACCACCTTTAGCATGTACTAAATTCTGGTATATATTTCAGTTTATTTCTGGACTTTCTAGTCTGTTCTATTGAGGAATTACTCACATTTTGAAAGGATTCTTCAGCTTATAAAAAAGATTCCTAGAGGAATCCTATTGGACTGTCTTTTGTATTTTTAACTGTTTAAAGTACTTCACAAGGTCCTAAGGAATGCTTTTGAATATTCCCAGCAATATTCTCAGGGGAATGCCAAGGTTACATAATCTGTCTGTTATATTTTGAATAATTAGAGAAAAGAGAGGAGGAAAAAAGAAACAAGAGGCATTTCTTTTCTATTTTAGCATCCAGAAACAGCTAAAAGCAGTGCATAACTACCTCCTTGGCATGAAATATACTCTACTGTGACTTAAGTCTAAGGGTGTGGCATGGTCTGCAATTTGTGAAAAGACCCTATGGAATACATGGGCTACGTAGAAGCCACTGCAGTGCCCTGACACAGGTCCTGCTGAAATCAACACATCCGACATTGTTGTAGTACACAGAAACCCAGAGTATATACAATTAAATATCTGAATTAAAAGAGAGAAAATATTCCTTCCAGAGTGATCCAACTTACTCTTCTCTCATAATAAGTGACTGAAGAAAAGTAGATTGCAATGTACCATAGTAATGTCAAGTAAAAATTAAAATGCACTACAAACAAATGATAAAAACAAGGAAATATAAATACTTAAAACATACTTTTTTTACTTTATCATTATTTAGAGGGGTAGATGGGGCAGAGATGGATGCAAAATGCATTGTTTTTGTATGAGATGCCAAAATTTCATATGCAATTACCCCTTGATTATCTCCATCTAAATTTGAAAAGAATTTATGTCTTACTTTAATAGGGAAATTTTTAAATAGGCTTATTTAAGTATATTTTCAAAGTCTTTGTTGCTAGAAATTCTATTTTCCTGAAAACATGAGCAGATAAGGGCAGACGTGTGAAATACTATGACTCTTTTGTAAGCTTCTTTTATTTTGCACAGGTCAGAAGTGATAGTACAGCCACAAAAACAGACAATCTTCAATATAAAAAAGGAAAGACAAGGCCATAGATTTGTGGCAGAGATACAGTTCAGCCTAGATTCTAAGCATGATAAATGCATGAAAAGTCTTTAAAGTAACCTTGACTTGTACTTTAGGTTTTTCAAAGGAGAGAGATGCCATCAAACTTGAGAATAACAGATACAGTTTTTAAATCTGTCACATAAGTGAAGGAACAGTGAGAATGTCTGAAGTTAAAGACCAGCTATGTTCCAAAGGAAAGGGTATTAGGCCCTGCTGTGTGAAAGAATCACTGTCCATAGATAAAGTTTTTTTGGAACACAGTCACACCCATTCACTTTCACGCTATAGAAACACAGCTGAGCAGCTGCAACAGACACATATGACCTGCATAACCTAAAATATTTGTTCCCTGTCCCTTTACAGAGATAGTTTGCTAACACTGCTATATATGAAGAAATGCATTGGCAAAAAATTTTCTTAATTTCAAACCATTATACCCTGAAGGTAGTATCAGTGCTTCTAAAAATTCTTCAAACCCAATAAAAACAGAATAATTCAACTTACAGGAGAATTAAAGTCATCACAAGGAAATGGTGATAGGATAAAAGAATAATGCAGAAATTCTATTAATGATACTTTAATTAACATTTTTTAAAATAAGAAAATACCAACTAACCAGAATCTTGTGCAATTTTGTCTGGTTGCTAAGTTTTTCTGTTCCTCAGCAATACAGAAGAACGATAAATTGTGCTTGCTGCTGCTGCTGCTGCTAAGTCGCTTCAGTTGTGTACAACTCTGTGCAACCCCAGAGACGGCAGCCCACCAGGCTCCCCTGTCCCTGGGATTCTCCAGGCAAGAACACTGGAGTGGGTTGCCATTTCCTTCTCCAATGCATGAAAGTGAAAAGTGAAAGTGAAGTCGTTCAGTCGTGTCTGACTCCTACCGACCCCACGGACTGCAGCCTGCCAGGCTCCTCCATCCATGGGATTTTTCAGGCAAGAGTGCTGGAGTGGGGTGTCATTGCCTATGTATTAATTTTCCCTTTAATGAAGAATTGCCAAGCCTCCTATTAGAAGGCAAAAGGGACCATGGTTTCATGGTATAATATTTCCCATCTTGTTTCCCTGCCAGTGGTTTCAAACTGAAACCACTGTAAATGTAAATTACATTTAGTGCTAAAATGCAGGACTTAAAAAATTGAGTTTGATCTCAATTCCATTGCTGCTCTTTCTCTAGTTGGTTTCTGATGAAAAACATTCTTAGTTTAATTTTGAATTGTTCAGCTGTATATGTGTGTGTGTGTGTGCGTGCGTGTAACAATAAAATGTCTCAAAGCCTTTTTGAAAGCAGGCAGTATTTATAAATTATAAATAATTGTAAACAACTATTAGATGGTTATGTTCATTTTAATATTGGTAAATTTGGAATGATAATTATGTCAATATTTCCTTGTTAGCAAATTCCTATTTATTTTAGAACTGGTCAGGACACATACAACTTTTTCCCAAACTTGTTTTCTAACAATAGGCAGATCATGTTCTAAGAACACAATGAATTTTTTCCTAGGGAAGCCTATATTTTATCTCAAAACTCAAAAATGACTTTTAGCTCTAGAGAATGCAATGTGTGCATTGTTAGATCAGAGATACATTTATATTCACCTAAAATAATGGAGAAATGTACATTTCTGTGTGACATGAAAGTTGTTCCCAATTCTATAATATGAAAAGATGTTAAAATATTAATCCCATTTTTTAGACCAAAAAAGATTAAAGCTCCTATTCCCAGAAGTACAAAATGAGACAAACTATATCAGTCAGAAAGAGATCTATAAAATTCTAAAATCATCCCTATTCCTTTGGAAAGGATTATATCATTCAGAATACAAAGGCTGAGGTATTCAAATAAGGTTCTTTTCACCAAAACCCAAGAGCCTCAGCTTAGCAATGAACTAAGACACTCATTTTTTTTTTTTTTAACTAATACAGTAACTGGAAATACAGAATCAGGATTTCTAATGTTGTTCTCTGTATTCCTTAATTTGCAACTCTTTAATGTTATAGAAGATGAGAGAATAACATGAAAGTTAACTTTAAAAAGAAAGCAACAGGTCACATTTGCACCATACAATGAGATATAATTCTTGCCCACCAATGCATTTATTGATAATGCAATACCTTTGAAGATGATTTTTTAAAACAATGTAGATTTCAGTATGTCTTTTATGCTCCCAATTCATGTCTCCCAGTAATAAACAAATTATTAATCTTTATATTTACAGTTGGAAAAAGGAATTTCCTCAAACTATTTCAAATTTTGTTTTGAAACCTAAAAAGTTCCAGGGCCCATATACAAACATTTGTTCTATGTATTCCGCAGTTTTTCTATGGATCCCCCCGTTTCATAATCTAATAATCTAAGATTATTATAAACCTTAGATTTCATTCAAAGAACTCAGATTTCACAAAGTGGACTAGACCTAATAAAATAACTTTTGAAATATAGAGACTCTTGAAATGGGTAACTTCATCTCTGATAACTCCTAAATGTTTATCTTTCCTTAGCTTGTATAATTCTAGTAAATGGTGTTCTAAGGACAGAGGCCAAAATAACTGAAAGGCATTTCATTAAAGTTTTCCAAATTTTTTTTTTCTGAACTTTTTAATGAATTCCTAAGTACATTTGAGATGTCATGAAGACTTCCTTTAGTCTTTTTTTTTTTTCTCTTTTTTTCTTTTTGTCCTTTTTTTCTCCCCCCCAGGGCCTACATACATTTATTTGTTGACAAAATTTACTGACCCCAACCCCATCCCAGCACTGGGTTTCTCCTGAGCATCTGTAGGCCTGTGCATATGACATGAGTAGCCCAGGAAGGAAGCCAATAGGAGCTGGGACCAAAGGAGAGAAGGCGATAGCAGTCTGCTACAAGTCACCTTGGTTTAGCCTTAAATGAAGTTACCAGAAGCTATTTTCTGGGAAATATTTAATGATTGCCAGAATTCTCTGAATAAAATGGAAACGATGGCAAGGATTTATAAGGAAGCACAAATCAACGCACAGCTAACAGCAAGCTTCCTCTTCACTTCATGATGTCATTTAGGGCTGAAAGAGATATGGGTGGACAACATCAACATTCTCTTACTGTCTACAATTTTTCCAAAGTTTTTTTAACCACATCCAGGATGACATTCTTGCAGGAACTGAGTTTACACATTCCAAACTAATATGACAATAATTATTCAAAGACCAAACTGTGGAAAAGAGAAAGAGGACAAAAGAGGACTATCTAATAATAGTTTATTAGAGTAGATTGTGAAATGTACTTTTTATGAAGTTTACAAAAATTCAACCCTCAAATTTACCTTACCCCTGAAAGTCAAAGTCGCTCAGTTGTGTCCAACTCTTCGTGACCCCCTGCACTATGGAGTCCATGGAATTCTCCAGGCCAGAATACTAGAGTGGGTAGCCTTTCCCCTCTCCAGGGGATCTTCCCAACACAGGGATCGAACCCAGGTGTCCCACATTGCAGGCAGATTCTTTACCAGCTGAGCCACAAAGAAAGCCCAAGAATACTAGAGTGGGTAGCCTATTCCTTCCTCTCCGGGGGATCTTCCCGACCCTGGAATTGAATCAGGGTCTCCTGCATTGCAGGAGGATTCTTCACCAATTGAGCTATGAGGGAAGCCCCTACATATCCACTAACCCCACCACCCCATCCCTCCTCACCTTCTGCTCCTGCCCTTCCAAACAGACAGAGGCTACAAATGGAACGTTCGGAAACACACACAATGACCACACCTAATACAATTTCTAGACCATAAAAATCAAGTTAAAAAGTAAAAAATTATAGGGGCAAAGATCTAAAGATGTCAAAGTTTCATTTTAGGATGCTTAGAAAAACAGTGATAGTAGATAAGTCAGGATAATTGTTAGTGTTTTCATTTTCATGTGTGCTTAATAATAATGAGGTTTCTACTGAGTGTTTCCATGAGCACACGAATGGTGTTTCATATTTTCATGAAAACAAATTCACTTATGTGAGAAATGCAACGTAAGGACAGGTTTTACATTTCTCTAACATGTTTTTCTCAAATTATTCAACCACCATCGGAAGTTCCCATCATTATCACTTTGAGAATAGAACTTTTTTTTTTCCTCATAATTGAATAAATCCTAAAATTAGCCAGGCTCTCCTCAAGAGATACCATTGTTCAAAGAATTGTAGTAGGAGAAGAAGATGGCAGAGGACTAGGAGGACATTGAGTACATTTCTCTCCATGGATACATCAGGAAGACATCACTTCAGACACAGAAGTGCGCACAGAACACCAACTGAGAGCAGACAGGAGTACCTGACCAGTGGAGAAGAATATATAGAACCACGCAAAACTCAGTAGGATGAAGGAACTAGGGGGAAAAACAGGAGTGTTAGTAGGACTGGACCTGCCCTCAGCAGGTGGGGGAACTGAAGCAGGGGTCTGATACCCACAGCAGGGCAATTGTCTGAGTCAGAGGAGAAACATTTTAGGCTGAGAGTGAAACAGCTGATCTGTGGAAGCCTAAATGGAATGAGAATCAGACAGTCCTTGCCACAGTCACACATACCCTGGACAGGAATGCTGGTCTCCTGGAAGGGGCAGCAGCTAGGAGCTGGAGTTTAGGGATTGTGGAGCAATCCCAGGGCAAGCGCTGCTGTTGACTGCGGAGAGAGGGATTGAGGGGATGTGAGGGAGGAGATTCTAGTGGGAAATGCAGGTGGAGGAAAGCCAGGCAGCCATGGAAGCAAGGAGATACTGCTTAATCATGCACAGGGGATTGAGCCATCACCATAGCCTCTTGCTCCCCACACACTCCAGCATCCACAGCTGAGCAGTAGAGAGGCTGGCCCATCAAATGCCGGATGCACTGAACTACAGAGTAGGACCACACCCAGGGAGCTCCTTTAAGAGACTGATGCACCAAACAATAGAGAAGGACCCCAGGCAAAGGAGCCCTCTAAATGCCTGAACGGGCAGAGTTAAGGAGAAAGACTGGCCAAAGGGGCCTTCTGATCACCAGCTACAAGAAGCTCAAAAAAAGACTCTGATAGGGCCATAACTCCTGTGACAAAGGCAGTCTGAGTCCCCACACACTTGGCACCACCAGGGTCCCCACAAGCCAAGCAGATGCGCCACCTTCACGTTCAACTCTCACTGGAACAGAGCTGCCACAGGCAAAAAGTCTTGCCTCTATGCACTCAGGGTCACTTTGGTCGTGTCTGACTCTTGACCCTGTAGACTGTGTCTTTCCAGGCTTCTCTACAAGAGAGGGGGTTCTCCAGGCAAGAATACTGGAGCATTTTCTTTTGTGGGAACTCTCAATGACCTTTTGTATATTCCATAGACACAGAGTCTGCTTAGTTGATCGTGTAGTTTTAATCTGCAGCTAATACAGCTGGGGGGAAGGTTTTGGGTCTTCTTCCTTAGCCACACTGCCCCTGGGTTTCAATTGTGGTTTTATTCCACATCTACATGTGGGTCGTCCACTGGGGTTTAGCTCCTGAGGCTGCCCTGGAGGGCTTGGGTTTGCCTCTGTGAGGGCCAGGTGTGGAGGTGGTGCAGCTGCCTGGGTTGTAGGGGTTCTGGCAGCACCAGGTATTCAGGGGAGTTGGTGGCTAGGGCAGCAGCGTATTCATTGCTTTATTCCCCACTTGGCACCTGGCTTTAGTTTGGTTTTCCAGTTTGTGCTTAAGTTAGTTTTGTTCTTAACTCGTAAATATAATTTTTTATTTTCTTTGTTCGCCAGGTCAATCTACTGTACTTTACTTTTGTTGGAATGCTTTCACTTTTCTCATGGGTGTATATGTATATGTGTGTATTCCATTATTTTAATTACTATTTGCCTGATTTCTCTCGGGTTCATCTTTGGTTTCTCATTTTTAGAAATTTGTTTTAATCTTGGTGATGGACAGGGAGGCCTGGTGTGCTGTGATTCATGGGGTCGCAAAGAGTCAGACACGACTGACAGACTGATCTGATCTGATCTGAATACCACAAAAAAACCACTTGTGGAATCTTCGTTCCTGACCAGAGATCAAGCCCTGAGCCTTTGGAGTAGGAGAACTGACTCCAGAGAACTAACCCTAGGGAGTATCAATAGTGAGAACTCACACACACAAAAAAACCATTTGAATACAAGACCCTGCATGACCCAATCAAAAGTAGCACCCTGTGCAGGACATCTCATCTAAACAACAAACAAAACAAAAATACAAACCCAATCATCATCAGATAGGATTACCACCTCACTCAGCCTTGCCCATCAAAGGAAAAACAAACAAAAACTCAGTGCAAATCTCACCCTATATGAGGCTCACACAAACCACTGGACCAATCTTAGGATGGCAGAAACCAAAAGGAAGAAAGAATTCAACCTTCTTTAAGGAAAGAATTCAACCTTCTTTAAGGATTCAACTTACCTTGAAGCCTGGGAAAAGGAGACCTCAAACAATAACTTTAAAAAATAATAATGAAAGGTAGAGAAATACTACACAAATGAAGGAACAAACTAGAAACACAGAAGTCCAAAGAAATGAAAAGGAAATAGGCAAATTCCCTGAAAAATAATTAAAAATTATAATAGGAAAGATGATAAAAAACCTTGAAAACAAATTGAAGAAAATGCAAGAATCAGTTAACAAGGACCTAGAAGAATTAAAGAATAAACATACAGAGACAAACAACACAATTACTGAAATTAAAAATGCTCTAGAAGGAACCAATAGCGGAATATCTGAAACAGAAGAACAAACCAGTGAGCTGGAAGATAAAATGGCGGAAATAACTTCTGCAGAGCAGAATAAAGTAAGAAGAATGAAAAGAACTGAGGATAGTTTCAGAGACCTCTGGCACAATATCGAACGCACCAACATTCGAATTATAGGGGTCCCAGAAGAAGAAGAGAAAAAGAAAGGATATGAGAAAATTTTTGAAGAGATTAGAGCTGAAAATTTCCCCAACATGGAAAAGGAAATAGTCAAGTCCAAGAGGCACAAAGAGTCCAATACAGGCTACACAAGTCCAAGAGGCACAAAGAGTCCATACAGGATACACCCAAGGAGAAACATGCCAAGAAACACACTAATCAAACTAACAAAGACTAAACACAAAGAAAGGATATTAAAAGCAGCAAGGGAGAGGCAACAAGTAACATACAAGGGAAATGCCATATGCTTAACAGCTGATCTTTCAGCAGAAACTCTGCAGGCCAGAAGGGAATGGCAGGATATATTTAAAGTACTGAAGGGGAAAAATCTACAACCAATATTACTGTACCTGGCAAGGATTGCATTCAAAATTGATGGAGAAATAAAAAGCTTTTCAGACAAGTAAAACTTAAGAGAATTCAGCACCACCAAACCAGCTTTACAAAAAATGTTAAAGGGACTCATATAGTCAAGAAACAAAACAGAAGAAAAAAGATCTACAAAATCAACCCCAAACAATTAAGAAAATGGCAATAGAAAAATATATATCAATAATTACTTTAAATGTAAATGGATTAAACTGACTGAATGGATACACTGCAAGACCCATACATATGCTGTCTACAAGAAACCCACGTCAGACCTAAAGACACATATAGACCGAGAGTGAGCGGATGAAAAAAATATATTCCATGCAAATGGGAAGCAAAAGAAAGCTCGAGTAGCAGTCCTCATATCAGACAAAATAGACCTTAAAATAAAGAAGATTCCAAGATATAAGGAAGGATGCTACATAATGATCAGGTGATCAAACCAAGAGGAAGACATAACAATTGTAAATATCTATGCACCCAACATAGGAGCACCTCAATACATAACACAAACACTAACAGACATAAAAGGAGAAACTGAGAGTAACAATATAATAGTAGGAGACTTTAACACCCCACTCACATCAATGGACAGATCATCAAGACAGAAAATTAATTAGGAAACACAAGTCATAAATGATACATTAGATGAGACAGATCTCACTGATATCTTCAGGACATTCCATCCAAATGCAGAACACACCTTCCTCAGGTGCACATGGAATATTCTCCAGGATAGACCACATCTTGGGTCACAAATAAAACCTCAGTAAATTTAAGAAAATTGAAATCATATCAAGCATCTTCTCTGACCACAATGCTATGAGGCTAGATATCAATTACAAGGAAAAAAACTGTAAGAGACATAAACACATGGAGACTAAACAACACATTTCTAAATAACCAACAGGTTACTGAAGAAATCAGAAGGGAAATCAAAAAATTTCTAGAAACAAACGACAAAGAAAACATGACAACTCAAAGCCTATGGCATGCAGGAAAAGCAGTTCTAAGAGGGAAGTTTATAGCAATACAATCCTACCTCAAGAAACAAGAAAAACATCAAAAACACAATTTAACTTTACACCTAAAACAACTGGAAAAAGAACAACAACAATTAAAAAAATTAATAGAAGGAAAGAACTCATAAAGATCTGGGCAGAAATAAAAGAAAAACAAATGAAAGAAACAATAGTAAACATTCATAAAAATAAAAGCTGGTTATTTGAGAAGATAAACAAAATTGACAAAACTTTACTAAACTCATCAAGAAAGAAAGAAAAAATCAAATCAACAAACTTAGAAATGAAAAAGGAGAGGTTACAACAGACAATGCAGAAATACAAAGGACTGTAAGAGACCATTAAAAAACTATATCACAATAAAATTGATGACCTGAAAGAAATGGACAGATTCTTAGAAAAGTTCAATCTTCCAAGACTGAACCAGGAAGAAATCGAAATTAGGAACAAGGGAACATTTCAAGCAAAGATGGGCTCGATAAAGGACAGAAATGGTATGGATCTAACAGAAGCAGAAGATATTAAGAAGAGATGGCAAGAATACACAGAAGAACTGTACAAAAAAGATCTTCACGACCCAGATAATCACGATGGTGTGATCACTCACCTAGAACCAGACATCCTGGAATGTGAAGTCAAGTGGGCCTTAGAAAGCATCATTACAAACAAAGCTAGTGGAGGTGATGGAATTCCAGTTGAACTATTCCAAATCTTGAAAGATGATGCTGTGAAAGTGCTGCACTCAGTATGCCAGCAAATTTGGAAAACTCAGCAGTGGCCACAGGACTGGAAAAGGTCAGTTTTCATTCCAATCCCAAAGAAAGGCAGTGCCAAAATACTCAAACTACCACACAATTGCACGCATCTCACACACTAGTAAAGTAATGCTCAAAATTCTCCAAGCCAGGCTTCAGCAATACGTGAACCGTGAACTTCCAGATGTTCAAGCTGGTTTTAGAAAAGGCAGAGGAGCCAGAGATCAAATTGCCAACATCTGCTGGACCATGGAAAAAGCAAGAGAGTTCCAGAAAAACATCTATTTCTGCTTTATTGACTATGCCAAAGCCTTTGACTGTGTGGATCACAATACACTGTGGAAAATTCTGGAAGAGATGGGGATACCAGACCACCTGATCTGCCTCTTGAGAAATTTGCATGCAGGTCAGGAAGCAACAGTTAGAACTGGACATGGAACAACAGACTGGTTCCAAATAGGAAAAGGAGTATGTCAAGGCTGTATATTGTCACCCTGCTTATTTACCTTATATGCAGAGTACATCATGAGAAAAGCTGCGCTGGAAGAAGCACAAGCTGAAATCAAGATTGCTGGGAGAAATATCAATAACCTCAGATATGCAGATGACACCACCCTTATGGCAGAAAGTGAAGAGGAACTCAAAAGCCTCTTGATGAAAGTGAAAGAGGAGAGTGAAAAAGTTGGCTTAAAGCTCAACCTTCAGAAAATGAAGATCATGGCATCTGGTCCCATCACTTCATGGGAAATGGATGGGGAAACAGTGGAAACAGTGTCAGACTTTATTTTTGGGGGCTCCAAAATCACTGTAGATGGTGATTGCAGCCATGAAATTAAAATATGCTTACTCCTTGGAAGGAAAGTTATGACCACCCTAGATAGCATATTGAAAAGCAGAGACATTACTTTGCCAACAAAGGTCCATCTAGTCAAGGCTATGGTTTTTCCAGTGGTCATGTATGGATGTGAGAATTGGACTGTGAAGAAGGCTGAACACAAGAACTGATGTTTTTGAACTGTGGTGTTGGAGAAGACTCTTGAGAGTCCCTTGGACTGCAAGGAGATCCAACCAGTCCATTCTGAAGGAGATCAGCCCTGGGATTTCTTTGGAAGGAATGATGCTAAAGCTGAAACTCCAGTACTTTGGCCACCTCATGTGAAGAGTTGACTCAAGAAAAGACTCTGATGCTGGGAGGGATTGGGGGCAGGAGGAGAAGGGGACAACAGAGGATGAGATGGCTGGATGGCACATCACTGACTCAATGGACATGAGTCTGAGTGAACTCCGGGAGTTGGTGATGGACAGAGAGGCCTGGCGTGCTGTGATTCATGGGGTCACAAAGAGTCGGACACAACTGAGCAACTGAACTGAACTGAACTGAATGTGCTAATTAGTGCTCCGATTATAAGCACTGAAATTGAAGCTGTGCTCAAAAATCTCCCAAAAAACAAAAGCCCAGGACCAGATGGCTTCACAGGAGAATTCTATCAAACATTTAAAGAAGAGCTAATCCCTCTTTCTAAAACTCTTTCAAAAAATTACAGAGGAACACTTCCAAACTCATTCTATAAGGCCACCATCACCCTGATTCCAAAACCAGACAAAGACAACACAAAAAAAGAAAACTACATGCCAATATCACTGATGAACACAGATGCAAAAATCCTCAACAAAATTTTAGCTAACAGAATTCAGCAACACATCAAAAAGCTCATACAACATGATCAAGTTTGCTTTATTCCAGGGATGCAAGGATTCTTCAATATACACAAATAAATCAATGTGATATACCATATTAACATTAAAAGATAAAAACCATATGATAATCTCAATAGATACAGAAAAAGCCTTTGACAAAATTCAGCACCCATTTATGGTTAAAACTCTTCAAAAAATGGGCATAGGAAAAACCTACCTCAACATAATGAAGGCCATATATGATAAGCCTACAGCAAACATTATTCTCAATGGTGAAAAATTTAATGCATTCCCCCTAAGAAAATTATAAGACACTAATGAAAGAAATCAAAGATGATATAAACAGATGGAGAGATATTCCATGTTCCTGGGTCGGAGGAATCAATACTGTGAAAATGACATACCCATAGGTGCATGGGTTTATTTCTGGGCTTTCTATCTTTTTCCATTGGTCTCTCTTTCTGTTTTTGTGCCAGTACCATATGGTCTTGATGACTATAGCTTTGTAGTATAATATGAAGTAAGGAAGGTTAATTCCTCCAGCTCCATTCTTCTTTCTCAAGACTGCTTTGGCTATTCGGGGTCTTTTGTGTTTCCATATGAACTGTAAAATTTTTTGTTCTAGTTCTGTGAAAAATGCCACGGGTAATTTGATAGGGATCGCATTGAATCTGTAGATTGTGTTTGGTAGTATAGTCATTTGCACAGTATTCATTCTTCCTACCCAGGAACATGGAATATCTCTCCATCTGCTTATGTCATCTTTGATTTCTTTCATTCAATTCAGTTCAGTCGCTCAGTCGTGTCCGACTTTGCGACCCCATGAATCGCAGCACACCAGGCCTCCCTGTCCATCACCAACTCCCGGAGTTCACTCAGACTCACGTCCATCGAGTGAGTGATGCCATCCAGTCATCTCATCCTCTGTGGTCCCCTTCTCCTCCTACCCCCAATCCCTCCCAGCATCAGAGTCTTTTCCAATGAGTCAACACTTCACATGAGGTGGCCAAAGTACTGGAGTTTCAGCTTCAGCATCATTCCTTCCAAAGAAATCCCAGGGCTGATCTCCTTCAGAAAGGACTGGCTGGATCTCCTTGCAGTCCAAGGGACTCTCAAGAGTCTTCTCCAACACCACAGTTCAAAAGCATCAATTCTTCAGCGCTCAGCTTTCTTCACAGTCCAACTCTCACATCCATACATGACCACTGGAAAAATCATAGCCTTGACTAGACGAACCTTTGTTGGCAAAGTAATGTCTCTGCTTTTCAATATGCTATCTAGGTTGGTCAGAACTTTCCTTCCAAGGAGTAAGCGTCTTTTAATTTCATGGCTGCAATCACCATCTACAGTGATTTTGGAGCCCCCAAAAATAAAGTCTGACACTGTTTCCACTGTTTCCCCATCCATTTCCCATGAAGTGATGGGACCAGATGCCATGATCTTCATTTTCTGAAGGTTGAGCTTTAAGCCAACTTTTTCACTCTCCTCTTTCACTTTCATCAGGAGGCTTTTTAGTTCCTCTTCACTTTCTGCCATAAGGGTGGTGTCATCTGCATATCTGAGGTTTGATATTTCTCCTGGCAATTTTGATTCCAGCTTGTGCTTTTTCCAGCCCAGCGTTTCTCATGATGTACTCTGCATATAAGGTAAATAAGCAGGGTGACAATATACAGCCTTGACATACTCCTTTTCCTATTTGGAACCAGTCTGTTGTTCCATGTCCAGTTCTAACTGTTGCTTCCTGACCTGCATGCAAATTTCTCAAGAGGCAGATCAGGTGGTCTGGTATCCCCATCTCTTCCAGAATTTTCCACAGTGTATTGTGATCCATACAGTCAAAGGCTTTGGCATAGTCAATAAAGCAGAAATAGATGTTTTTCTGGAACTCTCTTGCTTTTTCCATGGTCCAGCAGATGTTGGCAATTTGGTCTCTGGCTCCTCTGCCTTTTCTAAAACCAGCTTGAACATCTGGAAGTTCACGGTTCACGTATTGCTGAAGCCTGGCTTGGAGAATTTTGAGCACTACTTTACTAGCGTGTTAGATCAGTGAAATTGTGTAGTAGTTTGAGTATTCTTTGGCATTGCCTCTCTTTGAGATTGGAATGAAAACTGACCTTTTCCAGTCCTGTGGCCACTGCTGAGTTTTCCAAATTTGCTGGCATATTGAGTGCAGCACTTTCACAGCATCATCTTTCAGAATTTGAAATAGCTCAACTGGAATTCCATCACCTTCACTAGCTTTGTTCACAGTGATACTTTCTAAGGCCCATTTGACTTCACATTCCAGGATATCTGGCTCTAGGTGAGTGATCACACCATCGTGATTATCTGGGTCGTGAAGATCTTTTTTGTACAGTTCTGTGTATTCTTGCCACCTCTTCTTAATATCTTCTGCTTCTGTTAGGTCCATACCATTTCTGTTCTTTATCGAGCCCATCTTTGCATGAAATGTTCCCTTGGTATCTCTAATCTTCTTGAAGAGATCTCTAGTCTTTCCCATTCTGTTGTGTTCCTCTATTTCTTTGCATTCATCGCTGAAGAAGGCTTTCTTATCTCTTCTTGCTATTCTTTGGAACTCTGCATTCAGATGTGTATATCTTTCCTTTTCTCCTTTGCTTTTCGCTTCTCTTCTTTTCACAGCTATTTGTAAGCCCTCCCCAGACAGCCATTTTGCTTTTTTGCATTTCTTTTCCATGGGGATGGTCTTGATCCCTGTCTCCTGTACAATGTCACGAACCTCCGTCCATAGTTCATCAGGCACTCTATCTATCAGATCTAGTCCCTTAAATCTATTTCTCACTACCACTGTGTAATCATAAGGTATTTGATTTAGGTCATACCTGAATGGTCTTGTGGTTTTCCCTACTTTCTTCAATTTCAGTCTGAATTTGGCAATAAGGAGTTCATGATCTGAGCCACAGTCAGCTCCCAGTCTTGTTTTTGTTGACTGTATAGAGCTTCTCTATCTTTGGCTGCAAAGAATATAATCAGTCTGATTTCGGTGTTGACCATCTGGTGATGTCCCTGTGTACAGTCTTCTCTTGTGTTGTTGGAAGAGGGTGTTTGCTATGACCAGTGCATTTTCTTGGCAGAACTCTATTAGTCTTTGCCGTGCTTCATTCCGTATTCCAAGGCCAAATTTGCCTGTTACTCCAGGTGTTTCTTGACTTCCTACTTTTGCATTGCAGTCCCCTATAATGAAAAGGACATCTTTTTTGGGTGTTCGTTCTAAAAGGCCTTATAGGTCTCCATAGAACCATTCAACTTCAGCTTCTTCAGCATTAGTGGTTGGGGAATAGACTTGGATTACTGTGATATTGAATGGTTTGCCTCGGAAACGAACAGAGATCATTCTGTCTTTTTTGAGATTGCATCCAAGTACTGCATTTTGAACTCTTTTGTTGGCCATGATGGCTATTCCATTTCTTTGAGGGATTCCTTCCTGCAGTAGTAGATATAATGGTCATCTGAGTTAAATTCACCCATTCCAGTCCATTTTAGTTCACTGATTCCTAGAATGTCAACGTTCACTCTTGCCATCTACTGTTTGACCACTTCCAATTTGCCTTGATTCATGGACCTGACATTCCAGGTTCCTATGCAATATTGCTCTTTACAGCATTGGACCTTGCTTCTATCACCAGTCACATCCACAAATGGGCATTGTTTTTGCTTTGGCTCCATCCCTTCATTCTTTCTGGAGTTATTTCTCCACTGATCTCCAGTAGCATATTGGGCACCTACTGACCTGGGGAGTTCCTCTTTAAGTAGCCTATCATTTTGCCTTTTCATACTGTTCATGGGGTTCTCAAGGCAAGAATACTGAAATGGTTTTCCATTCCTTTCTCCAATGGACTACATTCTGTCAGACCTCTCCACCATGACCCGCCCGTCTTGGGTGGCCCCACGGGCATGGCTTAGTTTCATTGAGTTAGACAAGGCTGTGGTCCTAGTGTAATTAGATTGACTAGTTTTCTGTGAGTATGGTTTCAGTGTGTCTGCCCTCTGATGCCCTCTTGCAACACCTACCATCTTACTTGGGTTTCTCTTACCTTGGACGTGGGGTATTTCTTCACGGCTGCTCCAGCAAAGTGCAGCCACTGCTCCTTACCTTGGACAAGGGGTATCTCCTCACCGCCGCCCCTTCTGACCTTGAACGTGGAATAATTCCTCTAAGCCCTCCTGCACCCGCGCAGCCACCGCTCCTTGGAGGTGGGGTAGCTCCTCCCGGCCGCCGCCCCTGACCTCGGATGTGGGGTAGCTCCTCTCCACCGTTCCTGCACTGTCACAACCTGGCACTCTCGGCCGCTGCCCCTGACCTCGGTCGTGGGGTAACTCCTCTTGGCTGCCTCCCCTCGGGCATGGGGTCCTCCCGGCTTCTGCGCCTGACCCCGGACATGGGGTAGCTCCTCTCAGCCACGCTAAATGTGCCAGTCACAGCTGCCCACGCTAAATGCGCCAGTCACAGCGCATGATTTCTTTCATTAGTGACTTCTAATTTTCTGTGTACAGTTCTTTTGCCTCCTTAGGTAAGTTTATTCCTAGATATTTAATTCTTTTTGTTGCAGTGGTGAATGGGATTGCTTCCTTAATTTCTCTTTCTGATTTTTAATTATTCAGTTCAGTTCAGTACAGTTCAGTTGCTCAGTCGTGTCCAACTCTTTGCGATCCCATGAATTGCAGCACGCCAGGCCTCTCTGTCCATCACCAACTCCCAGAGTTCACTCAGACTCATGTCCATCGAGTCAGTGATGCCATCTAGCCATCTCATCCTCTGTTGTCCCCTTCTCCTCCTGCGCCCAATCCCTCCCAGCATCAGAGTCTTTTCCAATGAGTCAACTCTTCGCATCAGGTGGCCAAAGTACTGGAGTTTCAGCTTTAGCATCACTCCTTCCAAAGAAATCCCAGGGCTGATCTGCTTCAGAATGGACTGAATGCAATTGATTTCTGTGTATTGATTTTATATCCTGCAACTTTGCTAAATTCACTGATTAGCTCTAGTAATTTTCTGATACCATCTTTAGGGTTTTTTATGTACATCTGCAAACAGTGAGAGCTTTATTTCTTCTTTTCTGATCCTTTTATTTCATTTTCTTCTCTTATTGCTGTAGCTAGAACTACCAGAACTATGTTGAATAATAGTGGCAAAAGTGGACCCCCTTGTCTTGTTCCTGATTTTAGAGGGAATATTACTCAGCCACAAAAAGGAACGCATTTGAGTCAGTTCTAATGAGGTGGATGAACCTAGAACCTATTATACAGAGTGAAGTGAGTCAGAAAAAGAAAGATAAATACCATATTCTAGTGCATTGAACTGTGGTGTTGGAGAAGACTCTTGAGAATCCCTTGGACTGCAAGGAGATCCAACCAGTCCATCCTAAAGCAGATCAGTCCTGGGTGTTCATTGGAAGGACTGATGATTAAGCTGAAACTCCAACACTTTGGCCACCTGATGCAAAGAGCTGACTCATTTGAAAAGCCCCTGATGCTGGGAAAGATTGAGGGCAGGAGGAGAAGGGGACCACAGAGGATAAGATGGTTGGATGGCATCACCGACTCAATGGACATGGGTTTGGGTAGACTCTGGCAGTTGGTGATGGACAGAGAGGCCTGGCATGCTGCAGTTCATAGGGTCACAAAGAGTCGGACACGACTGAGCAACTGAACTGAACTGAACTGAATGCATATATACAGAATCTAGAAAAATGGTACTGAAGAATTTATTTACAGGGCAACAATGAGAAACAGACATAGAAAATAGACTTATGCACATGGGGAAAGGGGAGGAGATGGTGAGATGTATGGAAAGAGTAACATGGAAACTTACATCACCATATGTAAAATAGATAGCCAATGGGAATTTTCTGTATGGCTCAGGAAACTCAAACAGGGGCTCTGTATCAACCTAGAGGGGTGGGATGGGGAGGGAGATGGGAGGGAGTTTCAAAAGGGTGGGGATATATGCATACCTATGGCTGATTCATGTTGAGGTTTGACAGAAAACAAATTTCTGTAAAGCAATTATCCTTCAATAAAAATATATTTGAAAAAAAAAAAAAAAAGAATTGTAGTAAAACAATGACACACCAGGGTGTTCACAGGCCTGTCAGATATTTACCTGTTTGATCACCTCTCTATATATTAAACTATTGAAGTACTGACTAGGGTACAATAAATAATGCAATGTAACTGGTTTTGAATTCACATTTGAATTGACTGAATAGTTTATTTAAGACACAGAAGTAAAATATAAATGGAAGATATCAAGTAGGACTGAAGCAGATAATCCTCTAAGAAAGTGCCAGGAGAGCCAAGGAAAATGGAGATGTTGCCATAGGTACCAGGAAACACAGTACTAGAATCTCAGTGTCAGAAAGAAATTGAAAATGCAGCAAAATAAGCTCAATTCAATGGTCATTTCTGCCTCTGTACTTTAACTAATGTGATCTTGGCCTTTGGAAACAACCCAGAATGGGGGGGGGGGGGGGGGGGGGGGGGGGACGGGGAGGGGAGCGGGGCAAGGTGGGGAGTGTCTTAAATTCTTCCTATTGACAACAATCTATTCTTATGAAGCTCTCTCTCTCTGGAGCCTCTATTACAAATCAGTGTAATCAGAGACACAACTTCCTTCTAAAATGATCTCCTGATTAAGGAATTGATCTGACCTGTCTATCATTCAACACCATCAGTAACCTAGGAAAACTGAGGTTCTAGTAGAATCTCCCTTTTGTCAGTTCTATATCACCCATGGGAGCTTTTTTTGTCTCATAGACAAAGTCAGTAGTAAAAATCTAATAGTTGCTTATCATTAGCCCCAGCATACCCTATATTCACTTTTTTCTTCATTTTATTTTAGTAAGACTTATAAATGAAATCCAAATATTTATAGCAAGCTGATCAAAGGGACCATAATCACAATATTCACAGATGAAAAACACAAAGAAAGGCAGAGAGAGGGAGAGAATTTCTATCTGTAACAGGGCTTACACCTAATAACAAACTAGGCCTAAAGTAAAATTGGGCTAGGGACTTTCCTGGTGGTCCAGTGATTAAGAATCCACCTTCCAATGCAGGGGTCATGGGTTTGATCCCTGGTGTGGGAACTAAGATCCCACAACCTGCGGGGCAACTAAGCCCACATGGCGCAACCACTGAGTCTGCACTCTGCAACAGGAGAAGCCCACAGGAGAAGTCCGTGCCCCACAGGGAAGAGGTTATGCATCTCAACAAAGACCCAGAAGAAGTCCACAAGAGAAGTCCATGCCCCACAGGGAAGAGGCTATGCACCTCCACAAAGACCCAGGAGAGCTCAGTTCAAAAAAAAGAAAGTTGGGTATTATGAAGTAAATTTATTATGTCTTCCTATTAACTGATTTTTCTCATATAAAAGTTTGTAGGACTCTGAGAAGTCTACTCGGTCTACCAACTGCTACATAAATGATGGAGATTATAGATAGAAGTATAATTAGAAAAAGGGACATCTGTGAAGTAACAAACAGGAAGGGAAGCATGCTAATGTTGGAAATCTAACAGAAGTCGGTGAGCCCAGTGATCTGTAAGTATAGCACTGTGTATCTGTGGTAAATGAGTGAAAAATACTTGAGTAGCTTGAATTCATGTCTATTCAATATCACCTGACTTTTTTCCATTCAGATCCATTTCTGGACCTTGTATCTCATATATGCAAAGTTCCACAGGAAGAAATTGAGTACAACCACTTTCTTCTAGAACATCAATAGGTCATGACTTAAATGCCATCTGAGAGCAGATGAGTTCCATAAAGAGCTTTGTATGTGACTCTCCAGAATTGGTAAATGATTGTCTCATATATTATCTTTAATCAGAGATTTTCAAGTGTAAGAACTTTATATGCTTATCATTTTAAGTCATATATATTTTGTACATAATATGTACTCAGTATATCAAGAAAACTCAAGAGAATTAACTGAAAAACTTCATAAATTATATACTTGGATTAATTTGTACAAAATATTTTAAAGACTAAGCATTAGTATTATAATATCTCTAAAGAATATGTACAAATCTATGAAATAAGATGTATGCTTAAATAGTAAAAGGAGGGGAAAAATCCACACATAAACACGCATGCACATAAGAAACCAAAAAATGCAAAATGCCATTAAGAATATTTTTAAAAATTAATGTCAAAAATGATCAAAGGACTTCCCTGGTCACCCAATGGATGGGAATCTGCCTTGCCATGCCAGAGACCCAGGTTCAATCCCTGGTCCAGGAGGCTACCACATGCACAGAGCAGCTAAGCCCATGCACCACAACTACTGAGCCTGTACTGAAGCCCGCCAGCCCTAGAGCCCATATGCTGCAGCTACTGAGCCTGCGTGCCTAAGAGCACGTGCTCCACAACAAAAGAAGCCACTGCAGTGAGAAGCCTGGGCATTGCGACAAAGAGCATCCCCCACTCGCCACAACTAGAGAAAGCCCACATAAAGCAATGAAGAACCAGTGCAGCCAAAAATAAATAAATAAATATAAGTAATCATCAGGAAACAAATTAAAATAAGATACCCTCTACATAATATTGGCTATATGGTTAACAGAGCACTGAAGTTTCCAATGGTGTGGCAAAATAAGCATTTCCATACATCACTATAAGGAGAATAAATTATACAGTCTTATTGAGGACAGTTTAACAATTTTTATTTGAAATCTTTAAAAATGTTCATTTTGTAACTTTTAAGCCAGTAATTCCTTTCTATGGCTTCATTCCAATTAAACAATAAAAAATGTAAACATTTGAGTGCAAGAACATTTTTTACTGTCATATTTCTCATGAGTGAAATTAGAAGCAATCTGTGTGTTCTGTAGGTTCAACATAGAGTAATATTTAAATAAATTATATAAAATTTCTATAATGGAATAGCAAGCAAGCATCTAAACAATGTTTTTTTTTTTAATGGATAAAAAGAACATAGTACAAATTTAGATGGAAAACATACAGATACAAAACTATATTTACAGGATGATCCATACTGAAGTATGTTATAATAATGCCACATCTTGATTTCATTTTAATAAGCTAAAAATGTTTCATTTGATCATAAAGATCCTAAGTCAGTGATCAACACGCTTTTTCTTAAAGGTAAGATCACAAATACTGATAGTTTAGGCACTGCAGGATTTAATTTGTATTTTATTTTGTATCTGATCACAGGCTAAGAGGCAAAATCAAAGATATAATAGAGGTTACCATATAATCATTAAAATACAACAAATTAAAGTTGTAAAATCATTTTCAGGTTGTAGGCATTTTAAAAATAACAGGCAGCTGACTGCAATTTTCCAACCCCCTATCCTATATTGACAAACTTAGTAAGTTCTCAAGTCATTTTCTGGTTTAAAATGTCCTATTCAACAGATGTGAATATTAATAACTGCCCTGGGCACCTCATGGATTTTAATAAGAAGCTGACATGTAAGGAAGCTTTGGGCAACTATAAAATTTTTTTAAAATCACAATATGGAAGAATCTGCTCTCACCTGGCGTTCCTTTTTCCTTTTTCTGCCCACCTAAATCCTACCAGTCCTTCAAGGACTATCTGAGATTAAACCCTTTTCCAAGAGGCCACTCCCACTCCTAAAGCTCCACCATCTCTTTCTTCTTCAGACGGTGAGAATACCATTTAGATTTCTGCCTGTGGTGGCGCTAGTGGTGAAGAACCTGCTTGCCAATGCAGGAGACAGGAGAGATGTAAGTACGACACCTGGGTCGAGAAGATCCCCTGCAGGAGGGCACAGCAACCCACTCCAGTATTCTTGCCTGGAGAATCCCATGGTTAGAGGAGCCTAGCAGGCTACAGTCCATGGGGTCACAAAGAGTCGGAAACTACTGAGTGACTAACACTTTAACTTTCATGTGTATGTGATATTACTTTTTTCTCAAATTAGATGATATGTATCTTGAGGAAAAACTTGTCTTGGACATTATTTTCTATCTCTCACTACAAATAACTAACCATAATCATTTTAATGTATTATACATTTAAAATGGGCTTCCCTGATGCCTCATCAGGTTAAAAAAGATCCACTTGCAATGAAGGATATGCAGGAGATGCGGGTTCGATCCCAGGGTCAGGAATATCCCCTGGAGGAGGAAATGACAACCCGCTCCAGTATTCATGCCTAAAAAATTCCATGGACAGAGGAGCCTGGTGGGCTACAGTCCACGAGGTCACAAAGAGTCAGACATGACTGAGCAACAGAGCACACACACATGTACATTTAAAATATACCAATTAAATTAAATGACAGGAATTGTACTATTGCATCTATTCCAGAAATATTCAACTTTGTGATACCAGGGAATAAGACTTAACTACAAAGCAGTCTTTTATTTTAAATTTTTAAAAGAAATGTACCAATAAAAACAAACAAGTACAAAAACATCATTTAACTTTCCAGGGAAGCCAACTGCTTCCAGTAAACCACAGCTACCACCATGACCTCCCACTTCACTGCAAACTGAAAACGGTAACAGTTCATCATCAAATACCTAGGACTGCAGAGTCCATTTACTTCCAATAATCATAGGGAATTGATTGTCTATATATTCAGTTATTCTAAGCTATTCTCATTTACAAATATAAAATCTCAATTTTTATGACATGAAATCATTATGTGTCCAATTAAAAAGAAGCTGCAAAACTTCAAATAGTGATTAATAATGTGCATGTGGTGACCCTACACACTGCACATATTCCAAACCAATATTCCCTCAGTGTTTCTTATTTCATTACTTTTATCTTAAAAATTTTTTTCAGGTATCTTTGGCAAGCTATGACAAACCTAGACAGCATATTAAAAAGCAAAGACATCACTCTGCCGACAAAGGTCCATATAGTCAAAGCTATGATTTTTCCAGTAATCATGTACAGATGTGAGAATTGAACCATAAAAAAGCTTGAGCACCGACAAATTGATGCTTTCAAATTGTGGTGCTGGAGAAGACTCTTGAAGGTCCCTTGGACTGCAAGGAGATTAAACAAGTCCTAAAGGAAATCAACCCTGAATATTCATTGGAAGGACTGATACTAAAGCTGAGGCTACAATACTTTGGCCACCTGATATGAAGAGCTGACTCATTGGGAAAGACCCTAATGCTTGGAAAGACTGAAGGCAAAAGGAGAGGAGGGCAGCAGAGGAAATGGTTAGATAGCATCACCGACTCAGTGGGCATGAACGTGAGCAAACTCCGGGAGATAGTAGAGGACAGGGAAGCCTGGTGTGTTGCAATCCATTGGGTCGCAAAGGGATGGACACGACTTAGCAACTGAACAACAAATCTTTGGCAAAGATACTTTAAGCCACCAAGTATTATTTGGAGCTTATTCCTGAATGACCTAATTGTATACTAAATGTGCTAGGTGTTATGAAGAATGTGAAGAAGTACAATTAACCTCATAAAATCACAGTAGACTGTGCTGTAAGGCCAGGGAACAGTCGTTCTCGGTATACCATTTCTCGGCTTTCTAGAAGTGAGATAGATTTTACACAAAACAAAAGAAACTCCAGGAGATAGTAAAATCAAAAGAGATGCCCTCACGGCCATCATTAAAAGGTCTCAATTCAGTTCAGTCCCTCAGTCGTGTGCGAGTCTTTGCGACCCCATGAATTGCAGCACTCCAGGCCTCCCTGTCCATTACCAACTCCCGGAGTTCACTGAGACTCACGTCCATTAAGTGTGTGATGCCATCCAGCCATCTCATCCTCTGTCATCCCCTTCCCCTCCTGCCCCCAATCCCTCCCAGCATCAAAGTCTTTTCCAATGAGTCAACTCTTCGCATCAGGTGGCCAAAGTACTGAAGTTTCAGCTTCAGCATCATTCCCTCCAAAGAAATACCAGGGCTGATCTCCTTCAGAATGGACTGGTTGGATCTCCTTGCAGTCCAAGGGACTCTCAAGAGTCTTCTCCAACACCACAGTTCAAAAACATCAATTCTTTGGTGCTCAGCTTTCTTCACAGTCCAACTCTCACATCCATACATGACCACAAGAAAAACCATAGCCTTGACTAGACAGACCTTTGTTGGAAAAGTAATGTCTCTGCTTTTCAATATGCTATCTAGGTTGGTCATAACTTTCCTTCCAAGGAGTAAGCATCTTTTAATTTCATGGCTGCAATCACCACCTGCAGTGATTTTGGAGCCCCCAAAAATAAAGTCTGACACTGTTTCCACTGTTTCCCCATCTATTTCCCATGAAGTGATGGGACCGGATGCCATGATCTTCGTTTTCTGAAGGTTGAGCTTTAAGCCAACTTTTTCACTCTCCACTTTCACTTTCATCAAGAGGCTTTTGAGTTCCTCTTCACTTTCTGCCATAAGGGTGGTGTCATCTGCATATCTGAGGTTATTGATATTTCTCCCATCAATCTTGATTCCAGCTTGTGCTTCTTCCAGCCCAGAGTTTCTCATGATGTATTCTGCATATAAGTTAAATAAGCAGGGTGACAAGCAGCCTTGAAGTACTCCTTTTCCTATTTGGAACCAGTCTGTTGTTCCATGTCCAGTTCTAACTGTTGCTTCCTGACCTGCATACAGATTTCTCAAGAGGCAGGTCAGGTGGTCTGGTATCCCCATCTCTTTCAGAATTTCCCACAGTTTATTGTGATCCACACAGTCAAAGGCTTTGGCATAGTCAATAAAGCAGAAATAGATGTTTTTCTGGAACTCTCTTGCTTTTTTGATGATCCAGCGGATGTTGGCAATTTGATCTCTGGTTCCTCTACCTTTTCTAAAACCAGCTTGAACATCTGGAAGTTCACGGTTCACGTATTGCTGAAACCTGGCTTGGAAAATTTTGAGCATTACTTTACTGGCGTGTGAGATGAGTGCAATTGTGCAGTAGTTTGAGCATTCTTTGGCATTGCCTTTCTTTGGGATTGGAATGAAAACTGACCTTTTCCAGTCCTGTGGCCACTGCTGAGTTTTCCAAATTTGCTGGCATAGTGAGTGCAGCACTTTCACAACATCATCTTTCAGAATTTGAAATAGCTCAACTGGAATTCCATCACCTTCACTAGCTTTGTTCGTAGTGATGCTTCCTAAGGCCCACTTGACTTCACATTCCAGGATATCTGGCTCTAGGTGAGTGATCACACCATCATGATTATCTTGGTCGTGAAGATCTTTTTTGTACAGTTCTGTGTATTCTTGCCACCTCTTCTTAATATCTTCTGCTTCTGTTAGGTCCATATCATTTCTGTCTTTCATCGAGCCCATCTTTGCATGAAATGTTCCCTTGGTATCTCTAATTTTCTTGAAGAGATCTCTAGTTTTTCCCATTCTGTTGTGTTCCTCTATTTCTTTGCATCAATTGCTGAGGAAGGCTTTCTTATCTCTTCTTGCTATTCTTTGGAACTCTGCATTCAGATGCTTATATCTTTCCTTTTCTCCTTTGCTTTTCGCTTCTCTTCTTTTCACAGCTATTTGTAAGGCTTCTTCAGACAGCCATTTTGCTTTTTTGCATTTCTTTTCCATGGGGATGGTGAAAGGTTGTTGCTGAATCACGCGAAGACACCGGGATTCTCGGCCCCCGGAGGAGAAGAATTCAATCCAGGGCCAGAGACGAGGTTTGATTGCTAAGAGCTTTTGTGTAATAAAGTTTTATTAAAGTATAAAGGAGATAGAGAAAGCATCTGACATAGGCATCAGAAGGGGGCAAAAAGAGTACCCCCTTGCTAGTGTTAGCAATGAAGTTATATACTCTCCAATGAATCCAAAGAATGTCTGGAGGTTGTAAAGATCTCACCAAACCTACTCCCATAATTTACATTTTAAGATAACAGAATTAGCCAGAAGGTTTAATCCAGAGACTGTCCTCAGGCAGGATACATTATTGTTATATAATCCTAAGGAATGTAAAGAAGGAAAAAAAGTTTGTCCTTTCTTCCTCCTTGAGAATTCCAGACCCCTCTCTCCCTGAGGACCCCTAGACTCTTTATCAAGCTGCCTAGGAAATGACGCTCTCAATGGTCTTGATCCCTGTCTCCTGTACAATGTCACGAACCTCCGTCCATAGTTATCAGGCACTCTATCTATCAGATCTAGTCCCTTAAATCTATTTCTCATTTCCACTGTATAATCATAAGGTATTTGATTTAGGTCATACCTGAATGGTCTAGTGGTTTTCCCTACTTTCTTCAATTTCAGTCTGAATTTGGCAATAAGGAGTTCATGATCTGAGCCACAGTCAGCTCCCAATCTTGTTTTTGCTGACTGAATAGAGCTTCTCCATCTTTGGCTGCAAAGAATATAATCAATCTGATTTCGGTGTTGACCATCTGGTGATGTCCCTGTGTACAGTCTTCTCTTGTGTTGTTGGAAGAGGGTGTTTGCTATGACCAGTCCATTTTCTTGGCAAAACTCTATTAGTCTTTGCCATGCTTCAATCCGTATTCCAAGGCCAAATTTGCCTGTTACTCCAGGTGTTTCTTGACTTCCTACTTTTGCATTGCAAATCCCCTATAATGAAAAGGACATCTTTTTTGGGTGTTCATTCTAAAAGGTCTTGTAGATCTCCATAGAACCATTCAACTTCAGCTTCTTCAGCGTTACTGGTTGGGGCATAGACTTGGATTACTGTGATATTGAATGGTTTGCCTTGGAAACGAACAGAGACCATTCTGTCGTTTTTGAGATTGCATCCAAGTACTGCATTTCAGACTCTTTTGTTGACCATGATGGCTACTCCATTTCTTCTGAGGGATTCCTTCCCGCAGTAGTAGATATAATGGTTATCTGAGTTAAATTCACCCATTCCAGTCCATTTTAGTTCACTGATTCCTAGAATGTTGACGTTCACTCTTGCCATCTCCTGTTTGACCACTTCCAATTTGCCTTGATTCATGGACCTGACATTCCAGGTTCCTATGCAATATTGCTCTTAAAAGGTCTACAAATAAAGAATTCTGGAAAGGGCATGGAGAAAAAGGAACCCTCCTATATACTGCTGGTATGTAAACTGGCATAGCCACTGTGGAGAACAGTTTGGAGGTTCCCTAAAAAACTAAAATCAGAACTACCATATGACCTTGCAATCCCACTCCTGGGCACATACCCGGAGAAAACCATACTTCAAAAAGATACACGTGCCCCAGTGTTTATAAGAGCACTATTTACAATAGCCAAGAGAGGGAAGCAACCTTAAAGTCCATCGACTGAGGAATGGATAAAGATGTCGGGTGTGTGTGTGTGTGGATGCGGGGGAGGGTCAGCAAAGCCCCAGATGTCAAAATATCAGAATAAAAAGACATGTGTAATACACATCCCCAAAGGCCACTCTCCTCTGGCTATGTGCACACTCTTCAGTGGGTCCACAGGTGCCACAAGACCAAAAGAAGGGAGCTTCTGCCCAGAGCAGTTGAAGCCAAATACCCAAGGAAGAGCTTTTTACATAGCATAGTCACTTCTACTACAAAGTGTAAAATGACTTAAATATTTATGAGACCCAGGTTTGAAACCCACTGCCCCTGAGAATGTCATTTAACCACTCAAAACCTTTTTTTCTTTTTAATCTGCTCAATACTGGTGATAATATATATCAAATTTTTGTGATAGTCTAATGAAGGCAGGCTAGAACTATAAAGCACTATGTAAGTTTTAGCATTTGCAGTTATTTTAACAGCATAAAAATAGATTGACAGGAGTGAATACTAAAGTGTTTATGGTTGAAATAATATATGCAGAATTTTCTTTAAGTGATTCCAGAAAACAAACAAGAAAGTGGAGACTGATGACAGAAGACTGAAAAAAAAATAGTAATTATTGAAGCTGAGTGATGTACATGGGAATTCATTACACTCTTCTTTTTGTGTATTCATGAATATTTTCATAGCAAAAAATTTTAATGTAATTTGAGAGATTAAGAAGCATTAACAATCACTGGAGTACTGCTATTTTATTCAAACCCAAACTGTACTGTACAATATTTATTTTTGCTATCATGAATCAAAAGCCAATGTTCTTTCTATAGACTCCTGGATTACTAAGATTACTTGATCTTTTTTCAATGGCTCCAAATATCTCCCGGCTAAAATTGACTTAGGTTAATCAAATTCTTATTATAATCCAGTTGTGTTAAGCAATGGAATTCCTAATGGTAAAACTATAATCAACATGTTATGACTGTTTCATGATGAAAGGTCCTATCCAATTAGGGAATTTCCCTTATCAAAGGCCCTTCACCCTCAAGAGACCTTCGCTGAATAGCAATGGAGGTTGCTTAATTAGTGAGGTTAAAACATCCTTCAGAAACAAGGTCAAGATGACATTTCTATCTGTGCCAAGTAGATGAAAGAATCCTCCAAACACAGCACTCAGAAATCTTGGTGTGAAAATTTCTTTAAGACTTAACCAACAGAAGGAAAGGTAAAATACATTGATCTTAATGGTATCAACAAATTTTTCTAGCACATTCTAGGTATTAGAATTATATAAGTATTTCCATAAAGTTTCCATAAAGTGACCAAGTTTTGCTTGAGAAAACTTTTCCCCAAATTCATTGTTTTGTTTTAAGAAACAAGAATCTTTTAAGAACAAACAACCATGAAACATAATTCCATAACTATAAAACAATCAACAGAGGAAATTTAAAAAGAAGCAATTCTCTGAAAATCTTCTTTTCATGATATCTATAAAGCCTCTTAAAGAGACTGCAGGAAATATTAAGTTAGTCTGTGATTATCTCTCAGGAGATGAACAATATAAAAGACCCTTTAATCTAAATACTGTATTCAACAATACAGCACTTGATAATCAGTGTCTGTTAAAGGAAAAGAGGATGCATCTACACAAATATACTTGGTGGTGTCAGATCATTCAAACTGCAAAGAATCATTTCCTTTTTCTTCCCACAAAAAAAAAAAAAAATCTCAATGACAAACCCCCCAAAATTCTTTGCTACATCTGACCAAACAATTCTCCATTTTCTAAATAATTAAATTATTGGTAGCATCAACTGTCAAAATTCTCATTTAATTTTGTATACTTTAATATAGCTTTGTGTACTTTAATACAGTTACAATGATATAAATATGTAAGATGCTAAGTTTCAACACTTCATGCCCTTTCTACCTCTTTTTGCTACTTCAAAGGCCAAACTGAGCTTCACATTACTAGCTAAGTGTTCAGGATAGCTGCCACTGTCACCCAATCTTGAAGAGTCACAAAGCTAAATGAGAGAATACAGATTCATGCATTGAAGAACACTGTTGAGGTTTGACAGAAAACAACAAAATTCTGTAAAGCAATTCAGTTCAGTTCAGTTGCTCAGTCTGTCTGACTCTGCGACCCCATGAACCGCAGCACACCAGCTCTCCCTGTCCATCACCAACTCCCAGAGTTTACCCAAACTCATGTCCACTGAGTCAGTGATGCCATCTAACCACCTCATCCTCTGTTGTCCCCTTCTCCGCCTGCCTTCAATCTTTCCCAACATCAGGGGCTTTTCAAATGAGTCAGCTCTTTGCATCAGGTGGCCAAAATATTGAAGTTTCAGCTTCAACATCAGTCCTTACAATGAACACCCAGGACTGATCTCCTTTAGGATGGACTGGTTGGATCTCCTTGCAGTCCAAGGGAGTCTCAAGAGTCTTCTCCAACACCACAGTTCAAAACCATCAATTCTTCTGCACTCAGCTTTCTTTATAGTCCAACTCTCACATCCATATATTCAAAAAAAATTTTTAAGTGAAAAAAATGAAGAATAGAGAGAAGTCATCATCAAGTCTAGAAAACAGCATGAAGACCCAGCTGCTGTAAGTTAGTTTCGACTTCATCCATTCAGAGTCACTGAAAATTGACAAAGGGAACACCTTGCCTTTCACTACCCCCCACCTTATTTTTTAAATATTAACCCCCTTCAATGTGTTTTTTGTTTCTACTTGACAAACCAATTAGTCTAATGGAAATTATTAACCCAAAATAAAATTCTCTTTTCTCAGCCTTAATTGTGAAAAAGCCATAAGAGAAAAGCTTTGTTTTTATGAAGACAAAGTAAAATGCATAGTATTATATGGGGTCATGTGCTTGACTGAAAGTACCTTGAAAATTGTTCTAAAAGCTGTTAACTCTATGGAAGTGAATGACTGTATTACTATAGATGCCAGCCAAATTATCACAAGCAACTATGATAGTAGGATACAAAAGCTGACCTGAATCATAGCCAGGAATTTGGGTTATAAAGTTGAATGCCCCAGCTACAGGGTTGCAGCGTAGAAGAACAGCACCGAAGGCCAAGTGACTGCAGAAATTGAAGCTGCTCAGACCAACATCTTTTAAGAGAAGTCTTAGAAGTCCATTACCCACTGCCCCCTCTTTTAAAAGAGATTAACTGAAAGCCTACTTTGCATGTTCTCTAGGAATACCCAAAGAATGCATCTCTGGCCATCCATTCTCTCCTCCATTCACATCCCTTCTGCTTGGTACTTTGGGATCCTTGACCCTTCCCATCTATGTCCTATGCATTCTAAACACTGAATTGAGCACTGCTCGTAAAAGCATTATTTACAATATGCCAAAATTGGACAGCCTCAATGTCCAAAAGTAATAGACCTGATAAATACAAAAAGTGTGACATATCAATGATTTGGGATACTATACATTAATTAAATTAATGCACCATAACCATATGCCTTAACACCAGTGTAATATTAAACAAAAGAAGCAAATCACAAAGTAAGGTAAACAGAATGATTCCAGTCATGAAGATTTTTTAAAGAGGCAAAATGAAGCAATTTTTTAAGATGCATACATATGTGGTAAAACTGTAAATAAAAACAGGATGATGGTTATCACAAGGGTCAGGCCATTTATGGTCTCTATTTTAGAAACAGGGTAATGTACTGAAAGGATTTTTATTCATTGGAAAATATTTTATTTCTTAAGATAATTGATAGCTATACAAGTGATTTCCAGTTAGTCTCTATGCTTTATAATTATCTTTCAAATTGTCTATATGCTATAAATACCATTTACACATAAGAAATTTTTCAAATACACAGAATTTTTAAAAATATAAAACTAAAAAAGACTTTTGTACTGAAAATGTTATTTGTGAAACATCTGAAAACAGGGCTTTGGAATTATAGAGAAGGGTAGGAAGGCTATAATGGGCAAAAGTGCTATATAAACTGTTACTACTAATTTAGGCTGTGGAAGAACTGATGCTAAAGCTGAAATTCCAATACTTTGGCCACCTCATGCGAAGAGTTGACTCATTGGAAAAGACTCTGATGCTGGGAGGGATTGGGGGCAGGAGAAGGGGATGACAGAGGATGAGATGGCTGGATGGCATCACCGACTCGATGCACATGAGTTTGGGTGAACTCCGGGAGTTGGTGATGGACAGGGAGGCCTGGCGTGCTGCAATTCATGGGGTCACAAAGAGTCGGACACGACTGAGGGACTGAACTGAACTAAACTGTTATAAAATATGGGATAAGTCATTGGAATCATTGTGTAAATGAAGTCCCCAAATAAGTAGTATGTGTGTGTGAGTTGGGGCTCAGCAAAGAGGTAACACACACATGAACGTGAACTGTTATGAAAAACAGTTCCTAGAGAGATTGTGGGCAAGCTGAAGTAAGAGATGAAAATCAACAAAACCAGATGTTTTCATAAAAATATCTGTTTGTTGGAGGAAGGTCAAGTTGCCACGAAGTAATAACCTGCTTAACAAAACAGCACTGGAAGATGGGATGGACCTAAGTCCACGTGAAGATGGTAGGCCCCAAAATGTGTTATCAATCTAAGAGCAAATGGTATGTCAACATTTACTGCATAAAAGTAGAGGTAGTTAGGTAGAATCATGAGAACTAAGTAGGTAACTATTATGACACAGAGAGTGCAGGCCTTTCTTAAGAAAAATCTACTGTAAACCTAATAGAGGAAAACCTTGAAAGTCTAGACATAGGAATGGTGGAAAATACATGTTGCTCCAGCAGGAACCCACATTAGTAAGTTCCCATGGCTACAAAAAATTCAGGGGCAGAAGCAATCCAGAGCTGGATAATAATCTGGATAGGTATCCAGAGCTACCATCATTCATCTAATTTCATAAGGAGAACTCCTAGGAATCATCCTTGGTATCTTCTGTTCTTCATGTACTATTCCAGTTTCTCCAGAATTTCTAACCCATTTTAACTCATCAATATCTTATTTCTGAGTTTGTATTATCACTGCCCGCAGATACCATCATCTCTGGTCTAAACCATATCAATAATGATTACTAGATGAGAGTCCTGCTACTCAAAGTTTGTTTCACATGCAAGCAGCATCAGTGCTCTGTAGGGACTGGCCAGATACACAGATTCTCAGGCTACACCAGGACCAGCTGACTCATAATCTGCATCTTAACAAAACCCCCAGGTGGTTTGCATGCACATTAAAATCTGAGAAGCACCGGATTAAAGGGCATTAGACACTTCCTTAGGATTCTATGGACAAATGGCAGTATTAAACCAAATTAGTTCCCACCAATCTGAGGGTAAAGAGAAAGAAGAGCCTTCGCTCCTTAATACTATGTCTAGACCTTTACTCTCTCCAATGACAAAGAATACTCAGTTTCAATTTGTTTCAATTTGTTGATGTAATCTGTTATTTGTAGCAGCTCTTGAATTGCAATTTCTGTTTTTGTGGTTTAACTCCATGTGGTAGGAGGGTGGAGATAGGAATTCTCCTGCATTTTCTTGTGGCCCTTAGTCCAGTGACACAAACACCAAAAGGACCAAGAAAATCTTGCTATTTAAGCAAGAAGGGTCTTTAGGAATAACAATATTATAAATTAACCAGGACATCTAAACAAAAAGTCTGTGTATTCAAAAACAGATGAATCTCAAAACATTATGTTGAGTAAAAGAAGCCAAACACACATACACAAAAACACATTGCTCTACAATCTCATGTAAATGAAGCTCAACGGAAAGATAAAATTGGAGAAGGAAATGGCAACCTACTCCAGTACTCTTGCCTAGAAAATCCCATGGACGGAGGAGCCTGGCGCAGCCTACTGTCCATGGGGTCGCAAAGAGTCGGACACCACTGAGCGACTTCACTTTCACTTTCACTAATGTCAAGTGGTTAAGACTCCACACATCCATTGCAGGGGGCACAGATTTGATCCTTGCTCAGGGAATTAATAATCCCACATGCATGCGGCGCAGTCAAATTTCTTTTTAAGAGAAAAGGTAAAGCTAAGTTATGATGATAGAAGAAAGAAGAATGGTTATTTCTGGGGGAGGGAGAAGATTATGACTAAAGAGGAATATAAGAGACATTTCTGAATTGATGGAAATATTCTATATCTTGATGTGGGTGGTGGCTACATGGGTATTTACACATGCAAAAATTCACTAAGCTGTACATTTAAGAATTGTTCATTTTATTCCATGTAAATTATACTTCAGTAAGAAAAAAACAAAATTAAGTAAATAAAATTCATATGTTAAGTATGATTTTTTAAAACAATTATAGTTAATGTACAATGCTGTGTTGTTAGTTTCATGTGTACAGCAAAGTAAGTATAATTTATATAAAAGTGAAAACTTGAATGTACTTCAGCACAGTATTTTGAAAGTTCCATCTTAACAAATCATAGCCTAAATCAGAAGTGGGAAACCTAAGGCCCCGGGGCTACAGCCACACCCATCTGTTTACAGAGACTAAATGCTCTTCAAAGCCTAAAATATTTACTACCTTGTGCTTTTCAGAAAAAATTCACCAACCCCTGCCTTAGGCCAATAGTTCACAACTTTTTTAGGAATTCATGACTATCTTAGAATCCAGTGAAAGCTATAGATTATCTATGCAGGAAAACACACAGCTTCTTAAATATAAAATGTTATTCATAATTTCAGGAAATTCACAGATCCTCTAAGGCAGTCATCAACCCCAACTTAAGACTTCCTGTTTGAGGTTTTCATCACACATTACTAAACCACTCTACTGAGAAGGCCACTCTACAGATGGGCTCTCTTTTCTTTGAACCACAAATGATTGAACTTCCATTTCTCATTCTTCTTTGCTCTATGGAACTACTCACAGTTATAGGCAATAACAAAGTTGCCCAGGTCACAAAATCTAGTCCTGTGTCAATCAAATTTTTTCTCCCTCTAGGTGACAGTCTATATACTACTTAGCCGTAAGAAGTCTTTCTGAAAATGTAATATAGTTTGGTGCCAAGGGAGACCAAGAATATCAGAAGTGAGGAACTAGCAGTCCCCAGCCTTTGTTTTAGAAAAAAAAAAAAAAAAAACACAAAACAAGAGTTTACAGAGAGAGAAGTGACCAGTGTCGCAGTCACGAGTGAATAACATTGCATGTTTCCACTCCTGGGCATATACCCAGAGAAAACCATAATTCAAAAAGACACATACCCACCAATGTTCACTATAGCACTGTTCACAATAGCCAGGACATGGGAAACAACCTAAATGTCCATTAACAGAGGAATGGATAAATAAGATGTAATACATATATACCATGAATTATTACTGTCATAAAAAGGAACAAAATTGGGTCATTTGTAGAGACTGTCATACAGAGTGAAGTAAGAAAGATAAAAATAAATGTATATTAATCTATGTATTTGGAATCTGAAAAAATTGTTATAGACTATCTTACTTACAAAGCAGAAATAGACATGCAGACGTTGAGAACAAAAGTATGGATACCAAGGGGAGGAGGTGGGGAAGGGTATGCAGAATGAATTGGGAAATTGGGACTGACACATATAAACTATTGATACTATTTATAAAACATACAACTAATGAGAATGTATTATATAGCACAGGAAATTCTACTCAGTGCTCTGTGATGACCGACATGGGAAGGAAATCCAAGAAAAAGAGGATATGTGTATACATGTAGCTGATTCATTCTGCTGTATGGTAGAAACTATCACAACATTGTAAGGCAACTATATTCCAATAAAAATTTTTTTAAAATATTGGCAAATTTATTCAATAGATCAAAAATGTGGAGGAAGAATATATGGGGATTCCTTGGTAGCTCAGAGATAAAAGAATCCGCTGCCAATGCAGGAAACATGGGTTCGATCCCTGATCCAGGAAGATCCCACATGCCTTGGAGCAACTAAGCCTGTGTGCCACAACTGTTGAGCCTGTGCCCTAGAGCCCAGGAGCCACAGCTACTGAGCCCACCTGCAGCAACTACTGAAGCCTGCACACCCTAGAGCCCGGGCACCGCAACTTAATAGAGGAGCTTCCCCTTGCCACAACGAGAGAAAAAGCCCTCGCAGCAACGAAGACCCAGTACAGCCAAAAAAAGAATATAGACAAAGTAAAAAACTGTGGACCAAACAATGGAATGTATATGGATACTATAAACTCTTTTACAGCAGGGCCATTTTTGTGCATCCACTTCGTCCCTGCAGTGCCTTACACATTGTAGGAACCTAAGAAGCAATAAAAAAATAAAAGCATGGATTAAATTAAACCAATTTATAAAAACAAAGTCATTATTTTATAAATAGGTTTAAGCTTCCTGAGAGCACTATGATAGTTTGATTTATTTTGAATTCCAGAAAAAGACAACCATGAGTGGGGAACACTCCCTATGTTTCTATAATTCTGAATTCTTATTCATGTGCTCATACAACATATATTAAATGTCTAGTTGGTGGGAGGCTGGCCAAATTATTAGCACCATTTATTGTTCTAAAAGAAGCATTCACAGAAGTCATTTGAGGAGGACAATGCATGTTTTGACCAATTTCAGAATAATAAAAAAAAAGTCTTCACACAAAACAAAGACACTGTAGCCAGCATGATCTCTGATCTAATGCTAGTTCTTCAATTTTTCATTACTGCCTTCCTCACTGCTGTATGAACAGTGGGTGGCATTCAGCAAAAGCTGATTAATGCTGGGATTTCAAATTGCTGAAAATTGAAGGAATGTGCCCCCATGCTGACAATTTGTTAATCAAAAATTGTCATTTCTACACCATGCAAGCTCTAACTCATTTAATTTTCTTCCCAGATGCAGTATTATATATTCTCCTTTCAATGAGATTGAATGGTTTTTTCCTAACAGTAAAAAGATAATATGGGTTCATCAAGAGGCTAAATCTCTCCAAAGAATCAATTTCCAAAGTTGAGGGAACATATTTTGTTCATATTTGCTACTTCTTGTATCAAGTTGATTAAGAATCCATAGATTTGTATGGACTCTGAACTCTTACAAGTTTATTAAAAAAGCATTTTCTTGATTATCAATTATATTTTTAAAGAAAAGTAAATGTGTGTATTCATTTCTAGTAGTTGGCAACCCATTCCAGTGTTCTTGCCTGGAGAATTCCAGGGACGACAGAGCCTGGTGGGCTGTCGTCTATGGAGTCACACAGAGTCGGACACGACTGAAGTGAATTAGCAGCAGTTAGCATTATCAAGGCTTCAGAGCAACTGGCATACATCAGCCTATACAAAGTGGCCATCTTAACATGGACACATGACAACTATCAGAACAACCATATTTAGGAGGCAGAATGGACTCAAAGAGGGCTTCCCAGGTGGCACAAGTGGTAAAGAACCCACCTGCCAATGCAGGTAGATGTAAGAGATGCAGGTTCGATCCCTGGTTCCGGAAGATCTTCTGGAGGAGGGCACGGCAACACATTCCAGTATTCTGCCTGGAGAACCCCTTGGACAGAGGAGTCTGGCAGGTTGCAGTCCATAGGGTTGCACAGAGTTTGACACACCTGAAGCAACTTAGAACACACACACACATGGACTCAAAGAACAGAAAAAGGACATAAGGCCCTGTGGCTCCTAAACCACAGGGGACATGGGCCAAAACTCTCCTAGTGGTTCTCATCACCCTTTCCTCTTGACTTGAGGTCAAGGACACTTCCCTTCCCATAAGCGTATACCAATGACTCATTTCAAGATAGTCCCTCCCCCCAACTCCAACTTCTACTTCTCATACAGGCTGAGTGTAGGTGTTTGCCATCCTACAAAACTAATATCACATTCCCTTAATATGCCCTATGTGAGTGGCCTAGTATCTTTTTTATATATACAAATTAACTTTATTTCTTTGTATCAGCAATAAAAGATTAGAAAAAAATTTTAAATGGAAAGGTATATTTATGAATTGGAAAGATGGCAGCTCTCTTCAAATTGATCTAAGTAATTCCAATAAAAAGCCAAGTAGGTATTTTGTTGTTGTTGTTGTTGTTCAGTCACTAAGTCATGTCTGATTCTTTGTGACCCCGTGAACTATAGCACACCAGGATTCCCTGTCCTTCACTATCTCCCAGAGTTTGCTCAAACTCATGTCCATTGAATCAGTGATGCCATCCAACCATCATCTCATCCTCTGTTGTCCCCTTCTCCTCCTGCCCTCAATCTCTCCCAGCATCAGGGTCTTTTTCAGTGAGTCAGCTCTTTGCATCAGGTGGCCAAAGTATTGGGGCTTCAGCTTAAACATCAGTCCTTCCAATGAATATTCAGGACTGATTTCCTTTAGGATTGACTGCTTTGATCTCCTTGCTCTCTAAGGGACTCTCAAGAGTCTTCTATCAATTCTTTGGTGCTCAGCCTTCTTAATGGTCCAACTCTCACATCCATACATGGCTACTGAAAAAAACATAGCTTTGACTATACAGACCTTTGTCAGCAAAGTGTTTATAAATGCTGACAATTCTTCCAAAATAACTTAAAGTCATGCAAAGAATTTGATAAGAAAATTCTAGAGAATTTTTTATGAGAAAATTATTCTAAATATTGTCTGGAAAGCAATCAGGGAAGGATGGAGAATAAAAAGTTTACAAATTAAATATATGAAAGGAATTTTTTCACATATTAGAATATTTAATAAAAAATATATAGAAAAATAAGATATTAGCACAGTAATTGACAAAGTAATGTAATAGAGTGGATAGTCATTAAAGTGTGACCAGTTTTACAGGTAATCCTGTATCTGCAAGCAGCCCTGAAACAGGATACGAACAGCAAAGATGTGGGAGACTTGGCATGTCTACCAAAATGTATACCCCAAGGATGCAGGAGCCACTGACTAATAAAAACAATTCAGAGATGATTTCTCTAATTTTTCATGCATTTCAGCCAAAACCAAACCTTCTTGTGGTTTTCCCATATTTCTTAGATGAGTTGCTGTTTGCTTCTATTCATTGATCTGAAACTCAAAGAACAAGGCCAAGGAAAAGAGTGCCTACCACTACAAAGGGATTTTTTGAAAAATCTAATGGAATTATATCCAACACTTCTTCTTCTCTGCTCTGTAATTTATGTAAAGACAAAATATTTTCATTATGAAACATTTAGCCATTCTAAACTCTTTAATAATGATGATGATGACAGCTTCAATTTCACATTATTTTGTTCTTTTAAATTCTACTCTAATACTTTGTTAACCACAATTTCAGCAAAATCAATGGGTTCTACCCCTATACTTGTCAGTTACCTTTAAATAAAAATGAAGAGAAAAATCAAGTTATTATCTATGTCAAACTATATACTCTTAATTCTTGTCAGATGATTTACAAATAGTGCCTTTGGGGACAAGATGGTTCTGGGTAAAATCAATAAAAATTCATCACTAGTATGGGAATGAATTTTAAGTACCTTGACTTATAGTCAATTCAAGTCAATTTTAAAATGATGTAGCTGCTTTGGAAGAGTCTAGCTATTCCCCGGAATACAGAGTTCCAATATGATCCCACAATTCTATTCCCAGGAGGATTGAAAACAAATATATATTCACACAAACACTCATCCACACAAACACTCATAAGCAAATGCTCATAGCAATATGATCATAGAAGACAAAAAGTTGGAACAATCCAAATGTCCGTCTGTTGACAAATGGATAAACAAAATGTGGTATTATCAACCAACAAAGGAATTATTTATCCATAAAAAATGAAACACTGATCCATGCTATAACATTAAAACCTTAAAAACATTATGCTAAATGAAAGAAGACAAACACAGGGACTTTCCTGGTGGTCCAGTAGTTAAGACTCCAAGCTTCCAATGCAGGGAGCATGTGTTCCCATCCCTGGTCGGGGAACTAAGATCCCACATGATGCTCAGTGTGGCCAAAAAAAAAAAAAAGAAAAAGAAACCAGACACAAAAGACCACTTAAATCATATGATTCCATTTATATGCAATGTCTTAAATAGGGAAATTTATAGAGAAACTACAACACAAGATGAGATGGCTGGATGGCATCACCAACTCAATGGACATGAGTTTGGGTAGACTCTGGGAGCTGGTGATGGACAGGGAGGCCTGGCGTGCTGTGGTTCATGGGGTCGCAAAGAGTCAGACACAACTGAGCGACTGAACTGAGCTGAACTGAACTGACAGAGAAAGTAGATCAGTGGTTACTGCAGGCTGCAGGGAGGAGAAATAGGGAGTGACTGCTAATGGGTACAGGTTTTCTTTAGTGGTATAAAAATCAATAGAGGGCTTCCCTGCTGGCTCAGTGGTAAAGAATCTGCCTCCCAGTGCAGGAGACATGAGTTTGATCCCTGGTCTGAGGATCCAGCATGTTATGGAGCAACTAAGCCTGTGTACCACAACTATTGAGCCTGTGCTCTAGAGCCCAAGAGCTGCAACTACCGGGCCCTCACTCCTAGAGCCCGTGCTGAGAAGCCACCACAATGAGAAGCCCACACGCCACAACTAGAGAGTAGCCTACACTCTCTGCAACTAGAGAAAAGCTTGTGCAACAACAAATACCCAGCACAGCCAAAAATAAATAAATAAAATTATAAAAAAGATTCAAAATTTGATAGAAGTGATAATTCTACAATTCAGTAAATATACTAAAAACCCCTGCATTATACACTTTAAAGGGGTGCTGTGGTTTGTAAATTATCTCAATAAACCAGTTATTTCTTTAACACATGTAAATCCAAGACATAAAAATAAGCAGTTAATATTTTCAGTGTTGCAAATTATCTCCTAGTGGGTACCCACCAGTCAATCCATTCAAAAATGGTCCCATCCGTTGTTGCGGCAACTACAGCTTGGGATGCCTCTAAGCCTTGTTCTCTATATGCAGGAAACATGACACGCTTTCTGCTTCATAGGTCTGCTAAGGTAGACAATGCCTCAAGAACTTTTCTTCCAAGCTTCCCCTCAATCTTTAGTTGACATCACGTTTCCTGCTCTCTTGTAAATATTCATTAATGAGTATATCAGGCTTCCCTGGTGGCTCAGTGGGTAAAGAATCCTCCTGCAATGCAGGAGATTTAGGAGACGCAGGTTCAATCCCTGGGTTGGGAAGATCCCCTGGAGGAGAAAGCATGGAAACCCACTCCAGTATTCTTGCTTAGGAAATCCTATGGACAGAGGAGCCCGGTGGGCTACAGTCCATGGGGTCGCAAAAGAGTCTGACACAACTTAGTGACTAAACCACGACCACAGTGAATTTATCAATATTAGTGGAGAGCCTATCGGTCAGTAAGTAACAACTACAATTTCCCTAGGAGACCAACAGCTTCACTCAGTTCAGTTGCCCAGTCGTGTCCGACTCTTTGTAACCCCATGGACTGCAAGCCAGGCTTCCCTGTCCATCACCAATTCCCAGAGCTTACACAAACTCATGTCCATCGAGTCACTGATGCCATCCAACAGCTTTACTAGGCTCATAAAAATGTAAACTAAATATGTATAAATTTATGGAAATATATGGATAAATATTATATAGAGAAACCATTTTATATTTAATTTCTTAATTGAAACTGATATTAAAAATATATAAAATAATAGTAAAACAAGTCTACAACCCACATAAAACTGATTTTATTTATGCATGCATGCATATGTCTTTTATGTGCTAATAGAATTTTTATAGCTTCAATCAGAACATAATACTATGCATTCTGTTTAATAATATTTGCTTGGTTTCATAACAAACCCTTTGTGCAAAGTGAAAATGCAAGCAACCATTCTCCTAAAATTAAATATTATAAAGTTAGATTGAATATCTTTAGCATATAAATATATATAGAATATAGAAATATTCACTATTTATATCTATTTAATCTGTACATATGAAATATTAATATTTAACCTTGGCTACTTCATTAGGATAAATTTATGCATGAGGTATGATATGTCCTTATTACAAATTAACATGTTACCTTCAAAAGGTCACCAATTTAAAGAGCCACTATAAGGAATATGTACCAATTCTACGATAACACTGCTGATACTTTATGCTTTTTTTAACTATTATAGTTGGCATGTTTTAGCCCATGTCCAGAGTTATTTATTTCACTTATTTATCCATACAGCAATAAGACTTTAAGATCTTGCAGTAATAAGATTTTACTTTTTATTTGTGGCCCCCTAATCATTTATTTACTCAATACTGATTATATACCTATTATCTATGAGTGCCATGTGCTCAGTCATGTCCAACTCTTTGCGACCCCATGCATTGTAGCCCTCCAGGCTCCTCTCTCCATGAGACTCTCCAAGCAAGAATACTGGAATGGGTTGCATTTCCTTCTCTAGGGGATTTTCCTGACCCAGGGATCGAACCCATGTCTCCTATGTCTCCTGCATTGCAGGTGGATTCTTTACCAGCTGAGCCATCAGGCATTTTCTGTGAAGTATCAGGAAATGTCCCTGTCCTCTCAGAGCTTACAGTCTAGTGAAATGCATTGATACCCTCTTTTTTATTAATCCTTCCAAATTTGAATGTCTTCTTCATAAATGTGAATTTTTAAAAATATTGTATATATCAGCCCCTTTGGGGTTTTTTAGTGGTATAGAAATCTCAAATACATATATTCTTGAAGCTATCAATCATCCATTTACATCTTTTTAAATTTCTTCCAAAAGGAATAAGTTATCCTCTATCTATATATTTCATGAAAGTGAAAGTGAAGTTGCTCAGTCGTAACCAACTCTTTGCAACCCCATGGACACCAGGCTCCTCCATCCGTGGGATTTTCTAGGCAAGAGTACTGGAGTGGGTTGCCATTTCCTTCTCCAGGGATTCTTCCCAACCCAGGGATTGAACCCAGGTCTCCCACATTATAGACAGACGCTCTACTGACTGAGCCACCATTTAATCTTTGTCAATTTCTATTATAATTTGGTTCAATGTTTACATTTTTATTCCATATTGATTGACTTTGAAACACAATAAAGGAGGGATTCACCTTAAACTACTGAAATGTTACCCTGTTTCTATAATACCCTATCTTAAACAACCCTTTCTGAACCTCTTTAAACATACAGAGTTTTATATACATATAATTGTCTATGTCGGTACTCTCTAGTCTATTGTATTAATTGACATTCCTATTATTATTGCAGTAAATACTATTTGGAGAATTGCAGGTTTATGGACTAACCTTGATAGTACACATAAAAAAAGAACATAAATAAATAAGTTAGTATGTAATAAAAAATAATAATCATAAAAACTGAGTAAGTCAAAGTAGGTAGATAAGGGCTGTGAAATATTTGTATTAAAAGTTAATCTTGATAAATGTATTGCTAGGTCTGTCTTCAAGTGAGATTTCCTATAATAGTGGAACATAATTTAGTAGACAGAAAAAAGGACAATTATGAATGTTCAGAAAGACTAGAGACAGCAAAATAATAACAGATGAGTTCATGCTGGAAATAATAAAAATAGAGCTATACCAATAAATATTAAAACACTTGCTCCCTGAAGTCAGAAGCTGGATCCACGGGGACAGGGTCTACTGGACGATGCTTAATCAGAATGATATGGAAATTCATGAAAAGCTTAATTAGGCACAGTTTGGGACCCAGAAGAGTTAGGAGGCTGGAAATTCAGTAGGGAGTGTTGAAGCGGCCATAAGGGATTTTTTTATATGACGGGACTGAAAAGGAGAGCATTAAATGCTAAGAGGCAGGGAGGGAAGAAGGCAGGAAGGAAAGGAGAGATGGCTATAGGCTACGGCAGCAACAAACTGCTTCTTAAAAAGTAAGATGAAAGATACTTAAAAGACTAGTTTTTGGTAGAGAATATACAAAACTTGAACATTATTGAACAGAGCTGACTATTTTAAGACATAAGTGAAATTTAATTTTTAGTTATTTCATGAAACTTAAAGTATTAAAAACAACTATAATGAATTGTCCAAGGCTACAGAACTGGTGTCAATGCTGCTTGCATTAATTTGCTTTTTCCAAACATTTAAGGTATTTAAAGCTTCCTGGGCATGGTTGCTTTCCTGCCTGTATCCACTGACCAAACCACCCCAACAAGCTATTTTCAGATGGTGCTATCACTGAAAACACCACCATTACCTTTCTTCTACATGAAAGCTCAAGTTTACTCTTTGGGCATTTCTAGCTAAATGCCTTGTAATCCTGAGCTACAACATATAAACTGAAACTGCCAATCATGAAGAAGATTCTCTAAAGAAAATATTAGAATAAGAAAGTAATTACGTTGGAGGAGAGGTCTAGAAAACAGTGAGCAACAAGCAGGCTGAGGAATAAAAGCAGTCTTATCCTGAAAAGTAACTCATTTAAGTCTGACACCATGAAAATGCCCAAGTTGGCAAATAAAAGACTACACACTACGAGTGATTTGGGCCCCAAATCACGGACAGAGCATGCCAACTCTTCTAGCACGGTACTGCTCTTAACATCAGTATCCACATCACCAGGGATCTTGTGAGAACCACAGAATCTGCATTTTAATAGCATCCTCAGGGGATCCATATGCACATGAAATGTTTAGAAGCACTGTATATTAAAATTTGATGTTTGCTGCTCTAGTACACACTCCTCCAAATATTTCTGTGCATAGAAACTATAGCAGTAAATGTATTTTTCAGGGATATAAGCTGAAAAGCTTAGTACATGCATGCTCAGTTATGCCCAACTCTGCAACCCCATGGACTGTAGCCTGCCAGGCTCCTCTGTCCATGGCATTTTCCAAGCAAGAATATTGGAGTGGGTCTCCATGCTCTCCTCCAAGGGATCTTCCCAACCCAGGGATGGAACCTGTGTCTCTTTCATCTCCTGTATTGACAAGCAGATTCTTTATCCTTAAGGGTTCTATTAGTTAGCCAGTATTTGGATACTTTCAGTATATGGTAGCAGGCAGTTAATTTCCCCTTCAAACTTAATACTGATGTGGTAGGAAAATACAATAGCAGAGGAAACTAAAGATATAAATCAGTGATATCAATGGTGTTTTTTAATCACTGGAAGGAATTAGTTCTGTTATGTAGATGGGTCATACTGAGAAATGATGGCCAGTGAGCTCATGTAAGTGTCTCTGAAAGACAGCACACAGCCATAAACATTGACCATCATATTAGAGACCTAGTTCCTGAGGGGAATCTTCCTCTCTAAGAGAATTCTTCCCTGAGGATTCTTCAGTGCTTCATTCCTAGATTCACTTTGGAGTCTTATAACATCCAGTAATTGAACTTGGCCCATCAGTATTATACCCTGTGGTGTCAAGACATGAGTTGGGGGGGCAGGGTACAGAAAGAGAAATCCACACTGGAGACTGGATTACCCATGCTCTACTTCCAACAAAGCAGAGTTACCATGTTGACTCAACGTTTTCAGTAGTAAATACACTAGTTCAGAGTTAGAAAACCAGGTAATGGGAACAAAGTCATGACTCAATAAAGTAATGCTGAACTGGATAAATGTCTTCTAGACATTAAAAACTTCAATGCTGGGATGGGTGCATCTGCTTGGCTTTTAGCTTCTTTCTTGAAAGAGAATTGTAACAGTACATTGGTGGATGGTGAAAGAATCTAAATAGAATATGAGACCTATCAGCTGGCAAATATCAGACTAGATCTATCCTCTTTGTTCAAAGTTGAGTAAATTAGGAAAATTATATAAAACGCAGCATTTGAAAATCAAAGAATACCATTGTTCCAAAAATAGAGAAAATTTTTTCTTATTAATACTATGAAATCAAATAAAAAACATGAAAGAAACTTTATAAAATTAAGAAAAAAATGATAAAAATAAACTGAGATGCCAGACTGATGTAAAGAGGTAGACAGCAAGGACACATTACAAACTTAAACCTAATAGTCGCTCAGTCGTGCCCGACTCTTAGCGACCCCATGGACTGCAGCCCACCAGGCTCCTCCATCCATGGGATTTTCCAGGCAAGAGTATTGGAGTGGAGTGCCATTGCCTTCTCTGATAGCTAACTAAAGCCCATCTCAAAGACACTGCAGAGTAGAAGAAACAGAGATGATGATGATAAGATAAAGAGAGACAGCAATTGATTACAAAGTTCCAACTAGCTGCACTGATATCATTGAGGGGAAAAAAAAAAAATCAAAGTAAGCCTTCTAGCTAATGGCTGACTTAGGAAGTCAGCAAAGCATTTTCCTCAAAACAACTGCAAACAATAATCTGTGAAATATTTGTGCTTAAAAAAACAGCTGAACTTTAAGTAGGAACAGTGAGAGTCTGAAGCATTCTTGTCTAAAGCAGCTTCAATCACTCCCCAGCTCAGTAAGGTTCTGCCAGGGCAGGGGACAAGTTGTGGAAGGAAGTTCACTCCATGTGGAGTGATGGCCACACCCATGTCCAGCGGCATTGTTGGGAAGTGATGACCTCAGTGATGAGTGAATAAGGAGGGCTGATGACTGCCCAAGGTTGAGGTCATGACTGGGTCAAGTGTATTTCTGGCTTAAGTTTGGCTAGAGCTGGGGCAGGGGGTTGGGGGTGGGCAAGGGGTGGTGTGGCTGGGAGCAGGGATCAACTGCAAATAAGAACAAAGGGACTTTGGGAGATGATGAAAATGTTCTAAAATAAAAAATCATTGAGCAGTTTACCACTTAGCATGTGTAAATTTTATATGAAATTTAAAATTTAAAACTATATACCCAAAGGAAAACTTGCTAGGGTGAAAAAAAAGTCTAAATCTAAAGCTCTAATGAGACCAAGCCCCTGACAAAAATTAATTTAATGTTGCTCAGTTTTTAATTTGTCTTGACAACAGTTTCATTTTTGTGATTAAAAGCTATATAAAAAGAATGATCTTATCTATGCAGGAAAAGAAAGCCAAACAAAAAGATTACTTGCAAAGGAAGAACATTTACACTAAACTTGAGCTTCTCCTGTGCAAAAGTAAATGTCATAATAAAATAAATTTTTACAGAATTTTAATAGGACAAATTGAGCTCTTGGAATTATATGCCAGGCTAAGATGTAGCTCTTGTCAAGGAAACAAATATAATCAAGTCTGCTCATTTGATGTACAAAAGAGTTAAGTGTATAGTTACAGTTGATTCCTCTGAATAGCAAACTACATACATTTCAGATGGAATTTGTCAACAATATTTTTCCACAATATTTCTTAGAAACACATCTGTTGCAAATCTGAAGACTCAAGTTCAGTTGTCTTCAGTGACAGGCAAGAACACAAATGCAGGAAAAAGGCCAGGTGTATTTCCATGGTATGCCAGAGTCACTATTCGCGGGGTTTAGTGCTGCTCTTCATACATAGTTTCTGCATCAGGGAAACTTTAGGGAATAATGAGGACTGTGCTAAACTGGAGAAGGTTCCAGAAGATTGACACTTTTCAAGAATGAGAAACCAAAACCTTATTGCTGGGTCTTTAAATTTTTCAAGAGAAATCAAATTACCTAGACTTTATATTAAAAAATCTTCAATTCACTGATCTGAAAATAGTTTGTCCAGAATCAGTGGTTTTCATGATGTTTTATGCCATAGAAGCCTTTCTTCAAATTAAATTCTCCATAAAACACAAAATATATGAGCCAGAACTAGATTATCTTTCAAATACCTGTGATTCTATGGAATCCTAAATAAGAGTTGGCTGAATAATGAATGGTCTATTATCTAGCTAGTCAGCATATTTACCTTATGCCAGTTTAATTCATTAGGTTAGCTCAATTTAACACATATTAAGTGATTATTATGGACCAGACACTGTGCTTTTATGGATGCATGATCCCACCACTGAGAGTCATACATACCTATTTCAGGGCAGGGAAAGTAGAATAACACAGAGGATGTAGAAAACTCTGCTTCTGGAGGAAGACGTCAGCCAAGGGCACATTTCCACCGTGCCTTAAAGGATGGGTTAAGTTTTTCAAAGTTAAAGTAGGACAGTGGGTGTCTGGAAAAGCCTGAAGAAACACACAGAGGTGTTAAAGTACATAGTACCTCCAGGGAAAACGAGACAGCTTGTACACAAAAGGAAGCAGCACCCAGAAATTAAGCATTAACTGTTTACTGGTGAGTAACTGAGTTACAGTAAGCAGTCATCTTCTTACCGGATTTGCATGGAGGAGGAGAAAAAACAGGCCACAGAGTGGTGAGGATGTAAACCCTAACTTACCTGAATAAAACAGTTTATATAATTATATATTTTAAGATAAAATCATAAGGATAATTTTAATTGTTTTCTTTTTGTATTAACAGATTTTAATCTTAGAAATTAAGACTAGAAATGTTGATGAGAATCAAGCCCATGAGAGGCTGTGTTAAAATCTATACATGTACAAAAATGAAGATGCCATGCTCCCTATTTGCTAGGACTTGGTGTTTAACAGGAAAAGGGATTTTGTGGAGAAGCCATTCTTCTCCAGTGCAGGAGAGGTCAGATGACTTAAATCCTCTCTCCAGAATTCTGAAATGCTCTCTGCAGAGACCAAGAGAAGGACTCCAAAAGGTCAGAGCCTTGTGCCATGACAACATGGTATCTCAGAGGGCAGAGGCAAATTCCAAGTTTCCCAAGCAAACGTTGATATATTCCTAGCATCTACCACCAATTATGGAACAGTGAATACTTGAGGTGTGCCCTGCCATGAGAGTTTTCATTCTCATTTTACCTCTTGAGCTGAGGGGGAGCTGGAAGGTGGGACCGGTGCTAGGGTTATAGGATGGGATGAGCAAGGCTTCATCTCCCTGCAACATCCTACATGAATCATAGGCTCTGACACTTCACTCAGCTCTTGACTCTGCTGAGACTTAAGAATCCTGAAGGTCTTTGTTTCAGATCAACTCTCTGCCCCTGGCTCTTTGTTGCAAAACTTGGTCAGCACAGCGAATTCATGGTTTTCTAGAGCAGGCAGCTTGTGGAAGACCAAAGAAAGGACTTGCTCCACCTCAGCCCAGAATGTGGGCACATTAACCTCAGCTTCCCACCTGTCACTGCTGTGACCCTTCTGAGTCACATTCCTTCTCCTGGGCATCCTCCTACATGGCTCTCAGCCCAACTCCCACCAGGAAGGGAGGAAATGCCTGTCACAAGACCTCTTATGACCTTTGGGGATGCTTTAGGAAAACTCTGGAAGATGTGGTTCAGCTGGCCTGGGCCTTGTGCCTCCTCGCCCTGGGGGCCACAAAAGGGGCTGGGCTGCCACCCCTTAGGCACAGAGTCACCATTCAGAGGTGGGACACATCCATGCTTCTTCCCATCCTGCCTTTTCTGCATCCAGCTGGCAGTCGACACACTGTGCTAAGTACTGGGTCCTATCAGAGGAGGAGACTCCCGGCCCCACTGCTGGTTGTGGTATGTGGAGCCATCCTGAATTTCCTTCAGAATCAGTGAGGCAGGGCATCCCACAGCCCCCATAGCACACCATGAGGAGACCACAGCCCTTTCTGCCCTTACTCTCCCCTCTGGTAGGTCAGAAGGTGGGAATGCAGAGGTGCCACCTTCTGAGAGAAATGAAGTGTCCAGAACAGAGCCCTCCCATCCGCTCAGGGCAACCTTTGTCTTTCTGCTTCCTACTTCTCTCCTCCAGCCCCTGAAACTCCCTGGCCCCTGGCTGACAATTAGGATGCCACACTTCCTCCCACGTGACCACTAACCTCAACTGTGCTTTCCTGCTCACCAGGATTCACATGCTACTACCAATTTCTTAGGCCCTAACAAAAAAAAACCTTGCCATGGTAACTTCCAGAATTCCTCTTCATCTCTGGCTTTGGCTCTTGGTATCAACCCCCTGCCCCCAGCCATGATCTTTCCTAGTTCCTTATCACCCCTTCAGGTATTTGCCTTGCTCCCTTAACCATAGAGAAACCATTCTTTGCATGAGACACAGAGTCCTTCCTCACTACTGTTACTTTTTCTCTACTTACCACCAGTGAAGCATCTGTGCTTTTAGCCAAGGCCAACCCCTCAACCTGGGACTTACTCCTATTATGTTATACTTCTGCACCATGACCCTGCCTCTCTTGCAGTTCTCTCTTTCTCTCCTGCATCATGGTTTTCCTCCCACCTCACTGACTACTTCTCAGTCTCTGCTTATCGGTTCCTACTTTTTCCTCCAAATTCTTAATGTTGGGGTGTACCAGGCCTGGTCCTTAGATCGTTCCTTCATTAACAATCATTGTCTGGATGATCTTATCCAGTCTCATGGTTTTACATGCCTTTCTTTCTCCTCCCCTCCTCCCTCTCCCCCTCCTCCCTCTCCCCCTCCTCCCTCTCCCCCTCCTCCTTCATCTTCATCATCATCATCATCATCATCATCTAACCTTAATCTACCTTTCTATCTAGTTGTCTATAGTCAGGACCTTCCCTGATGAGTATTAAGCTTCTGTGTTGAGAACAGACTGTTAGAAGTATGGTCTCAGGCAGAAGTTGGGGTTAGTTATTACACTACTGCAGTAATAATAGCAGCAGAGTGAGTGAGAAGTGGTTGTGTTATGAATTCATTTCAGAAGGTAGAGACAACAGAGTGGACTGGACATGGACAGTTAGGGAAAAAATGTCAAGGAAGACATCAATGTTTTTGTCCTGAACAACTGCAAAGATGCCATTGCCATTAACTGATGTTATGAATACTGTGATTGGAGCATGTTTCATACGTGTAATGAGATAATGGATGGGCACTGGGAATCAAGAATGTACTGTTCTATAGTTTAAGATGAATATTGGACATTCAAGTATATGTGTTGATTAGACAATCTGGGCATGTAGACTGTCTATCCCGTGAAATCACGAGTTCCACTTTTAAATTCTATGTCTTTGCCATGTTAGTTATAGCTATTTGCATATAATAAATAAACATTTTAATTGAATGTAAAATAGTTCTTGAAGTTATTTTTTAAGTTTATTTTATCTTCCTTCCATTTTGAGATATAATTGACATACAGCACCGTGTGAGTTTAAGGTGCACAGCATAATCAAGGTTATTTTATTGTGACCCTTCTGGGTCCTTCTGAGCTGAGTACCCCAGTAATCCCATGGCAGGACTCCTTATTCCATAGCACTCAACATACTAATGTAATGATTTGTTTGCCTCCACAGCCCAGACTTTGTATTCAAGTACCATTAAGGTATTATTATGCTAACCACTATCCTAGGCCCTGGGCATATGAGACACTATTGTATTATTTAGGCAAGAATGAGTGAGTAATTTAACAAACAGAGACAGTAAACACAGAAAAAAGGGGGCAAAGTTGAGATATATCAAGATTAGAACACAGTCACTGACTTCATGTTTGAGCTGAGCAAAAACACGGGTTTATAGTTATACCAATCCCTAACACTGAACAATTTTGTAGGGTGGAGGGTGAGTGTTCAGAAATTTTAATTTGCATTGCCCTTGGACAACAAGGTTCAACTCACTGCTCTTCATCACACTATGAACCACCAAAACTCAGTTTATTCGTCCCCATCCCCCAAAAGCAAGTGGGCACTGGGCTGGCTTCCTGGTTCAAGCAAACCAGTCTTTTCTCTTATTATGCCCTCTTCAGGACCATGTCAGCTTCTATCCCAAGTACTCAGACTTCCATCTACATGCTCTCCCTTCCTGCTTCTCTCCTGCCTACCCTTGGGAGTTTCCATGTCCTACTGTGATGTTCATTCCCAGTGTCACTTATTCCACGCAGCTGATAGACAGAGGAGGTGGGATACAGGCAAGAGAACTACAGCCGCCTCCCAGGTGAGTTCTCCAGAAAGATCTAACATAACCGACAGGAGCAGAAGGGGAGATTCTATCATTTGTTTTTGGTATTTATCATATTATCTATATGCTATTGATAATACAAAGCACCTCCTCAAGATTGGAACACTGGCACTCTCCTAAATATCTCCCTTCCAGATTGTGACATACATATAGAAGTCATCAGTGAATTTTGCCTGGGGCAAAAAATTCCTGGCCACTCGTTCTTGACAGTACTGCCCTCCACATTGCTTCTCTGGGCCAAGGACACCATGATATTAATCAAATTCAAGTCTGACCTTTAACTTCAATGTATCTTAGACAAGGGCCTTCCTTCTCTGCTCAAGTCCCTTTTATCCACAGTCCAGGGGGTTTGGGGTTGCGGCGGGGGGTTGGGGGGTGGGTGTGGAATGCTGTCCCAGCTTAAGAGTGGGTTAAAGCTCCTTCCCTAGATAGGAAGGACATTTACCTCCATTATGCCTTCCCTGAGCACACCATGGTGGAGAAAAGCAGCAGACATACAACTCTCTGCTTAGAGATATATAAAGTGTATTGGGGTGGTATTCTGCCCACCTGCACATTAATAAAAATGACAGGAGCAGTCCTCCTCAAGGGATGCAGACACTGGGGAGACGACAAAGTCTTCTGACTGTGTTGGGTCTTCTTGAGCAGACTAGAGTTTCCTTCTGAGGTGAGAGGTGAGAGCTGAGAGTTAGGGTGGGTTCTTTGGTTGGGTGGCACAAGCCACTCGAGGACAGTGCCGAGGACAGTGGCGGGGGGCACCCAGGACTGAGGCCAAGTGGAGCTGATGGGAGCGGGAGTGGTGCCGGAGCTTACTGCCTGGGGAGTGGGTAACATCCATGAAAGCCAGGCTCATCTGCTTCTCAGGGGGTGGAAACTGGGCCTTGGGGTCCCCTCTTGTCTTCTCTGTCTTAGTTCGTCCCTTGGGACTTTTGGCTGGAGCCAAGTTTTTTTCCACATTTTCTTTTCTGGTGCTGGCCACTTTCTCAGATGCAGAGGACATGGATGCCTCATGCCCTTTGCCTTTTGTCTTGGGTGTAATACAGTGCAGAAGAGATTTCATCTTATTTATCAGGCCATATTCTGGAAGGCTGGGCCTCTTGTGAGTATGGCCTTGAACTACCTGCCTCGGAAAGACCTGACCTTGTAAAGCTTGGCCCTCCAATGGCTTACCCACATTGAGCTGGCCCAGGAAAGGCTGGCCTCGTGATGCTTGGGGCACCACAGGCTGGGCATTCTCGGGAACCCTTGCTGGTTTGAGGATAACACTGAGCTTGGCTTGACTGTCTTGCAGGTCCTTCTTCTGAGAATCCTTCCCCCTAGGGACTCCAGGAGGTAGCTCTGGGAGTTTAGGCTGAGGGTGATGCCGAGGACTATGTTGACAGGAAGCATCAAGGTGAAAGCGATGTCTCCGTTGCCAGGGGCTGCGGGGTGTCCTATTCAGAAGTATCCCTTCTGGCCTCTGGCCTTCAACAGAGTGGCTTTTTTCTCTTGTGGAGGAGAGTGTGAACCCAGCATCACCTTCTCCATGGTCCCCAGCCAATCTGGGTTTGCCTGGCTCCTCTCTCTTTTCTGCCAGTGTAGGGACTTGGGCTGAGTCCTTGCTCTTGTCAGGACTATGGAGCTCAGGGCTCCGGGGCTCAGGGCTCCAAGGCTCCTCCAGACTGGGGTTGTTCACACTGGCCTCCAGCTGAACACAAAGCACCTGGGCCTCTGTCATGTCCCCACTGACTAAGATACTGGAAGCCCAGTGGACAGAACTATGGGGTACTATGCTGGAACTGGGTTGCTTCTGTTTCTGGTGCACCGCCTTTGACTCAGTGGCCAGCTGTTCTTTGAGGTGGAGCCACTCTGGGTCTGGGGCACATGGCACATCTGGTGGGATGGGGAGTTCCTGGAGCAGTGGTTGTCCTTGGTTGTTTAAACTCTCAAGAGACTCCTGTGTACATACATCCTCTGACGTTCCTACAACTTGTTCCCTGGACTCTCTTGCCTTTAAGGGAATTCCAATTTGTGCCTCTAGGATCTTCTTTCTCAGATGGAAATTCATTTTGGCCAAGATGTGCTCCCCAAGTGAAGAGGGCCTCTCAGGCTCTGTTTGGCTTTCTATAGGCAGCATCTCAACTACTCCTTTCACCTGCGCATCAACCTGGAATTCTTCTGCAGTGTTTGAAAGAGCCTCACTGGCCTCTTGAAAGCCTGGCCCAGGACTTGGACCCTGCTCTTCAGGCGAGGTCACTTGAGTCAGAGGTTCTGTTGAGAATTCAACAGACTCAGGCACCATCTCTGTGATCATAGCTGGGGATGTGATTGACGTGGTTGCTGGGGCCATGGCCCTGGAGAGAGCCACACAATAAAGAGCAGGCAGCCCTGACAAGAAGGCCAGATACTTGTGCCGTAAAGTTATCTCCAGTTTCTCAATGGCTGCCTCTGACAGGACTCCGGGCAGCTTAGGATGTTCAGTGACAGCTTTTGGTGAGACCTGTTGCTGCTGATCAAGGACCACTGGCATCCCGGGTATAACTTCCTGTTGAAGGTCCTGGTCAGCTGCTGCCTGGAGTTCCAGGGGCTTGCTTTCCAGGATGCAGCTGAAGGGAGTCACTTCTAGGCCCCCAGGAATTATGCACTCCCAAGAACTATATACACAGGCAGGGATGTTGCCCTGGTGAATTTGTCCACATTTGGAGTCGATATGGCCCCGCAATATTGCCTTGGCCTGGTCAAATAAGTGTGGCATGGGGACTGACAATGCGTCCACAATAGGTGAGAATGGGTCATCAGCTCCAGTGGCCTCCAGAGATGTAGGCTGGGGGCCATTCACACTGTCTAGGGCTGTGCTGCTCCAGGATATAGTCTGCTGATTAGTGGGGGACAGGAGCAACTGAATGGACTGCTGGATCTTCTGGGGCAGGCCCCAGCGGTGGTGAATCAGCTGTCTCTGGAGGTGGTATTCCAGCACCCTCCTGGTGTGCTGCGGGAAGAGTAGCTCCCTTGTGAGGACTGAGACATGCTTCCCCGGCCAGAAAGTTTTCAGAGTCTCAGAAGACTGGGCTTTGTCACCAGGCTTACACTCCACGGGGCTCTGGACATGTTGATCTCTCTGGAAAACATCTGGCAAGTCCCACTGAAGCTGGAGCTGCCTCTGCAGCAGGTGCCACTCCAAGGCTTCACACTCGTCCAGAGTCAGAAATGGGACATTGATGTGAGCTTGTTGGTGAGCAGACGGAGCAACACAATCTTGTGAAGACAGAGAAGAGAGTGGAGTTGACTGGGTTGGAGTTTTAGGCAGCAAAGGGAAGAAGGAGAGTTCCTTGAAGAGAAAGGGATCCTTCAAGTGGGGCTTGGACATGCTCTCATCGTTGGAGAGGCCTTGAGAAGCCAAGAAGGTGTCAACCAGCGACTCACTGTGCAGAGAAGGCAGGCCACAGAATAGCTGGCTGTATTTTGGCTGCACGGGGCCCACTGAGTCACTAGCCTGTTGCCCAGACATTAGATAGAGGCCACTTAATTCTTTAACGGCTGAAGAGGGCAAGGCTAAAGCCTTATGGTTGGGAATTTGCTGGTAGAGGCGTCTTTGTTCTGGATCTGTAATGCACCATTCAGAAACCCAGAAGGCCTGGGTAGGCTGGCCAGCCATACCTGAACCCCAGTTCTGGTATGAAATGGTCCCAAATTTCTCAACAGAGAAACGAGAAGTATTATTGTGGATGAAAGAAACTGGTTGCTTATATACAGTTTGGTAAAATAGTGGCGGCTTTGGCATCAGCTGCCTCAGGGACTCTTCTACACGCCTGGGGAGCCCCCACCTCTGGAAATGCGTCCATTTTTTCACATGGACCTCAAGAAGTCTCAGGACTTCAGGACTCAGGAACGGCAGGTGGGCAGGGAGGACAGTGACCATCGGCAAGGCCACTGGATGTGTCAGGGTAGTAATTTCTTGTTTCAGGGTCAGCAGAGAGACCTGGGGATTTAAGGGCTGCTGGACTTGGTTCCCACAGATGAGGCTGAGGTTGCTCTGCATCATCTCCTGCAGATTCACTGAAATTCTAGGCTCCTCAGTCCCTGAGGGACCCTCTAGCACTTGGAATCCCTGCCTTAGCTTGAGATGTTCAGCCCAGTAATCATGGATGCCGGCTGCACCAGGTGACTGGGCCACTGACTGGACTAAGGATTTCTGTGACACTGTGAGGGTTGCAGATGGAAGTGAAAGGTCTTTGGAGTGTGGGGAACGATGCTCCAGACTCTGCTCAAAAGTCACATTAGACATGGACAAAACCTCTTGGCAAGAAGAGCCCTGAGAGGTATCCCCTGAAGTGGGGGAGATCAGGGTGTTCTCACCCAACAACTGCTGAATCTCCAGAGCCATGGTGTTGCAGGTTTGGCAGCAGGGATCTGCACACAGGATCTGCCGCACATTCCCCTCCTGAGGTAGCCAGCCCTGGCTGGGAAGGGAAACATAGCAAATGTATGTTACTGATGGACAGTTTGTTACTGTTTGTTACTCTTGGCCAGTGTGTGGCCCTGGGCCTGCCCTCCCCTAGTCCAGTAAACTCTGGGGCCTGCAACCACTGGGTGTTTAAGTGTCTACTTTTCTTCCTAGGGAAATGCCATTTGGCAAGCTGTAGTGGGCTGGGCTGAGAGCCTGGAGCTTGTTGGGCAAGGTCTCAGACAACGGATGGAAATACAGGGCCTTGAGAAACTGGGAGGCGGGTGAGCTCTCTGCTGACCTGTGCTGAGAAGCTGAATTAGGAGAAGGGAACCAGGCAGGTGGGGGAGCCAATGGTTAGCTGATGGGGCAGCACCAGAGATATCACCAGGTAGAACCTGGAGTCAGCCTCGCTTGGGGCCACGGAAGTCCTGTGGGAGCTCTGCATTCTGGGGATTAGATGTACACATCTCTTAAGAGCCAATTCCTCATTCTGCAGAGCTCTTAAGAAGGGGATAATATGACAAGCTCCTCCCTGAGGGTTGTCCCAGGAACTGGCCTTCCTGAAGACAGAACCAGAGGAGGTAATGTCAGCAGGGTCCAGGGGTCTGCCCTTGAAAGGCAGCGGCTGTAAAGAGAATATGAAAACGATGACTTGTTTATGCACTTAACTATCCACTCTCCTGACTGGGTAACTTGTCTCATGGTTGGGAGAAAACCCACATCATTAAATTCTGTCAAATCCTGACTTCCAGCACCTTTGTGAGCCTAGCCCAGAGCACAGCTGGAAGACCCCTCTCCACTGAGACGTCTGACCCCACCCTCTCCTCCACCAACTCTCACCCAGGGCTCCAGGCTCCATGTGTCTGGCTCCCTCTCAGCCATTCTCCTTCTGCCCAACCCTGCCGCAGGCCAAACACAGAAATTACCACAGGCCATACTAGGAGGTGGGAGACTGCAAAGAGCAAGAGATCACCTTCGCATGACTGAGAGCAGCTCCCACAGCTTGTCAGCTTCTTTCCAGGAATGTCTCCTAGCTGAGAAACCAGGAGACAGTGTTACACAGAACAGAAGGGGATTCAGGGACATCCTACAGGAATCTAAAAGCCTTGAACGACAGGAGACTGCAGACCCCTACCCCACCCCCATAAAAGTCTTCTGGGAGAATCTGTCAACTTGGGGATTGGAGCCTTCAGCAGTTAGAGCACCTGGTACCTGGCACTAAGGGTCACTGGGGGACAGGGTCCATGGGAACCTCACCCCCAGGGGAGGGAAGTCAGGGCAGAGACTAGGACTTTACCTCTTGATGCTGCATCTCTAGCCCTTTGTCTGACTTTTCGGTGACGCTTAAAGACAAAAGAGTTGGAGTGTGAAGTTGGGACACCATTTTCTTTTTCACGTCCAAACCAAGACAAAGCTAATATAGATTACCTAATCCTTTTTAATTTACCTGTATTTTACTTAATTTCCTAACTTTTCATACTCATTTTTTTTTGTCTCAATATTTGTCTTATTTCTGATTCATTTTGAGGCTCTTCTGTCCTCCACACCTCCCATTTATTTCCTAAGAGAAGTTCTGTATCAAGCTTATAATGGAACAAGAGAAAGGGTGGAACAGAATAAAGTTGTGTAGATTTAATAACCAAAGGACTTCAATTTACAAATGCCTTAATGGACCACAAACCAGAAAAATCTCCCATAAAGGGAAGTCTTCTAAGATCCAGTGAGGCACAATCCATTTCATCTAAGTCTCAACCCAAGCCAGATAGAGATGTTCTTGATTTTTCAATTAGAATATACTGCAGGGATGGTCTGGTAAGAAATGATTTCTAGGCGCTGAGAAGAGAAATACCATATAAGAGTAACTAATGGATGGTAAAAAAAAAATAATAATATGGGTGGGGAGGTAGACAGGTTGAGAGGAAGGATAAAAGGAAAGACACTGGGAGCTTAACGCATCTTATCTAAGGCTTAACTAGTTCAGTCCTGGTCATAGTGTTTCCCTACCCGGCAGCAGCTCCTTTTATGTTCCGTTAATCCATGGTAACTCTTTTTCACTTGCCAGATGATTAGAATAATAATGAAGATGGAGCCATAGGTATATAGGGGATACCCCAAATCCCAGAGAACAAAAGTCTGGCTCATCATGGTCTAAACCTCATAATCACGAGGAGACCAACCATCCCTATGAATGTAGGCATTCAGAGTCCTGGCACCTACTGACTTCCAATGCTTGCTACACATTGCTGTCTCCAACCTCACAGATGACGGAACCAAGCCACCAGACTGCATCACAAAGCCCTTCTGTTCCACAAGGTAGGTATGGTGTCAGAGAGCTTCACCTGTCTAGGAAGTCCATGTGGTAATTCCGTCTGCAGATGAGGGGGTCTGGTTGTAAGGAATGAAGGTGCCACTCACAGGCAGTGTCTGTGGTCCCACTCTGTCTTCACTCTCCATACCCTCCACCAGCCTGATGGCCAGTCTGGTTATGGCTTGGAAATGGAGAGCTTTGATGTTACAGGCAGTGGGTGATGGGAAATCAGAGGTGTATGAAGGGACCATGGCTGAAGTGGCAGGGACAGGTAAAAGTGGTAGCATCTTTAAAACGACATTGTGGGAATCAGAAAGGAATACCTCCCAGACTGTGTGGCCTCAAGCTTGCGGATGAGTGAGAAGAGACTGTAAACATTGCCTTCCATTGAGACATATTAATGAGATTTCCTTGTGCATCTCTTTTAAGAGTTAGTTTTCTAGAGCTGTTTTTAACTATGTTACAGAATTCTGTCTTCTCACAGAGATGCGTACCTGCAGAGATGTGTACCTGCAGAGGTGTGTACCTGCAGAGATGTGTCAGTGACCACTTCTGACTTAAAGTCATAAAGTAGTTGCTGATTGTGGTTAGATCTACTCATCTATTCTGGATGTCTGCTGTTTGCCTAAAGGAATTTTGTTTGTTTGCTTGTTTTTTAACTAGAATTTTTTAAAACTTTAAGCAAGCCAGTTGTTTTCTAATTCATCACCAGGGCCCATCACTCCTATGTGCTGACCATTTATTTACACATTTATGTTACTTACCTGACCTCTGTGGATATTGTCATATTTCTCTAACACTCTAATTTTTAAGTTTCTTTGAGGAAAAAAATCTTTCCCTGGTGACAGTGGTCTCACAGCCAAAAATCCTTGAGCTCAAAATCTCTGAAGATACTCCTTGGTCCTTCCTCCAGTATCTAATCTTTCACCCAACTGAAGACTGCTGTTGCTGCTGCTAAATCGTTTCAGTCGTATCCAACTCTATGCAACCCCATAGATAGCAGCCCAACCAGGCTCCTCTGTCCCTGGGATTCTCCAGGCAAGAATACTGGAGTGGGTTGCCATTTCCTTCTCCAATGCATACATGCAGGCTAAGTCACTTCAGTGATGTCCGACTCTGTGCGACCCTATGGGCAGCAGCCCTCCAGGCTCCTCTGTCCACAGGACTCTCCAGGCAAGAATTCTGGAGTGGGTTGCCATTTCCTTCTCCCAACTGAAGACTGGTGAGCCCTCAATCTATGCTCAGCCCTAAGCAAAGCAGTGTTAAGAGTACAAAGACATTTGAGTCATGCTGCCTTTCTGCTATCCAGACAGCCTATTTTCCAACATAAGACATCACACAAAGCAAGAGCCAACAATCCAAAACATACGGGATCATACACTCACTTGTGAGGCCCAGGTCACAAACATCCCATTCCAGAGGAGAGAAAGCACAGTGAGGATTAGCGTGGTTAGAGAGGGCTCCTGGATAGATTAACGTAAGAGTTAGGTCTAAAAGTGCAGGCTACAGGCAAAAGGAGTGTATTCTAGGTGGGAGAGAAACTTGCTAACAAACGCAGAACACTGAGGAATGGGCGACTAGCACATCTGGCAGTTAGAAATGTGGTCCATTTCTAGCAGAGGCATAGGTGGGCAGACTGGGGAGGACTTGTGGGATAAAGATTGGAGAAGTTGGGCCTCTTGATAAAGGATCAATGCATTTAACTGATTTCAATCACTGAGATTGTTTTGTTCTGTTTTTTGTAAGTAGACATACATATACATGGTGGGCTTCCCTTGTGGCTCAGCTGGTAAAGAATCCACCTGCAATGTGGGAGACCTGGGTTCGATCCCTGGGTTGGGAAGACCCCTGGAGAAGGGAAAGGCTACCCACTCCAGTATTCTGGCCTGGAGAATTCCGCAGACTGTATAGTCCATGGGGTCTCAAAGAGTCAGCACAACTGAGCGACTTTCACACTTCAGTATGCATGGTACAAAATTCAATAGGCAGAATAAGGTATGTATAAAATATGTTTTCTTCTCAATCTCTCATCTCCCATTTTTCTTCCCTTGAGACAGTCATTTCTATCAGATTCCTGTGTATCTTTCTTAACTAGTCTAATATAGTCAAAACCAAATGGATTTGCATGTATTTCTCTAAGAACAATAGTATAGACAGTTTTCTCTCTTATTTAATTTGATAATTAAATATATCTTGTGCATGTCACTTTTTAAAATGGCTGTCATGTCTTCCTTGATATAACACAAGTCACCTTCAGTTCTCTATTCATGGATATTTACTTCAGTTCAGTTCAGTTCAGTCGCTCAGTCGTGTCCGACTCTTTGCGACCCCATGAATCGCAGCACGCCAGGCCTCCCTGTCCATCACCAACTCCCGAAGTTCACTCAGACTCACGTCCATCGAGTCAGTGATGCCATCCAGCCATCTCATCCTCTGTCGTCCCCTTCTCCTCCTGCCCCCAATCCCTCCCAGCATCAGAGTCTTTTCCAATGAGTCAGCTCTTCGCATGAGGTGGCCAAAGTACTGGAGTTTCAGCTTTAGCATCATTCCTTCCAAAGAAATCCCAGGGCTGATCTCCTTCAGAATGGACTGGTTGGATCTCCTTGCAGTCCAAGGGACTCTCAGGAGTCTTCTCCAACACCACAGTTCAAGGGACCTTTTGCACGGAATAAAAATCTCATATATATAAATCCTTGTATATACATATGGGTATATATGTAAGAAAAATTCCTACAAGTGAATTGATATCTTAACAATATTGTCTTTCAATTCACAGAAATGGTACATCTCTCCATTTTTTTAGGGTATTTTTATTTTCTCCTAGAAATTTTTTAGTTTCTTTGTACAAGTCTTGTACATATTTTGTGAATTTATCCCTATGTCAAATCTATGATGTTATTCAAAGTGATATTGTTTTTTATTTCAATTTCTAATGTTTGTTGTTTGTATATAGAAATAGAAATTGAATATTTATCTTCTATGTTTCAATCTTGCTAAATTCACTTATTAGTTGTAGTAGCTATGTTTTGTAAATTCTTTAGAATTTTCCAAATTGATGATAATATCTGACAATTCTACATCTTCTTTTCCAACCTGAATGCCTTTTATTTCTCCATTATTGCACTGACTAGAACATTCAGTATAATGCTGACAAGAAGTGGTGAGAGCAGACATATTTGCCTTGTTACCGATCTTAGAGGGAAAACATTCCCTTTTTTTGCTCCTTAAACTTGATAATTTCAAATCTCCTATCTTTAAGTCTGCTGTTCCTTTCTTCTGCCTGCATAAATCTGCTGTTAAATCCCTCTAGGGAATCTTTCCATCCACTTACTGTATTTTTTAGCTCTAGAATTTCTAGTTTCTTTTTATTTCTCTTTGTTGACATTCTCATTTTGTTCATATATTTCTTATTTCCTTTAGTTCTTTACCTGTGTTTTCATTTAGTTTCCTTCAGCATATTTCAGAGAGCTGTTTTAATGTCTTTATTTAGTAAATCTAATTAATGCCTGTGCTTCTTCAGGGATAGTTTTTAACAGTTTATTTTCTTCCTTTAAATAGGCCATGATCTCCTATTTATCGGTATCCTTTGTGACTTTTTTGTTGAAGGTTGGGCATCTGTAAAAATAGCTACCTCTCTCAGTCTTCGCAGATTGGCTCTATGCTGGAGTAGTCCTCTCATTAGCTGGGCATGCTGTTAGCCTAGCGATCAGCTCAGTGGAAAAGTTTAAGGTCTTCTCGGGTCTCTTCTAAACAGGTGTCTTGGCTGGACATATTTATGGCTTTTTCAATTCCCTCATACACATGGCTACATTTAAGTGTCTCAGTCTCCCAAAGAATCTCACTTTAGCTTCTTCTTTGGGCCTTCAGTGGTCTACTTTATGTCTCCATCCATAATCTCTTACCCAGGAGGTCTGTAGTCCCCTTATTTATAACTTACATGAGCAGTATCCACCATTTCTCTCTGTCTAAGACCTGAATTAGAGGTATAGAGCCCAATCCTTAGGCAGCCCTAAGATAGTCGTAACATTCAAATAAGGACCGCTCTGCTCAAGTCAGACATGACTTAGTGAATGAACAACTAACTGCTCCCTTTGTTTCAAGGGAGGGAACTGTGTATTGGGCTGCCACTTCCTCTACACCAGAACTACACTGCACTCAGAAGGGGAGTGGGGCAAAAAGTACAAACGTCATGAAATATTTTACTGTTTTGAATGTGACTTTTCTTGATTGAATATTTGCTTGGTTGTTATAGCCTTTTGACAATTTTTTGTAGTTTTTATAAGGATTTTATACCAGTTTCTGGTAGTTTTTTGGTGTTCCATGGGAGAACAAGGGCTTAAGAGATTCCCAGTCCACCGCTTTTCTCTATAAATATTCTTTTTTTTTTTTTCTATAAATATTCTTGAGTTTTGTTTTGCAATTCAGTTAAGTTACTTGGAAACAATTTGATTCTTTCAGGTATTCCTCACAAGCCTCATTAGTCATCAACATTTAGTCCAAGATTTTTACTTACTACTGAGGTAGGGCCTTTCTTGGTACTCAACCCAATGCCCTAGTTATTACGAAGTTCTCTATTTTAACTGTTGGAATAGGCTCTCTATCTGCCTCTGTATGTGACCTCTGAGTACTATGCCCTTATATTTTTTCAGGTGTCTTTTTTAACCCTTCCTCTGGTACTTTTCTCAGAAGCATATTCTGACCAATCCTCGGCTGCACATTTGAGGCGGACCTTCTTCATATCCCAAGAGTTCTCTCTATATCCAGCCCTCTCTTCTCAGATAATCTGCACTGTGAATTCTAGCTGCCTTGGATTCCTTTGACTCCCAGCTCCACCCTCTCAACTCACAGACTGAAGTATGGATAACCATTTCTGAGCCATTCTTCAGCTGTGCAGAAAACAGCATTGGAAATACGTATCAGTTCACTTCAGTTCAGTTGCTCAGTCATGTCCAACTCTGAGACCCATGGACTGCAGCATATCACGCTGCCCTGTCCATCACCAACTCCTGGAGCTTGCTCAAACTCATGTCCATTGTATCGGTGATGCCATCCAACCATCTGATCCTCTGTCGTCCCCTTCTCCTCCTGCCTTCAACCTTTCACAGCATCAGGGTCTTTTCCAGTGAGTTAGTTCTTCACATCAGATGGCCAAAGTACTGGAGTTTCAGCTTCAACATCAGTCCTTCCAATGAACATTCAGGACTGATTTCCTTTAGGATGGACCGGTTGTATCTCCTTACAGTCCAAGGGACTCTCAAGAGTCTTCTCCAACACCACAGTTCAAAAGCATCAATTCTTCCATGCTCAGCTTTCTTTATAGTTCAATTCTCATATCCATACATGACTACTGGAAAAACATAGCTTTGACTACATGGAACTTTGTCGACAATGTAATCTCTCTGTTTTTTAATATGCTGTCTAGGTTGGTCATAGCTTTTCTTCCAAGGAGCAAGAATCTTTTATGGCTGCAGTAACCATCTGCAGTGATTTTAGAGCCCAGAAAAATAAAGTTTCTCACCGTTTCCATTGTTTCCCCATCTATTTGCCATGAAATGATAGAACCGGATGCCATGATGTTAGTTTTCTGAATGCTGAGCTTTAAGCCAACTTTTTCACTCTCTTTCACCTTCATCAAGAGGGTCTTTAGTTCTTCTTCGCTTTCTGCCATAAGGGTGGTGTCATCTGCATATCTGAGGTTATCGATATTTCTCTCAGAAAACTTGATTCCAGCTTGTGCTTCATCCAGCCCGGCATTTCGCATGATGTACTCTGCATATAAGTTAAATAAACAGAGTGACAATATACAGTCTTGATGCACTCCTTTCCCAATTTGGAACCAGTCTGTTGTTCCATGTCCAGTTCTAACTGTTGCTTCTTGGCCTGCATACAGATTTCTCAGGAGGCAGGTCAGGCGGTCTGGTAGTCCCATCTCTTTCAGAATTTTCCACAGTTTATTGTGATCCACACAGTCAAAGGCTTTGGTGTAATAAAGCAGAAGTTGATGTTTTTCTGGAACTCTCTTGTATTTTTGATGATCCAGCAGATGTTGGCAATTTGATCTCTGCTTTCTCTGCCTTTTCTAAATCTGGCTTGACATTCTCATTTCATGTACTGTTGAAGCCTGGCTTGAAGAATTTTGAGTGTTACTTAGCATGTGAAATGAGTGCAATTGTGCAGTAGTTTGAACATTCTTTGGCATTGCCTTTCTTTGGGGTTGGAATGAAAACTGACCTTTTCCAGTCGTGTGGCCACTGTTGAGTTTTCCGAATTTACTGGCATATTGAGTGCAACACTTTCACAGCATCATCTTTCAGGATTTGGAATAGCTCAACTGGAATTCCATCACCTCCACTAGCTTTGTTTGTAGTGACACTTCCTAAGGCCCACTTGACTTTGCATTCCAGAATGTCTGGCTCTAGGTGAGTGATCACACCATATCTAGGTCATGAAGATCTTTTTGTATAGTTCTTCTGTATATTCTTGCCATCTCTTCTTAATATCCTCTGCTTCTGTTAGGTCTATACCATTTCTGTCCTTTATTGTGCCCATCTTTGCATGAAATGTTCCCTTGGTAGCTCTAATTTTCTTAAAGAGATCTCTATAGTCTTTCCCATTCTATTGTTTTCCTCTATTTCTTTGCACTGATCACTGAGGAAGGCTTTCTTGTGTCTCCTTGCTATTCTCTGGAACTCTGCATTCCTTTTCTCCTTTGCCTTTAGCTTCTCTTCTTTTCTCAGCTATTTGTAAGGCCTCCTCAGACAACCATTTTGCCTTTTTGCATTTCTTTTTCTTGGGGATGGTCTTGATTGCTGCCTCCTGTACAATGTCATGAACCTCCGTCCATAGTTCTTCAGTCACTCTGTCTATCGGATCTAATCCCTGGAATTTGTCACTTCCACTGTATAATCATAAGGAATTTGATTTAGATCATACCTGAATGGTCTAGTGGTTTCCCCTACTTTCTTCAATTTAAATCTGAATTTTGCTATGATCTGTGCTATGATCTGTGCTATGATCTGTGCTACAGTCAGCTCTAGGTCTTGTTTTTGCTGACTATATTGAGCTTCCTCATCTTTGGCTGCAAAGAATATAATGAAACTGATTTCAGTATTGACCATCTGGTAATGTTCATGTGTAGCATCATCTCTTGTGTTGCTGGAAGAGGGTGTTTCCATGACTAGCACTTTCTCTTGGCAAAACTGTTAGCCTTTGCCCTGCTTCATTTTGTACTCCAAGGACAAATTTGCCTGTTACTCCAGGTGTTTCTTAACTTCCTACTTTTGCATTCCAGTCCCCTATAATGAAGAGGACATCTTTTTGCATGTTGGTTCTAGAAGGTCTTGTAGGTCTTCATAGAACTATTCAACTTCAGCTTCTTCAGCATTACTGGTTGGGACATAGACTTGGATTACTGTGATACTGAACGGTTTGCCTTGGAAACAAACAGATCATTCTGTTATTTTTGAGATTGCATCCAAGTACTACATTTCAGACTCTTTTGTTGACTATGAGGGCTACTCCATTTCTTCTAAGGGATTCTTGCCCACAGTAGTAGATATAATGGTCATCTGAGTTAAATTTGCCCATTCTAGTCCATTTTAGTTCACTGATTCCTAAAACGTCCATGTTCACTCTTGCCATCTCCTGTTTGACCACTTTGAATTTACCTTGATTCATGGACCTAACATTCCAGGTTTCTATGCAGTATTGTTCTTTAAAACATCAGACTTTACTTCTGTCACCGGTCACATTCACAACTGGGTATTGTTTTTGCTTTGGCTCCATCTCCTCATTCTTTCTGGAATTATTTCTCCACTCTTCTCCCATAGCCTATTGGGCACCTAACAACCTAGGGAGTTCATCTTTCAGTGTCATATCTTTTTGCCTTTCACACTGTTCATGGGGTTCTCAAAGCAAGAATATTGAAGTGGTTTTCCAAGTGGAAATATATATAGTGTGTCCACTAAGTCTCTGGTCAAAATGATAATCTGCACATATACAGGATGAGACTCTGTGAAATCTAGCTTAGGACAGCTGCTGGAGCTGTGAACTGAATGGAATTTCAGGAGGTTTAATGGCACTGCTGGATATAGGAACCCAATGGGTCAAAATGGAGGGAACTTACTGAAACATCAAGGACACTCAATAGGCCTTCCAAAAAGTTCACACTGTAGGATAAAAAACTCTAGACCTTGATAAGGTCACTCTAATCCCACCCCAACAAAGGTTAGAAAAATCCTTGAAAAAAAATGTACTGATCTGCCAGCAAATTAACTATCTGTCAGAATAAATATCAATATTTCTCTAAATGTGAGACTGAGACAAAACTAATACAATTAGGTAAAGTTTAAAAATAAAATTAAATTAAAAAAAAAAGAAGTATAAGATTAACCTAGAATATCTTGTGCCAAAAAGTATGTTAAGTCCTCAAAAATTCATGAAGACATATCAAAAGAACACAAGAGACAACTTAAAGGAGCTACCTCTGGCCAAGTAAAGGACAATTTGAGCATCAAAATAGTGATAATAATGCATAACATAAGGTTAAGAATCAATTAATCCATACTGATATAAATAATATGAAAAGAGGGAAGTTCTTGCTTCCAGAAGAATGTCAACTTATAAATATAGAAGAAATAATGATAGAAAGTCTATAATGATTGCTACAAATAGTGACTGAAAATTTGATGAGGAATACTGAGTGGCTTCACTTTGACTTTTCATTTTCATGCATTGGAGAAGGAAATGGCAATCCACTCCAGTCTTCTTGCCTAGAGAATCCCAGGGACGGGGGAGCCTGGTGGGCTGCTGTCTATGGGGTCACACAGGGTCGGACACGACTGAAGTGACTTAGCAGCAGAATACTTTCAGACTCAGAGTATCTTGCCATAAGTTAAGGCACCGTCTTAATTCAATTTAACATCATTAATATTGGGACAAATCAAATCATTTGCTTCCTGATACAATGCACTGAAAAGAACACTATCACTTTGGTTGCATAACTGTCAAAATTGCATAACTTGAATCTAATCATGAGGAAACACTGAACAAATGGATACTCTATAAAATAAATGGATACTCTATAAAATAACTGGTCTGTATCCTCCCAACAAGAAGAGACAAGACAACTAAATGCAATGCATGAGAGAAAATTAGCTATAAAGGATATTATAAGAGTAATATTGTCAGTTTTTACTCTTCAGAAAGATTGCTTTATAGGGGACAGACTTTAGGGGAACAAGAATTTTAAAAATGACCATTAGGATCACATTGCCTAGCTCAAAGTATTGGGATGCTATATCTAGCCCATACTAGACATAGTTGGGGCTTAGACTGGGTTTTTAGCAGTAGATTTGTTAAGAAGCTGTGCAATTTAGAACATATTTGGAAACACATCTACTGGTAAATTGAATATTAGGTGTGAAGGTAAAATAAAGAATTAAAATTCTTAGTTTATTATTGCCCTGAGGAATTGGATGGATGGTACTGTGAATGATAAGGTGAAAACTTATGGAATATGGATTCTGGGAGCTCAGGAATGAATACTTCTTTACTTGACTATATTATGTCTGAGGTACCTATTATATTTTCTTTTTTTTTTTTTTTTTTTGGTACCTATTATATTTTCAAGCAAAAATATATATGGAATTGGATGTACAGGTCTGGAAGTCAGGGTGTAGCTCTCAGCTAGAACTATAAACTTCAGAGTCATTTTGTTTTTGGTGCTGTTTAATCTCTAAGTTATGTCCAACTCTTTGTGACCCCATGGACTGCAGCACAACAGGCTCCTCTGTCCTCCACTATCCCCCAGAGTTTGTTTAAATTCATGTCCACTGAGTATGTGATGCTATCTAACCATCTCATCCTCTGAGGATCAGAGTCATTAGCTAGACATAATTGAGATATGTGGCCAGATAAAAAATAAAATTAGAAAAGAAAAGAAAATTAAGCAGTAATTGAAGTGTTGAAGTAATCTAGGGTTACTTCGACACTTAGAGTCTGGTAGAGGAGGAAGAGACAGCAAAGGAAATCAGAAAGGATGGATGGTGAGTTTAAAGAAAAGGAAGAGTGTGGTGTTCTTCTAGAAGTATTTCAAGAAAAAGGAAATGGTCAACTGTGTCAAATGCCAACAGAAGGTCTACTAAAGTGAAGATGTAAAATGACCATTGACTTTAGTGAGATATGAGTCATTGTGACGCTGACAAAGGTCCATTTCAGCAGAGCTGTGGGTAAAAAACCTGGTTAGAGGAGGTTCATCAAACAATGGAAAGTGAAAAAATAGAGCAAATGAGTATAAATATACAACACTTTCAAGAAATTTTACTGTGAAGGAGAACAAAAGACTTGTAAACAGAAACAATACAAGATCAAGGTTGTGTGTATATAAGAGTGTGTATGTTAACTTTGGTAGTCTAGCATATATTTGTGTGTTGATAAGAGTAATCTAGATATGAAGAAAATGATGGAAGGAGGGAGAGAAAACTTAAAGGCAGTTTAGTTCATAGAAAAGAATACAGAAGGAGAAATATTGGCAGAATTTTATGGGAAAATGTTGTTTAGTCACTCAGTTCTGTCCGACTCTTTGTGACCCCATGGACTGCAGCATATCAGGCTTCCCTGTCCTTTACCATCTCCTGGAGTTTGCTCAAACTCATGACCACTGAGTCACTGGGAAAATGAGAACCTTTCTTTTCCAACTGTACTTATTTTCTATACAAAATTGTAGTTGTTCCTCATCTGAGTGTTAAGGGGGAGGGTGGCACAACTATAAAATAAAATGGGGGTGTGAAATGGCTGGCTTAGGAGTGAAAAAAGTGTTAGTACAAGTGACCATTTGAGAATTATAGTTAACAAGTGCAATGAATCCAGTCAGCACTGTTAAATGATTTCTCCTGTAAGGTTCAGTAGCTGTGTGAACTAAACAGATAATTTAGGTTAGCCAAGGTGTGAGTTTCACTAAGCAAGGATTATGGACAAAAAAGAGGAGCAATATGGTAGATAGGGAAACAATGGAAACAGTGAGAGACTTTATTTTTTGGTCTCCAAAATCACTGCAGATAATGACTGCAGCCAAAAAACTTAAAAATGCTTGCTCCTTGGAAGAAAAGCTATGACCAACCTAGACAGCATATTAAAAAGCAGAGATATTACTTTGCCAACAAAGGTCCATCTAGTTAAAGCTTTGGTTTTCCCAGTAGTCATGTGTGGATATGAGAGTTGGACTATAAAGAAAGCTGAGCACCAAAGAATTGATGCTTTTGCACTGTGGTGTTGGAGAAAACTCTTAAGAGTCCCTTGGACAGCAAGGAGATCCAACCAGTCCATCCAAGAGGAAATCAGTCCTGAATATTCATTGGAAGGACTGATGCTATAGCTGAAACTCCAATATTTTGTCCACCTGATGCGTAGAACTGACTCATTGGAAAAAACCCCTGATGCTGGGAATGATTGAAGGTGGGAGGAGAAGGGGACAACAGAGGATGAGGTGGTTGGATGGCATCACCAACTCAATGGACATTAGTTTGAGTAAGTTCTGGGAGTTGGTGATGGACAGGGAAGCATGGCACATTGCAGTCCCTGGGGTCGCAAAGAGTCAGACACAACTGAGCAACTGAACTGAATCGAACTGAAAAAGGCCATTTTCAGTACTAGTTCATGGACTCCAGTCTGGCTAGGAAGAGAAGTGAGCATATGTATGATAAAGGTGTAGGATAGTGAAAGAGTTTAGTCACTGAATTGAAAGTCATAATAGGCAAAACTGGAAATAATCCAACTGTTTATCAGTTGATGAATGGATTAATAAAATGTCATATGCATAAAATGGAATATTATTTGGAAATTAAAAGAAATAAAGTACTGATATATGCTATAATATGGATAAACCACAAAAACATTATGCTAAGTGAAAGAATCCAGTCACAAAATATCCCATATGGTATTATTCTATTTATATATCAATAAAATGTCCAGAAAGGCAAATATACATAAATAGTATATTAGTTTCCTAAGCCTAGCAGCAGTGAGGGAAAGCAGATACAGGGTTTCTTACTGGAGTAAAAAAAATTCTGAAATTTATATGGTGATGGTTACACAACTCTGAATACACTAAAAAACATTTAATTGTAAACTTGAAATGGGTGAACTAATGTAGTATGTGAATTATAGCTCAATAAAGTTATTTTTTTAATAACTTAAAGACTTTGTACATACAAAAATTGAAAGAATATGTCATCAGGAATCCAGAATTTTAAAGGAAGTCATTAGACAGAAGGAAAATTATACCAATTGGAAATAAAATCACAGAAAGGAATGAACTATAAATGGTAAGACCATAGGTGAACATATATTTTTCCTATTATTTATATCTCTGAAAATAATTGACTGCCTGAACAGAAATAACAACATATTATGTGGTTTGAAATATATGTATAAGCAAAATGTATGACAATATCATAAAGGCAGAGAATGGAGAAAGTGAAATATACTACTGTTAATGTCTCCTACATGTGTAGTGTTATAGTATCACTTGAAGTTAGTTGTTAAAATGTTGAAGAGTTAAACAGCAAACCCTAACACAACTATACAAAATATGTCCTCTGACCATAATGGAATTAAATTAGAAATCAATTACATAAATACATCTGGAAATCATCAAATATTTGGAATCAAATCAGTTCAGTTCAGTTCAGTTCAGTTGCTCAGTCGTACCCAACGCTTTGCGACCCCATGGACTGCAGCACGCCAGGCCTCCCTGTCCATCACCAACTCCTGGAGTTTACTCAGACTCATGTCCATTGAGTCAGTGATGCCATCCAACCATCTCATCCTCTGTCGTCCCCTTCTCCTCCTGCCTTCAATCTTTCCCAACATCAGGGTCTTTTCAAATGAGTCAGTTTTTCACATCAGGTGGCCAAATAACACACTCCTAAATAAATCAGTAAAAGGAAAAAAAATTTAAAAGGAAACTAAAAGTACTTTAAACTTTTAAAATATATTCTGACTGAAATCAGAATAAAAATTTGTGGGACATAGAGTGAGAGAAATATGTAGTACTAATCAGGTATATTTAAAAGAAGAAAACACTCAAATCAACAATTTCAGCTTTCATCTTAAGAAACAAAAAAACAAATAAAATTCAAAGTAAGGAGAAAGAAGGAAATAATAGATACGAGAAGGGAAATCTGTAAAATAGAAAACAGAAAAATAATAGAGAAAATTGAGAATTTCAAAGGCTCTTTCTTTGAGATTATCAATAAAATGGATAAATTCTAGCCAGACTGATCAGGAAAAGTGAAGTGAAAGTTGCTCAGTTGTGTCCAACTCTTTTCGACCAGTCCATGGAATTCTCTAGGCAAGAATACTGGAGTGGGTAGCCTTTCCCTTCTCCAGGGGATCTTCCCAATCCAGGAATTGAACCCAGGTCTCCTGCATTTCAGGCAGATTCTTTACCAGCTGAGCCACAAGGGAAGCCCAAGAATACTGGAGTGGGTAGCCTATTCCTTCTCCAGGGCATCTTCCCAATCCAGGAATTGAACCAGGATCTCCTGCATTGCATGGATTCTTTACCTACTGAGCTATCAGGGAAGCAATCAGGAAAAAGAGAGGATCAAAATTACCAATACAGGGAATGAGAGAGATGACATCACCAGCAACTCTAGAGATAATAAAAGAATAAGAGACTATGATGAGCAACTTTATGCCAATAAATCAACAACTTAGATGACAATGACAAATTCCTTGCAAAACACAAACTACCAAGGCTCACACAAAAAGAAACAGACAACCTCAGTAGCCTTATATCTATAAAGCAAATTGAATTTTTAGTCAAAGACCTTCCCACAAAGAAAAATCCAGAGTCAAGTGTCTTTGCTGATTGTTTCTACCAAACATTTAAGGAAGAAACAATAATAATTCTCTACAAACTCATTTGTAAAATTGAAAAGGAAGGAATATTTCCCAACTTGTTCCATAAGGCCAGTAGTACCTTGATGCCAAAACCAGAAAAATATATTATTTTTTTAAAAAGTACAGTTAAGTATCACTCATGCGCATAGATACAAAGCTTTTAAGAAAAGGTTTTGCAAATTGAAACAAAAAATTTATAAAAAGGATAATACATCATGACCAAGTGAGGTTATCACAGAAATATAAGGTTGATTTAACATTTGAAAAGCATCATATTGATGCAATTTATAACATTAACAAACTAAAAAAAATATATCATTTCAACAGTGTAGAAAAAAACATTTGACAAAATCCAACATGAATTCCCAATTTTTTTAAATCTCAGCAAACTAGGAAAGGAATTCCTTCACCTGATAAAAGGCATCTATGAAAACCCCATTGGTAAGGTCATACTTAATGGTGAGAGACTAGATGCCTCTCCTCTAAGATTAGTAACAATTCAAGGATATCCACTTTTGCAACTTCTATTAAACATTGTACAGAAGGTCCTAGCAAATGCTATGACATTAGAGGAAGAAACAAAAGGCAACCAGACTGGAAAGGAAAATTGACTTTATTCACAAATGGTATGATTGTCTACACAGAAAATCCTGTGGAATTTGAAAAAAAAAAAAAAGCACTATTAGAGCTGTAAGTGAATTTAGCAAGGTTGTAAGATACAAAGCAGATATACAGATTCAGCTGTATTTTGGTATACTGGTAATGAACAAACGGAAATTTAAATTTGAAAAAATCAATACCATTGAAACAGTATAAAAACATGAAATAGTTAGGGATAAACTTAGCAAAAATATAAGAATAATAATAATACACTGCATCTTTAAAACACTCCTCAGTTCAGTTCAGTTCAGTTGCTTAGTCGTGTCCGACTCTTTGCGACCCCATGAATGTCAGCATGCCAGGCCTCCCTGTCCATCAACATCTCCCGGAGTTCACTCAAACTCACGTCCATCGAGTCAGTGATGCCATCCAGCCATCTCATCCCCTGTCGTCCCCTTTTCCTCCTGCCCCCAATCCCTCCCAGCATCAGAGTCTTTTCCAATGAGTCAACTCTTCGCATGAGGTGGCCAAAGTACTGGAGTTTCAGCTTTAGCATCATTCCTTCCAAAGAACACCCAGGGCTGATCTCCTTCAGAATGGACTGGTTGGATCTCCTTGCAGTCCAAGGGACATGCAAGAGTCTTCTCCACCACAGTTCAAAAGGATTAATTCTTCAGTGCTCAGCTTTCTTCACAGTCCAACTCTCGCATCCATACATGACCACTGGAAAAACCATAGCCTTGACTAGACGGACCTTTGTTGGAAAAGTAATGTCTCTGCTTTTCAATATGCTATCTAGGTTGGTCATAACTTTCCTTCCAAGGAGTAACCATCTTTTAATTTCATGGCTGCAATCACCATCTGCAGTGATTTTGGAGACCAAAAAAATAAAGTCAACCACTGTTTCCCCATCTATTTCCCATGAAGTGATGGGACCAGATGCCATGATCTTCGTTTTCTCAATGTTGAGCTTTAAGCCAACTCTTTCACTCTCCTCTTTCACTTTCATCAAGAGGGTCTTTAGTTCCTCTTCATTTTCTGCCATAAGGGTGGTGTCATCTGCATATCTGAGGTTATTGATATTTGTCCCAGCAATCTTGATTCCAGCTTGTGCTTCTTCCAGCCCAGCGTTTCTCATGATGTACTCTGCATATAAGTTAAATAAGCAGGGTGACAATTTACAGCCTTGATGTACTCCTTTTCCTATTTAGATAACGTTTTAAATTATACTCAAAAAATAGATATATTTTGTCCATGGATCAGAAGATTCAATATATCAACAAATGATGCTGGAATAACTGGTTATCAGATATCCAAGAAAATGAATTTCAATCCCTACTTCACAGTATATACAAAAACAGTATTAAAAATGGATCACAAATTGAATGCAAAGTCTAAATGTTAAAATTTATAGAAAACCCATAAATATGAGTAAGGCAAAGATTTCTTAGATATAACTCCAGAAGTATGATCTATACAAGACAAAACAAGTAAGCTGTACTTCATCAAACATTTAAGATATCTTACCTCTGAAAGACACTGTTAAGAAAATGAGAATGTAAGTCACATAGTGGGTGAAAATATTTGCATACATCTCAGAAAGGATTCATATGCAGAATATATAAAGAACTCTCAAGGCTCAATAATAAGAAAGCAAACAGTGCAATTTTAAAAAGAGGAAAGAATTTGAACACACACTTTACCACAAAACTGGTGAAGCACAGGAATGCTGTGCCCAAGGCCACTATCGTAACTGCAGTGAAGACATTTAGAGCCCTGGAATTTTCAGAGCTTCCTCACTTCCTGTCTCTATTAATACTGCTTAATAATAACTCACCACAATACTTAGCAAGCTACAATAGCACATACTTATTGTCTCATGGTATCTGTGGGTCAAGAATCCAGACATACCTGGATCTTCTGCCACACGGCCAAAATCAAGGTGTCAGCCCACCTTGATTTGGATGCAGTCTCATCCAAAGTTTCCACTGGAGATATGCTTCCAAGTTCATTCAGCGGTTGTGGCATAATTCAGTTCCTCAGGCTCTTCTGGAATGAGAGCTTCTTTTCCTCATTGCTTATGTGTCACGGGCCACCTTCAGTGCCTTGCCAGGTGGGCCTCTCCAACATGGCAGGTTACTTCATAAAAGTATACACACACCAAGAAGGCAATCGGGAGTTGGCTAACAAGACAGAAGTAAGTGAATTATGGAAGGTGACACCCCTCAATGTTACCATAATGTATTATCAAAAGCAAGGTACTGAAGAGGAGGTGGTCATACAGTGCTATGAGTATCAGGAGGCAGGGCTCAATGGGAGTCATCTCAGAGGCTGCCTACCACACTGGCCTCAGAAAATGCAATTCTCTGGGGCAACTTATTTTTAATTCCTGAAATCCAAGGACATTTCCTTCTAATCACTTTAAGCATACTATTTTCAGTCAATTCTTTGAGCTGATAATTCTATGTGAAACTAGATTTCCTTGCTTATTTCTACCAGCATCCAGTCTGGTTTCATTCTGAGTCACAGTAGGGTCCCTGTTGATCTATGTGCCTGCTTTTGTGTGTGCTTCAACCTCCTCCTGGAATAACTCTTCCTTTATCCATTGTAGAAACTCTTGTCTTTTAAGATTTAGCCTATGCAAAAATACCTTAAAAAATTATCTAAAGTTGTGGTACATATACACAATGGGATATTACTCAGTCATAAAAAGGAATGCATTTAAGTCAGTTCTGATGAGGTGGATGAACCTAGAACCTATTATATGGAGTGAAGTAAGTCAAAAACAGAAAGATAAATATCATATTCTAACACATATATATGGAATCTAGAAAAATGGTACTGAAGAATTTACAGGACAGCAATGGAGAAACAGACATAGAAAATAGGCTTATGGACATGGGGAGAGGGGAAGAGAGGGTGAGATGTATGGAAAAAGTAACATGGCAACTTACATTTCCATATGTAAAACAGACAGCCAACAGGAATTTGCTCTATAACTCAGGAAACTCAAACAGGGGCTCTGTATCAATCTAGAGGGGTGAGACGGGGTGAAAGATGGGAGGGAGGTTCAAAAGGCAGGGGATATATATGTATACCAATGGCTGATTCATGTTGAGGTTTGACAGAAAAGAACAAAATTTTGTAAAGCAATTAACCTTCAATAAAAAAATTAATTTAAAAAAATCTCCACTAAAGCTCTCTCTATACTCATATTCACACTGCATTCTACAGGCTGGGTGAGGTTCCATTTACTCATTTTACCAACATTTATTGAGAGACTAATCTGTGCCTGTCACATACTAGTCTGGACTCAACAATATCTGTAGAGCCAGCAAACTAATGAATGGTGATAAAGATAAATGGAGTGCAGAGTGCATTAAACAGGGCTGAATCTGTGCTTCAGGGGACCAGAGCAGAGAACAAGGAGTGTCTCTCCATCTTGCTGAAAACTTCTGCTTCCTAAGTACAATCATAGCAGTCAGTCACTGATAATGTGATGTTCCTTAACTGCTGCTCTGCTTCTGTGGGAAGTCAGCACTCTTGCTTCTCATGAAGACTCCTTCCAGGCCTCTAAGGGCTAAAGATCATGCCAAAATTTGGAGCTCATGTTTATTAGTGCTTTGGGAAATTTCAGTTAGTGTTAAACAACATCAGCACCTCCCGTCTACTTCATTCTCTTGAGCTGAGTCCAGGAAGATTCAGCTTCAATCTTTGGAAACCCCCAAAATTTAGTTAATTTAGGATGGCCATGTTTTCCTGGGCTGGCTGAAGCCAGTTCACTGTACTATATAAACAGGAGTAAACAGAGAGACACTGTATCTACAGAGGAGGAAACTAAAAGGCTAATGCTAGATGACTTTGGCTAGGAATAGGCTCCAAAAGCACTGCGGTGAGGCACTTGATTCCTAAACCAACAGTCAGACACTAGAAAAAAGGCAGATCACTTAGGGCTTGGATTTCCTCAAAGAGCCGGAGTCTCGAGGAGGAATTAAAAAGACTTTTTCTTCTGGTTATGCTTAGAGTCTCATCTGGGTCGATAACACCCATTTGTGTAGTGGTGGTGTTATGTGCATTCTGCATTTCTTATAGACCCTAAGTTCTGCTGGTTTTCCATTTTGTGTTAGGTATGTGGCTTTCCCTCAGGCTCTCACACCATCTTTCAGGCACATGCTTCCAAAAGCCAATTATCAATCAACTTGAAAATTTTCACCCTAATGTGCAGATGCTGCTCATGCTAAATTTCCCTAGCTCAAACCCAGGACAGAGGAGATGCATTTTTAAGCTTCCTGCACATGTCTACAGGGTAGCTACCATCTTGTAAGCCAGGCCACAGTGCCTCCGAATTTAGGATAAATGCAGGAAGCTTTTGAATTTGCTAATTTTGGTCTTACCATTTTACTTTGTGGAAACAGGCTAAATTCCAAAAGTCTGTAGCTCTCCCCTGTGGTCAGAGAAATCACCTGTAGCAAGTCTATATGTTGCCCCTTCTCCACTAGCCCTGACTCACCATTCAGGCTCCACCTCTGCAGAAGCCAGATCGATGTGGTGAGTTGGTGACTGTATTTTCTAGAAGTGAGTTTTAAAGACTTGGTCTGATCAGTCATTCTGGCCCACTTTCGAGGAAAGGAAAAGGTACTGATTCCATGATCTGAAACTTCTCTGTTGCAGAGTCATTGATACAGCATTCATTCAACGAAGAACACACGCTCTGAGGAAGGCAGTGAGGGCCATCAAGCTTCACCTGCCTCCCTTAAACCTCAATGAAAAGTTACAACTTATTTTCCCACCTTTGGAACCCTCTTCGGTTGTTTCCACCTATCCTCTCTTTCAGAGGTTTCAGTTCAGTTCAGCACAGTTCAGTCGCTCAGTCATGTCTGACTCTTTGCGACCCCATGAACCGTAGCACGCCAGTCCTCCCTGTCCATCACCAACTCCCAGAGTCCACCCAAACCCATGTCCATTGAATCGGTGATGCCATCCAATCATCTCATTCTCTGTCATCCCCTTCTCCTCCTGCACTCAATCTTTCCCAGCATCAGGGTCTTTTCGAATGAGCCAGCTCTTTGCCTCAGGTGGCCAAAGTATTGGAGTTTCAGCTTCAACATTAGTCCTTTCGATGAACCCCCAGGACTGATCTTTAGGATGGACTGGTTAGATCTCCTTGCAGTCCAGGGGACTCAAGAGTCTTCTCCAACACCACAGTTCAAAAGCATCAATTCTTCGGCGCTCAGCTTTCTTTATAGTCCAACTCTCACATCCATAACATGACTATTGGAAAAACCATAGCCTTGACTAGACAGACCTTTGTTGACAAATAATGTCTCCGCTTTTTAATATGCTGTCTAGGTTGGTCATAACTTTCCTTCCAAGGAGTAAGCGTCTTTTAATTTCATGGCTGCAATCACCATCTGCAGTGATTTTGGAGGCCAAAAAAATAAAGTCAACCACTGTTTCCACTGTTTCCCCATCTATTTGGCACGAAGTGATGGGACCAGATGCCATAATCTTCGTTTTCTGAATGTTGAGCTTTAAGCCAGTTTTTTCACTCTTCACTTTCACTTTCATCAAGAGGCTCTTTAGTTCCTCTTCACTTTCTGCCATAAGGGTGGTGTCATCTGCATATCTGAGGTTATTGATATTTCTCCCAGCAATCTTGATTTCAGCTTGTGCTTCCTCCAGCCCAGCGTTTCTCATAATGTACTCTGCATATAAGTTAAATAAGCAGGGTGACAATATACAGCCTTGATGTACTCCTTTTCCTATTTGGAACCAGTCTGTTGTTCCATGTCCAGTTCTAATTGTTGCTTCCTGGCCTACATACAGGTTCTTAAGAGGCAGGTCGGGTATTCCCACCTCTTTCAGAATTTTCCACAGTTTATTGTGATCCACACAGTCAAAGGCTTTGGCATAGTCAATAAAGCAGAAATAGATGTTTTTCTGGAACTCTCTTGCTTTTTCCATGATCCAGAGGATGTTGGCAATTTGATCTATGGTTCTTCTGCCTTTTCTAAAACCAGCTTGAACATCTGGAAGTTCACGGTTCACGTATTGCTGAAGCCTGGCTTGGAGAATTTTGAGCATTACTTTACTAGCGTGTGAGATCAGTGAAATTGTGCAGTAGCTTGAGCATTCTTTGGCATTGCCTTTCTTTGGGGTTGCAATGAAAACTGACCTTTTCCAGTCCTATGGCCACTACTGAGTTTTCCAAATTTGCTGGCATATTGAGTGCAGCATTTTCACAGCATCATCTTTCAGGATTTGAAACAGCTCAATTGGAATTCCATCACCTCCACTAGCTTTGTTCATAGTGATGCTTCCTAAGGCTCACTTGACTTCACATTCCAGGATGTCTGGCTCTAGGTGAGTGATCACACCATCATGATTATCTGGGTCGTGAAGATCTTTTTTGTACACTTCTGTGTATTCTTGCCACCTCTTCTTAATATCTTCTGCTTCTGTTAGGTCCATACCATTTCTGTCCTTTATTGAGCCCATCTTTGCATGAAATGTTCCCTTGGTATCTCTAATTTTCTTGAAGAGATCTCTAATCTTTTCCACTCTGTTGTTTTCCTCTATTTCTTTGCATTGATCACTGAGGAAGGCTTTCTTATCTCTCCTTGCTATTCTTTGGAACTCTGCATTCAAATGGGTATATCTTTCCTTTTCTTCTTTGCTTTTCACTTCCCTTCTTTTCACAGCTATTTGTAAGACCTCCTCAGACAGCCATTTTGCTTTTTTGCATCTCTTTTTCTTAGGGATGGTCTTGATTCCTGTGTCTTGTACAATGTCATGAACCTCTGTCCATAGTTCATCAGGCACTCTATCTATCAGATATAGTCCTTTAAATCATTTCTCACTTCCACTGTATAATCATAAGGGATTTGAGTTAGATGATACCTGAATGGTCTAGTGGTTTTCCCCACTTTCTTCAATTTAAGTCTGAATTTGGCAATAAGGAGTTCATGATCTGAGCCATAGTCAGCTCCTGGTCTTGTTTTTGCTGACTGTATAGAGCTTTTCCATCTTTGGCTGCAAAGAATATAATTAATCTGATTTTGGTGTTGACCACCTGGTGATGTCCATGTGTAGAGTCTTCTCTTGTGTTGTTGAAAGAAGGTGTTTGCTATGACCAGAGAGTTCTCTTGGCAGAACTCTCTTTTGCTTTGTTTTTGCCTAATGAAGTCTTCTCATTTTTCATGAGATCACTGCTACTTTTGAGTCTTTTCCCCAACAGCTGTCATTCTCATGTCAAGAATCAAATGAAAGCAAAGGCTCATCTTTTATATTTGCATTTAACATAACATCCGGTTGCTACTGATTAGGAGGCTCCTCCTCAGACTTTCTCAGTAATTTTTCTTTACAGAGAGGTGTTCCTAAACCACATTCTGATTCTCTCTTTCCCTTGTATTGTGGCAGAGCAATACCCACCCCACAAACTTCGCCATTATAAATAAGCAAGTTCTCTGCAGAGAATATACATGTTTCTTTTAATATACACTGCCATACAACCCAAGTTGCCATGTATATTTTACTGTCTTACAAACACATAGGCAGTTTTTTGGCTGAAACATTACCAAGGGAAGATTCATGTTGTCATCTTATTTCCTCTAGCTCTTAACAGCCAGATAAGATGGCCCTGTTATATCTTTTGTCCCACTTTTTGCCTCCCTGGCTTTATTCTTCTTCAAAATTGAGTTAGCTATTCTGGGTCTTCTGTTTCTCCATTTAAGCTTTAGAATCAGTTTGTTGATATTTACAAAACGACTTGCTGGGATTTTGATTGGGATTATATTGACTCTAGAGAACAATTGGCAAGAACTGACGTCTTGATAACATTGAGTCTTCCTTTCCTTGAATATGGAATGTCTCTATGTATTTGGCTTTTCTTTGGTATTCATCAGAGTTTTGTCATTTTCCTCATATATATCTTAAATTTATTGTTAGATTTATATCTAAGTAATTTTTGGAGGTACTAATGGAATGAGTTTTTAATTTCAGATTCCACATGTTCATTACTGGTATACAGGAAAGCAATGAGCTTTTTATATTAACATTATATCCTACAACCTTGCAATAATCACTTATTGGTTCCAGTTTGTCAGTTCTTTAGATTTTCTACACAGACAACCATGTCATCTGTTGTCCCCTCACAATTTACTCTCAAAGTCTAAGCAACATCAATTTAAAATGACTTGAGATTATTTGGATTTGGATGTATTTATTTTAAAGTTCTATTTTACATTTTCTGCTTTTAGAGGGAAAAAAAATGGCCAAGAAAATGGAGCCGTCTCAGGTAAAAGGAACAGAAAGGTTCTTAGAGCCCATGGTCAGGGCCGGGAAGTGTTGAGGGGTGGGGTGTGTGTGTGTGTGTGTGTGTGTGTGTAGTTTGCTTTATTGGTGGATGGTGGCTCTAGTTCACCAAAATTCCTCTAAAAACTGATTTCTAAAGCCACTGATTAACAACTGAGTATAGCTAAATAGTGATTCTTATTATCCTTAGAGAATAATTGTTTCAGCAAGACTACAATGTATTAGAAAGTATCTGTGGTTAGTTTGCTGATACACTATTAATGAGTCAGTTCACTTACAGAATAACCCTCCTAATTGGTTGGCTGTTGTTCAATAATTCTTACTGTGTTGTATGAAAAAGTCAGTAAGAACCAAATGCATATGTTATTGATTTTCTTCTAAGGAATCATTCTTAAAATTTTTTTCAAGTATGTTTTCCCAGGCCTTTGGACAGTGTTTCTCAATTTTTTAACATAAGAATCTTATTGTCTATTTCCTAAAACTTTTGCTATAACTCCAGGAAGGGGCTTTCCAGAAACTATTTAGAAAGCTAGTAACTTCTATGTATCCCCCTCAAACCAAGAAGATACTGTAAACCTTTGCTGTTTTGTAGTCTGTTACCAAAAAGGGGTGGGGAGGTAATGACTTTTTAATATTTGTTTTCTAAATATAAACATGCATAATATAATGGATATGCTTTTTCAATCCATTCATTTCTCCCTCTCTTCCTGAAGTTTCTTACATACACTTCCCATCTGCCTAGGATCCAGCCAGTTCACCATTTAATAATCATTGCTCTACACTTCCTATTCCTATTGAGGTTGTTTCTTCCTTTAAATCACTAAAAGCAATGCTCCAATAAATATGCTTTTACATATGTCCACAAGTTAGAGGATCAGGCTCTTATACAAAGCAGGGTTTTCTTCAGCCAAAGGTATATCAGTATCAGAACAGATCTGCTAGAACTTCCAACCACACAGACTCTAAAAACAAGCTTGAGAATGCTGTGCTCACATCACTCCAGTCAAAGGGAAAGCATACCTTAGCCCACAATGTTGCCCTTGTCTTCTAGAGGTAACTATATTTAAATCAAAAGACAAAAGTATAGTTCACTAATCAAAAATATATAATGATCCTAAGGCTATGTTTTTAAAATTACATGTTCAGACCCATTAGGAAGTCATGAAATCATTTTAGAGAGTCACAATCAGGATTGTTTTAATGAACTAGGATAGAGAGGTTAGAAAATATCAGGGGAAATCACATGTAGTAAAATTAGGATTGCTCCATAAAAAATTGAGTTCAGTTATAGATCTCTGAACATATGTTTATAACTGTGTATAGAGAACCACATCATAAACTACATTTCTTACTATGGGTCAGAATAAAAAAAAAATGTGAAAAACATTTCACAGAAGGTTTCTGAGGAAAACACGGTGGCCGTGGAAATAGTAACTGATCATGAGAAAGGTCCACAGTGAAGGGCTGGGTTTTGCACTCTCTTTCTTGCATGTGGAGTGCCAGTTCCTTTTGCTGTAAGTTGGGGGCTTTCACAGCCTGTGTGCATGAAGCCTGTGGGCAGTGTCTGTGGACTACAGGTCCAGCCTTTCACTTCAAGAAATTCCTACATGCAGTCTATAAAACATTTATACATACACCCATACTCCTCCACTGCCTCATGGCTAATGCCCTATCAATGGATGCTGCAATTAGGTCCATGGACTTTTGGAGAAGGAAATGGCAACCCACTCCAGTACTCTTGCCTGGAAAATTCCATGGATAGGGGAGCCTGGTAGGCTACAGTCCATGGAGTCGCAAAGAGTTGGACATGACTGAGTGACTTCATTTACTTTATTTCTATAGTTCCTTTTGGAGAAGGAAATGGCAACCCACTCCAGTGTTCTTGCCTGGAGAATCCCATGGACAGAGGGGCCTGGTGGGGCTGCAGTCTATGGGGGTGCAAAGAGTCAGACACGACTAAGCAACTAACACACACACACACACACACACACACACTTTTAAATGAATTTTAAAATAAACATGATCATTCTAGATGTTTATGACAGCCAAGGAACTTGGTAACTCTCTGTTCCAATATTTATTTATAGACATGGAAACTGAACCCAGGGCAATAAAGCAATGTCTTCTGAGTCACAGAATGTTATATGTAAAACGAAAAGAAGTCATCATGTTGCCAACCCTGAGATTTTAAAAAATTATATAATGAAGAATATAATTAATTTGTAATGTGGGAAAATTACAAAGTACAGATAACTGAAAAGATGAAAAACATAAATATATACAGGCAATATATCCTCCGATAGCTGAATGAATAATCAAACTGTGGTAAATCTATACAATGGAATATTACTCAGCATTAAAAAAGAAATGAGCTATCAAGCCATTTAAGACATGGACAAAATATATATTGCTAAGTGAAAGAATGACAAAATGACAGAATGATCTCTGTTCGTTTCCAAGGCAAACCATTCAGTTTCACGGTAATCCAAGCCTATGCCCCAACCAGTAACACTGAAGAAGCTGAAGCTGAATGGTCCTATGAAGACCTACAAGACCTTTTAGAACTAACACCGAAAAAAGATGTCCTTTTCATTATAGGGGACTGGAATGCAAAAGTAGGAAGAAACACCTGGAGTAACAGGCGAATTTGGCCTTGGAGTACAGAATGAAGCAGGGCAAAGCCTAATAGAATTTTGCCAAGAGAACGCACTGGTCATAGCAAACACCCTCTTCCAACAACACAAGAGAAGACTCTACACATGGACATCACCAGATGGTCATCAACGAAATCATATTGATTATATTCTTTGCAGCCAAAGATGGAGAAGCTCTATACAGTCAGCAAAAACAAGATTGGGAGCTGACTGTGGCTCAGATCATGAACTCCTTATTGCCAAATTCAGACTGAAATTGAAGAAAGTGGGGAAAACCACTAGACCATTCAGGTATGACCTAGTCAAATCCCTTATGATTACACAGTGGAAGTGAGAAATAGATTTAAGGGACTAGATCTGATAGATAGAGTGTCTGATGAACTATGGACGGAGGTTGGTGACACTGTACAGGAGACAGGCATCAAGACGATCCCATGGAAAAGAAATGCAAAAAAGCAAAATGGCTGTCTAAGGAGGCCTTACAAATAGCAGTGAAAAGAAGAGAAGCAAAAAGCAGTGGAGAAAAGGAAAGACATAAGCATCTGAATACAGAGTTCCATAGAATAGCAAGGAGGGATAAGAAAGCTTTCCTCAGTGATCAATGCAAAGAAATAGAGGAAAATAACAGAATAGGAAAGACTAGATATCTCTTCAAGAAAATCAGAGATACCAAGGGAACATTTCATGTAAGGATGGGCTTGATAAAGGACAGAAATTGCATGGACCTAACAGAAGCAGAAGATATTAAGAGGTGGAAAGAATACACAGAAGAACTGTACAAAAAAGAGCTTCATGACCCAAATAATCACAATGGTGTGATCACTCACCTACAGCCAGAATGTGAAGTCAAATGGGCCTTAGGAAGCATCACTATGAATAAAGCTAGTGGAGGTGATGGAATTCCAGTTGAGCTATTTCAAATCCTGAAAGATGATGCTGTGAAAGTGCTGCACTCAATATGCCAGCAAATTTGGAAAACTCAGCAGTGGCCACAGGACTGGAAAAGGTCAGTTTTCATTCCAATCCCAAAGAAAGGCAATACCAAAGAATACTCAAACTACCGCACAATTGCACTCATCTCACATGCTAGTAAGGTAATGCTCAAAATTCTCCAAGCCAGGCTTCAGCAATACATGAACCGTGAACTTTCAGATGTTCAAGCTGGTTTTAGAAGAGGCAAGGAACCAGAGATCAAATTGCCAACATCTGCTGGATCATCAAAAAAGAAAGAGAGTTCCAGAAAAACATCTATTTCTGCTTTACTGACTATGCCAAAGCCTTTGACTGTTTGGACCACAATAAACTGTGGAAAATTCTGAAAGAGATGGGCATCAGACCACCTGACCTGCCTCTTGAGAAACCTGTATGCAGGCCAGGAAGCAACAGTTAGAACTGGACATGGAACAACAGACTGGTTCCAAACAGGAAAAGGAGTATGTCAAGGCTGTATATTGTCACTCTACTTATTTAACTTAGATGCAGAGTACATCATGAGAAACGCTGGGCTGGAAGAAGCACAAGCTAGAATCAAGATTGCCAGGAGAAATATCAATAACCTCAGATGTGCACATGACATCACCCTTATGGCAGAAAGTGAAGAAAAACTAAAGACCCTCTTGATGAAAGTGAAAGAGGAGAGTGGAAAAAGTTGGCTTAAAGCTCAACATTCAGAAAACTAAGATCATGGCATCTGGTTCCATCACTTCATGGCAAATAGATGGGGAAACAGTGTCAGACTTTATTTTTTTGGTCTCCAAAATCACAGCAGATGGTGATTGCAGCCATGAAATTAAATGACACTTACTCCTTGGAAGGAAAGTTATGACCAACGTAGACAGCATATTCAAAAGCAGAGACATTACTTTGTCAACAAAGGTCCATCTAGTCAAGGCTACGGTTTTTCCAGTGGCCATGTATGAATGTGAGAGTTGGACTGTGAAGAAAGCTGAGCGCCAAAGAATTGATCCTTTTGAACTGTGGTGTTGGAGAAGACTCTTGAGAGTCCCTTGGACTGCAAGGAGGTCCAACCAGTCCATCCTAAAGTAGATCAGTCCTGGGTGTTCATTGGAAGGACTGATGCTAAAGCTGAAACTCCAGTACTTTGGGCACCTGATGCGAAGAGCTGATTCACTGGAAAAGACTCTGATGCTGGGAAGGATCGGGGGCAGGAGAGAAGAGGATGACAGAGGATGAGATGGCTGGATGGCATCACCGACTCTATGGACATGAGTTTGAGTGAACTCCGGGAGTTGGTGATGGACAGGGAGGCCTGGCGTGCTGCAATTCATGGGTCGCAAAGAGTCAGACATGACTGAGCGACTGAACTGAACTGAAGTGAACGAAGCAAATCTGAAAAGCTACATTCTATAAGATTCCAACTATATGATACTTAAAAAAAGGCAAATCTATGGAGACAATAAAACTACTAGTGGTTAACCAACAACAAACAAAAAACCCAATTCAAAAATGGGCAATGGACTTGAACAGACAATTCTCCAAAGATATAAATAGATATTAATATGTTCATCATTAGTCATTCAGTTCAGTCGCTCAGTCATGTCCGACTCTTTGCAACCCCATGAATTGCAGCACACCAGGCCTCCCTGTCCATCACCAACTCCTGGAGTTCACCCAAACTCATGGCCATCGAGTCAGTGATACCATCCCCCCATCTCATCCTCCGTCGTCCCCTTCTCCTCTTTCCCCCAATCCCTCCCAGCATCAGAGTCTTTTCCAATGAGTCAACTCTTTGCATGAGGTGGCCCAAGTACTAGAGTTTCAGCTTTAGTATCAGTCCTTCCAAAGAACACCCAGGGCTGATCTCCTTTAGAAAAGACTGGTTGGATCTCCTCGCAGTCCAAGGGACATGCAAGAGTCTTCTCCAACACCACAGTTCAAAAGCATCAATTCTTCAGTGCTCAGCTTTCTTCACAGTGCTACTCTCACATCCATACATGACCACTGGAAAAACCATAGCCTTGACTAGACGGACCTTTGTTGGCAAAGTAATGTCTCTGCTTTTCAATATGCTATCTAGGTTGGTCATAACTTTCCTTCTAAGGAGTAAGCATCTTTTAATTTCATGGCTGCAATCACCATCTACAGTGATTTTGGAGACCAAAAAAATAAAGTCTGACACTGTTTCCACTGTTTCCCCATCTATTTACCATGAAGTGATGGAACCAGATGCCATGATCTTAGTTTCTGAATGTTGAGATTTAAGCCAACTTTTTCACTCTCCTCTTTCACTTTCATCAAGAGGCGTTTTATTTCCTCTTCACATTAGTCATTAGAGGAATGCAAATCAAAGTCACAATGAGATACCATTTCAAACCCATGAGAATGATGATTATTTTTTTAAAAAAAGGAAACACACGTTGGTGAGGATGTGGAAAAACCAGAACCCTTGTAGATTGCTGGTGGGAATGCAAAATGGTGAATTTTCTGTGGAAAACAATTTGGTGGTAGTTTCTTTGAAAGTTAAATATAGAATTACCATATGATCCAGCAATTCCATGCCTAGGTATATACCTAAGGAATCGAAAACAGGGGCTCAGATACCTGCTCATCAACATTCAATCTCAGCAATTTTGCAATAACAAAAAGGTGGAATCAACCCAAACATCCATCAATGTATAAACAGATAAACAAAATGCAATATATACATACAATGGACTATTATTTAACCATAATAAGTAACTGAATTCTAATACTTGTTACAACATGTATGAACTTTGAATGCACTATGCTAAGCAAAAAAGCTAGACACAAAAAAATATTAACAAATGGGACTTAAACTCAAAAGTATTTGCACAGCAAAGGAAACGATAAGCAAATGAAAAGACCACCCACAGAATGGGAGAAAATATTTATGACGCAACAGACAAGGAATTAATCTCCAAAATTTACAAACAGCTCATGCAACTCAATATCAACAAAACAACTCAATCAAAAGATGGGCTGCTGCTGCTAAGTCGCTTCAGTCGTGTCCAACTCTGTGCGACCCCATAGACGGCGGCCCACCAGGCTCCCCCGTCCCTGGGATTCTCCAGGCAAGAACACTGGAGTGGGTTGCCATTTCCTTCTCCAGTGCATGAAAGTGAAAAGTGAAAGTGAAGTCGCTCTGTAGTGTCCGATTCTTCGTGACCCCATGGACTGCAGCTCACTTAGGCTCCTCCATCCATGGGATTTTCCAGGCAAAAGTACAGAAGACCTCAATAGACATTTCTCCAAAGAAGACAAATGAAAAGGTACTCAACATCATTAATTATTAGAAAAATACAAATCAAAACTACAATGAAATATCAAAAATACAATGAAAAAACTCAATAGACATTTCTCCAAAGAAGACAAATGAAAAGGTACTCAACATCATTAATTATTAGAAAAATACAAATCAAAACTACAATGAAATACCAGTCAGAATGGCCATCATCGAGAAGTCTACAAACAATAAATGCTGCAGAGGGTGTGGAGCAAAGGGTACCCTCCTACACCTTGGGCAGGAATGTAAACTGGTATAGCCACTATGGAGAACAGTATTGATGTTTCTTAAGTGACTAAAATTAGAGCTACCATATGATCTAGCAATCCCACTCCTGAAAATATATCCAGAGAAAAACATAATTTGAAATAATACATGCGCCTCAACATTCATTGCATTGCTGTTTAATATAGCCAATACAATAGCCAACATATCCACTGACAGATGAATGGATAAAGATGTGCTACATACAAACATGGACATGACAGGATGGTCAACACTGAAATCAGATGATTCTGTGCAGCCAAAGATGGAAAAGCTCTATACAGTCAGCAAAAACAAGACCAGGAGCTGACTGTGGCTTGCATCATGAACTCCTTATTGCCAAATTCGGACTTAAATTGAAGAAAGTGGGGAAAACCACTAGACCATTCCGGTATAATCTAAATCAAATCCCTTATGACTATACAGCCTAAGTGAGAAATAGATTTAAGGGACTAGATCTGATAGATAGAGTGCCTGATGAACTATGGACAGAGGTTCATGACATTGTACAGGACACAGGAATCAAGACCATCCCTAAGAAAAAGAGATGCAAAAAAGCAAAATGGCTGTCTGAGGAGGTCTTACAAATAGCTGTGAAAAGAAGGGAAGTGAAAAGCAAAGGAGAAAAGGAAAGATTTGAATGCAGAGTTCCAAAGAATAGCAAGAAGAGATAAGAAAGCCTTCCTCAGTGATCAGTGCAAAGAAATAGAGGAAAACAACAGAATGGGCAAGACTAGATATCTCTTCAAGAAAATTAGAGATACCAAGGGAACATTTCATGCAAAGATGGGCTCAATAAAGGACAGAAATGGTATGGACCTAACAGAAGCAGAAGATATTAAGAAGAGGTGGCAAGAATATACAGAAGAAGTGTACAAAAAAGATCTTCACAACCCAGATAATCAAGATGGTGTGATCACTCACCTAGAGCCAGACATCCTGGAATGTGAAGTCAAATGGGCCTTAGGAAGCATCACTATGAATAAAGCTAGTGGAGGTGATGGAATTCCAGTTGAGCTGTTTCAAATCCTGAAAGATGATGCTGTGAAAGTGCTGCACTCAATATGCCAGCAAATTTGGAAAACTCAGCAGTGGCCACAGGACTGGAAAAGGTCAGTTTTCACTCCAATCCCAAAGAAAGGCAATACCAAAGAATACTCAAACTACCACACAATTGCACTCATCTCACATGCTAGTAAGGTAATGCTCAAAATTCTCCAAGCCAGGCTTCAGCAATACATGAACCGTGAACTTTCAGATGTTCAAGCTGGTTTTAGAAGAGGCAAGGAACCAGAGATCAAATTGCCAACATCTGCTGGATCATCAAAAAAGAAAGAGAGTTCCAGAAAAACATCTATTTCTGCTTTACTGACTATGCCAAAGCTTTTGACTGTGTGGATCACAATAAACTGTGGAAAATTCTGAAAGAGATGGGCATCAGACCACCTGACCTGCCTCTTGAGAAACCTGTATGCAGGCCAGGAAGCAACAGTTAGAACTGGACATGGAACAACAGACTGGTTCCAAATAGGAAAAGGAGTATGTCAAGGCTGTATATTGTCACCTTGCTTATTTTACTTAGATGCAGAGCACATCATGAGAAGCGCTGGGCTGGAAGAAGCACAAGCTAGAATCAAGATTGCCAGGAGAAATATCAATAATCTCAGATGTGCACATTACACCACCCTTATGGCAGAAAGTGAAGAACTAAAGAGCCTCTTGATGAAAGTGAAAAAGGAGAGTGAAAAAGTTGGCTTAAAGCTCAACATTCAGAAAACTAAGATCATGGCATCCGGTTCCATCACTTCATGGCAAATAGATGGGGAAACAGTGGAAACAGTGTCAGACTTTAATTTTTGGGCTCCAAAATCACTGCAGATGGTGATTGCAGCCATGAAATTAAGACACTTACTCCTTGGAAGGAAAGTTATGACCAACCTAGACAGCATCTTCAAAAGCAGAGACATTACTTTGCCAACAAAGGTCCGTCTAGTCAAGGCTATGGTTTTTCCAGTGGTCATGTATGGATGTGAGAGTTGGACTATAAAGAAAGCTGAGTGCAGAAGAACTGATGCTTTTGAACTGTGGTGTTGGAGAAGACTCTTGAGAGTCCCCTGGACTACAAGCAGATACAACCAGTCCATCCTAAAGGAGATCAGTCCTGGGTGTTCATTGAAAGGACTGATGTTGAAGCTGAAACTCCAATACTTTGGCCACCTTCTGGGAAGAGCTGACTCATTTGAAAAGACCCTGATGCTGGGTAAGATTGAGGGCAGGAGGAGAAGGGGACGACAGAGGATGAGATGGTTGGATGGCATCACCGACTCAATGTACATGGGTTTGGGTGCACTCCAGGAGTTGGTGATGGACAGGGAGGCTGGCGTGCTGCGGTTCATGGGGTCAGAAAGAGTTAGACACGACTGAGCGACTGAACTGAAGTGAACATACATACATATAAAAGAATATTACTCATCCATTAAATAGAAAGAAACAATATAATTTGCAGTAACATGGATGGACTTAGAGATTACGATACTAATCAAAGTAAGTCAGATAAAGACAAAAATCATATGATATCACTTATATGCAGAATATATACACACACACACACACACATACAAAGTGACTTTACCTACAAAACAGAAACACACTCATAGACTTACAGAACAAACTCCTGGTGAGGAGGTGAGGAATGAATTCGGAGTTGGGGTTGACATGCTATATTTAAAATAAGTAACCAACAAAGACCTACTGCATAGCACAGGGAACTCAGCTCAATAGTCTGTAATAATGTAAATGGGAAAGGAATTTGAAAAAGAATAGATACATTTATAATGGAATCACTTTGCTGTATACCTGAAACTAACAGAATATTGTTAATCAACTATACTCCAATATAAAATTAAAAAAATTTTAAAGGGACCTCCCTAGTAATCCAGTAGTTGAGAGTTCACTTTGCAATGGGAGGGACACAGGTTCCATCTCTGTTTGGGGGACTAAGATCCCACATGCCACAGGGCAACCAGGCCTGCGTGCTACAACTGCTGAGCCTGTGCGCCACAACTAGAGAGCCCACGTGCCAACTCAACAAGAGATCCTACATGTCACAATGAAGATCTTGCACACAGCAACTAAAAACCAACACAGTTAAACAAATAAATTTTTTAATTTTAAAAAAAAGATCAATGGTTGCCAGGGTTTGGGGGGAAGGGAGAAAGGGATGAATAGGTGGAACAAATGGAATTTTTAGGGCAATGAAACTCTTCTGATACTGTAATGGTGAATGTATGTCATTACACATTAGTCAAAACCCATATCAGGTATAACACAGAGTGAACCCTAACATAAACTATGAATGTTAGTTTATAATAAAATCTATCAGTATTGTCTTATCAATTTTAACAAATGTACACCGCTAAATGAAAGATGTTAGCAATAGGGGAAACTGCATATGTGACCAAGGATGAGGAGGTATATGAGAACTCTCTACATACTGCTTAATATTCTGCAAACCTAAAACTGCTCTTTAAGTCTATTCATATTTTTATATGAGACTATAGCATGAATATTTTTGTAACATGCTTTTTTCCACTACCATGTCCATACATTATTAATTATCTTTGCACAGATTGAGCCTGGACACAGTGGCGATGGTAAAGTTAGTCAAGGATGTAGGAATTTAGGGGCAGGGGATATTTACTCAAAGACTCACAGAGGAGAGGGACTAGAAATTGCACGGATGAATAGACATAACTAAGCCCTTGAGTCTGAGCATCTCCAACAGGCTGGGAATTTCAGCAGGGCAGGGAGTTTCAGTTCCTGTTCTGGGAGTCCTGGTGCCCTGCTGGCAAGAGGCTGGCATGACAGGACTGAGCAAGAACAAGATGAAGCCTCAAACATTCACTCTGGAGCTCAGCAATAACCTTCCTGCTAGGATGAAGTGAGCAGGTACAAGAGACACTCAGTCATGATGGTCAGTTGTCTGAAATACCCATAACAGGAATCTGCTGAGGCAATTGGAAGCCTGCAGGGCACCAAGGGAAGGACCTGCTCCACTTCAGCCAAAATGTGTGCACCATTAACCTCGACTTCCCACCTGACCTTTCCGAGTTACATTCCTTTTCCTGGGCATTCTCCTACATGGCTCTCAGCCCAACTCCCACCAGGAAGGGAGGATCTGCCTGTCACAAGACCTCTTATGACCTTTGGGGATGCTTTAGGAAAACTCTGGAAGATATGGTTCAGCCAGCCTGGGCCTTGTGCCTCCTCGCCCTGGGGGCCACAAAAGGGGCTGGGCTGCCACCCCTTAGGCACAGAGTCACCATTCAGAGGTGGGACACATCCATGCTTCTTCCCATCCTGCCTTTTCTGCATCCAGCTGGCAGTGGACACACTGTGCTAAGTACTGGATCCTATCAGAGGAGGAGACTCCCAGCCCCACTGCTGGTTGTGGTATGTGGAGCCATCCTGAATTTCCTTCAGAATCAGTGAGGCAGGGCATCCCACAGCCCCCACAGCACACCGTGAGGAGGCCACAGCCCTTTCTGCCCTTACTCTCCCCTCTGGTAGGTCAGAAGGTGGGAATGCAGAGGTGCCACCTTCTGAGAGAAATGAAGTGTCCAGAACAGAGCCCTCCCATCCGCTCAGGGCAGCCTTTTTCTGCTTCCTACTTCTTTCCTCCAGCCCCTGAAACTCCCTGGTCTCTTAACATTAGGATACCATACCTGCCCCCTTCCTGTGTCCCTAGGCCCATCCTTTTCCTCATATTCTGGGCGTCTAGTTTCTCTGTGATCTTTCCTTAGTGCTTGTGTTCCAAGAATATGTTCAACCACCACGACCCTTCCATACCCACCTGGGCCTCAGCTGACCACCAAATCCTTAGGCCCTAACAGAAACTTGCCGTGGTAACTTCCAGAATCTGCCTCTACTCTACTTCAGCTTTGGCTCTCCATACCACTCCTTCCACCCCCAGCCACGGTACCTTTCCAGCTCCTCACCTAGCCTTTTGAGCCACTGCCCAAACTCCATTACATGTGACAGCAACCTTTCTCCTCTTAATACACTAGGTCTCACCTCAATGCTTCCTTCTCTCTACTAACCACCAGCAAAGTGTCTATTTTTTCCAAGATCATCTCCTGGACTTGGACATTCGCTGCCATCTCCTCACCTCTACACCACCACATGGCTCCAGCAGTTCTCCCTGCATCATCAGTTTCTCTCTCCTTGATTTCATCCTTTCTCTCAACATCCAACATATTATGTCTCTCATTTAAAAAAAAATAAAAACACTCTCTGGGGTTTATCTACAGCTTTCTCCCCATTTGTCTGCACCTCCATGGAACAAACCTCTTTGAAGGAACTGATTACACTTGCTATCACCAATTACTCTCGTTTCATTCGCTCTTGAATCCACTCCAGTCATGCCTTCACCTCCATCACAGGTGAATATGTTTTTATCAAGGCCATTAGTGTTGCTAAATCTAATGGGGACTCTGCATCCTCATCTTTCTTGGCCAATTCACAACTTTTATTGCAGTTGATCACTTTCTCCTTGTAATATGCCAGTATGCCACACTCTTCCAGATTTCCTCCTTCCTCCCTGGTTTCTGCTTTTCAGTTTCCTCTGCTTACTTTTCCTTTTTTTCTTCCCAATTTCCTAACACTGGAATATCCCAGAGCCCAGTCTTTAGACCTCTCCTTCATTTATATTCATTCCTCTAGTGACCTCATCTGGTCCCATCGTTATACATCTCTCTCCATTTCTCTCTTTCTCCAGCCAGGGCCCTCCATGTGCACTGTGTGGAGAATAGACTGTTGGAGGTACAGTTTCAGGAAGAAGCAGATTATGAAACTACTGTAGTACTGGTAGCAGCAGAGAAGACAAGAAGGAATTGTTTTTTGAATTTTGAAGGTAGAAACAACAGGATTTATTGATAGACCAAAAGCAGACTTTTTAGAAGCAAAAGTCAAGGATGGCACCAATATTTTGGCCTGAACAACTGGCAAGAGAAAGGTACCATTAACTATGTGGGAGCAGGTCTGGTACGTGTGATTGGGTGGTGGTGGTGGTACAAGGAATCAGTTCATTTCTGAAATAAATACTGGATATCCAACTATATACAGTTCTGATTAGACAATTTGGGCATGTGAGACTGTCCACCACATAAGATAATGATCTCCATGGAGGCGAGGCCTGTGTTTAGGTGACTGCTGTGTCTGACGTAGTTTCTGACATGCAGTAAGTACTCAAATACTTTAATTGTTGAATGCAAGATGATTATCAAAGTCATTTTTATTGTGACTCATTTTATTATTTTTATTGGGGACATTATCATCAACTGATTTTCATTCTAGGAGGCATTTATTCCATGCAACTGAAAGGCAATGAGGGTCAAAGAGTCAACAGAGCTATAGCAAGCTCCCAGACAGGTTACCTCTTAAAATCCAATCAATAACAACAAGGTGCAGAGAGGGGAGATTCTATAATTTGCTTCTGACATCTGTCATATTAGCTATGTGCTTTTGATAAACACAAAGCACCTCCTCAAAGAAGCAGCACTGCAACACTCCTCTAAAAGTCTTCCCTCCAGATTGTGGGAATATACAGTAGTTATCGATGAACTGTGCCAAAAATGCATTAGATTCCTAGCTATCACTTCTTGTACTATCATCATGCACAATTTGCTTCTCTGGGGCCCAAAGACAGCAGGGAAGCCAGGACAGAAGTCAAGCATGATCTTTACCTTCAGTGTACCTTAGATATGGGTCTTCCTTTCTGAGCTGAAAGAGTCAGGCAGAATGCTTACCTACCTGTGAAATGGGTTTAAGCTCCATACCATATAGGGTGTACAATCTAACTCCTCTACTCTCTCCATCACATACCACATTGAAAACAAGGAGGCACAAACACATGGTTCTTTGCTTAAAGGTATAGAGTTTATTCAGAGAGGGAATGAACACCAGAATATTAATGGAAATGAGATGATGACAGCCTTTTCAGGAGGATGCAGAAGTCTGGGAACCCCTGAGCTCCTTCTTCCTGGACGGGGTACTCTCCTGGGGTTGACAAGTACCTTCTGCTGAGGTGGAAACTGAGACATGGGATGGATTTTCTGGCTGAGTGGCACAAGTCAGCAGAGGACTGCGCTTGGAGCTGCCACTGGAGAGGGGCAGGAAACAGGACTGGCTGGACCTCACGGACTCCATGGACTGTCGCTGGAACTCACTGTCCAGGCACTGGAGCGCGTCAAAGAAGCCCTCCTCCTTCTCCAACTTAGCTCCCTTCATGGGGCGTTTGGTGGAAGGTGGACTCTTCTCAGCCTTTTTTGTCTTGGTTTTGGCCACTTTCTCATCCTTACAGCGGAGAATGCATTCCTTATGCCCTTGACCTTTCATGTCAGGGTTAATCCACTGTGTAAAATGCTTCAGCTTATTTCCCAGGTCGGCTTCTACAGCTTCTGGAAGGATAGGCTCTTGTAAGTATGAGCTGTCTTTACCAGACGCTGCAGCTCTTGCCCCTAGAAAGGGTGGCCCTATAAATTTTGGCCCTGCAAAGTCTGGATCTGAAAAATATGTGGATCCTTTTAAATGCAAACTGTGGAACACCAAGTTGGTCCTATAAGGTCTGGCCCTTTAAGCCCTGAACACTTCCAGACACGGCATTCGCAGGAATCCTTGTTTGGGTGAGGTCATTCACCTTGTTCTAACAGCCTTACAGACTATTCTCATCTAGTCCTTTGGTCCCAGGGAATCTTGGAGGATGCTCTAGGAACTCAAGGTAAGGGAGATGCTGGTGAAGGTACGGACAGGGGACACTAAGCTGAGAGTTTGGAGATGGTGGCTCTACAGATCCAGATAGAACCTTGCTAGTCCCTACTCACTCAAGGCAACCATCCTGGCCAAACTAAAATTTTACCTAAGAAAGATCCTGAAGATACATTTGAGAAGTCAGGGGCTCTTGGAGTTTCAACTTAAAAGTGTCCTACTAGAACCCTGGCACAGCAAATGCTCTCTCTGGATGGAGAGAGATTTGGCACTGCACCCCTTCTCTGTGGTTCTCTGAAGCTTTGCGTTTCCCTATGTCCCTATTCTCCCTGCTACTGCAGGGAGTTATCTAAACAAGGTGATTGGTAACAGCATCTGGTGAGGCTTACTGCTGCGGGTTCAGGCCTGACAGTATTCAGGGTATCACTTCCTGATCTGTGTTGGGACTGACTGCTGCCTCTGTGTCTAGAGGCTTATTTTCTGGGATGCAGGGAACTGAGCTGCTTCCAGGGCCCTTGGAATTCTGTGGACCCAGTGATTTAGGTTCCAACCGCTGCAGATGTTCCAATAGATGTGTGTAGGGACAACCCCCTAGCAGATTTTCTCACATCTTTAATCAAGATGGCCCTACAACATCATCGTGGCCTGGACAAGCAACTATGGGCTGGCCCTGCTGGCCACAACAGATCAGAAGATGTCACTATCCCCTCAGGTCTCCAGGTCTGCAGGCTAGGGGACACTCATACTGGTCAGTATGCTGCCCTGGGACAGAGGCTGCTGATCATCAGGGGAGAAGAGCAACTGGAGGGACTGCTGTATCTTCTAGGGCAGACCCCAGCAATGGTAAATTAAATTGCCAAATAAACCATTTCTAAAGGTAGAACTCCAGCAGCTCGGGACATGCTCCATAAAAATAATACTACCTTGGCTCCTGAGGATTTTTAAATGGACTTCTCCAAACAGGTAGGCCCCTGGGTCTCAGGAGACAGGCTTCAACACATCTCAGGACTCAGGCTGTAGGGTTTGCTACATCTACAGAGATCTCTGGGCAACAGCTAGCAAGCCCCATGGAAGCTGGAGCTGCCACTGAAGTGGAGGTGCCAATGCAAGGCTTCACAATTGACCAGAGTCAAAAATGGGACATTAATAGAGGCTTGCTGATAGAAAAATGAAGAAGCCCAAATTCAGGAGAGTGGGAAGAACGTGGGTCTAACTGAGGTAGAGGAAATTTTAGACAGTCTGGAGATTAATAAATCATTGGGGGGAAAAAAAGAGATCAAGATCGCCTTTTGGGGTAAGACATTTAGGAATAGACCAGGGACTCAATGAGCAGAAAAGAGGAACTAAGGAAAGACAGCTGTCTTCTGCTGCAGCCAGCACACTAAGGCCTCAGTGAATCCCCCAAGCAGTGGACACGGACGACTTACAAACTGAAATGTGGAAGAGGATAGAGCCAGGATCATAGGGTTTGGGATTTTTTTGCAGTGATATTTGCACAGGGTCCACAGTGCATCCTTCAAAAACAGAAAGTTTGGGTAGACTGGCTTACCTCCCATGAACCTCAGGTCAAGGGAAATAAAAGCCCATCTTTTCAACAGAGGCCTTAGAGGTAGTATTCATGATGAAAGAAATGGTAGTGTTTCCACCCAGGACTGGAAAATTTTGGGGTGGTATGACATAAGCTGCCATAGGAACCTTCCAAAATCTTGGGAATCCTCAGGTATAGATAGAAATGCATGCATTACATACAAATACTTAAAGATATATCAGCGACTGGGGGAGACGGGAACATTAGACGAAGGGAATCAAGGTAATGGGGTATTTTAGGTTTGTGAGCTTGATGTTCAGGGAAAGAAAGGGAATCAGATTTTCAAGGGCTACTGACCTTGTTTCTTCAGAATACCTTCAGAGTTGCTCTTCTTCTTGACATGCTGGTTCACAGGAATCCTAGGCTCTTCAAGGCTCGAAGAAGACAGAGCTCCTGCGTCCAACAGCAACTCTGGCCCTCGACATTCCTGCCTTAGCTGCTGGTGACCAGCCCAGTATTGGCGGATGCTGATTGCACTGACAGACTTGGTGGCTGGCTTAGTGGCTGACTTGGCAGCTGACTGGGTTACAGATTTCTGATTTGTTAGTTGTGACACTGTGCGGGTTGCTGATGGAAGTGAAAGCTGTTTGAAGGGCAGGGACTCCTGACTCTGATCAAAAGAGAGACTAGACATGGACAAAACCTCTAGGCAAGAGGAGCCCTGAGATGGCCCCGAAGAAGTAGGGGTGGTCAGCGTAGTCTCACCCGATATCAACTGCTGAATCTCCAGAGCCACAGAATTGCAGATTTGGCAGCAGGGGTCTGCACACAGGAGCCGCCGCACACTCCCTTCCTGAGGAAGCCAGCCCTGGCTGGGAAGGGAAGCATGGCAATCATTTGTTACCAACGCAGTAACATCTGCCTCTTTGCCAGTGTGTGGCCTGAGACAGACCTATGAGCTCTTGCTTTCTACCCCCGGTGCTGTTATTACCACTGCTTTTCTACAGAAACATTTAGCAGGTTAGGGCTAGCTAAACTGGACAAGGTCTCAGACAACTGGTGGGAACACAGGGCCTTGAGAAACTGGGAGGCGGGTGAGCTCTCTGCTGACCTGTGCTGAGAAGCTGAGTTAGGAGAAGGGAACCAGGCAGGTGGGGGAGCCAATGGTTAGCTGATGGGGCAGCACCAGAGATATCACCAGGTAGAACCTGGAGTCAGCCTCACTTGGGGCCACGGAAGTCCTGTGGGAGCTCTGCATTCTGGGGATTAGATGCACACATCTCTTAAGAGTCAATTCCTCATTCTGCAGAGCTCTTAAGAAGGGAATAATATGACAAGCTCCTGCCTGAGGGTTGTCCCAGGAACTGGCCTTCCTGAAGACAGAACCAGAGGAGGTAATGTCAGCAGGGTCCAGGGGTCTGCCCTTGAAAGGGAGCGGCTGTAAAGAGAATATGAAAACGATGACTTGTTTATGCACTTAACTATCCATTCTCCTGACTGGGTAACTTGTCTCATGGTTGGGAGAAAACCCACATCGTTAAATTCTGTCAAATCCTGACTTCCAGCACCTTTGTGAGCCTAGCCCAGAGCACAGCTGGAAGACCCCTCTCCACTGAGACGTCTGACCCCACCCTCTCCTCCACCAACTCTCACCCACGGCTCCAGGCTCCATGTGTCTGGCTCCCTCTCAGCCATTCTCCTTCTGCCCAACCCTGCCGCAGGCCAAACACAGAAATTACCACAGGCCATACTAGGAGGTGGGAGACTGCAAAGAGCAAGAGATCACCTTCGCATGATCGAAAGCAGCTCCAAGGGCTTGTCAGCTTCTTTCCGGGAATGTCTCCTAGCTGATAAACCAGGAGACTAACGTTACACGGAACAGGAAGGAATTCAGGGATATCCTACAGGAGGTTGAAGGAGTTGAATGACGGGTGACTGCAGACAACCCCCCTCCCCAGTCAGCACTCTGAGGGCACATCTGGGTACAACTTAACCAGGTATGATGTGCTCTCCTAGACCTACTTTCATTTACCTTCACAACCACACTATGAGTGAGATAGCATCATCAGATGCCCATTTTATGGATAACAAGACTGGGAGATGAAATGACCTCTACTGGGTCATAAAACTAGTAAATGACACAGTTGAGGACATCTCCCCTACTTCCTCTTCACTCCCAGGGGAAAGGTGGAGAATTTTGGAACATTCCCAGGTTCTCATTTCCCACCCAAAAAGTCTTCTTGGAGGATCTGTCAACTTGGGGAACTGGAGCAATGGTTAGAGCACCCAGCGCCTGGCACCAGGGGTCACTGAGGGCCAGGGTCCATGCAAGTCTCACCCCCAGGGGAGGGAAGTCAGAGCAGAGACTGGGACTTTACCTCTTGGTGTTTTCTCTTTAGCCCTTTGTTTGACTTTCTGGTGACGCTTAAAGACAAAATAGAGTGTGAAGTGTCTAAACTGGGACAAAACCTGCAAATATTTCCCAAACTTCTTCTGCTTCAATTCTACACATTCTGCTACCTTTTTCCCTGCTCTACCTTTTTCACCCCATCATTTCCTTTCTCTTCTTATTTCTGATTCATTTCAAACCTCTTCACACTCCATACCTCCACCCCCATTCCCTGAACAAGTTCTGTGGGAAATCAGAATAAGACGAGAGAAAGGGGAAAATGGAATAAAGGACGGGTGGTCTAGTAGACAAAGGACTTTAGCCATCCAAGGCTCTAAAAATCCACCAGCTGAAAGGATCGCCCAAATCTGAAGGTGTACTGGGATCCAGTCAGGAAACTTCCTCCATTAAAAAAAAAAAAAAAGCAGGGGTAAGGGTAATGAGAAACAGTGAAGGGATAAAACCTTGTCTGAGGTGTAATTGGTTCAGTCATGGTCATAGTGTTTCCCTACCCGGCAGCAGTTCCTGTTAGGTCCCAACTTTAAACCTCGGTGGTTCTTTTTCACTTGCCAAATAATTAATGCAATAATAATGATGGAGCCATAAGTGTAAAAGGGATATCCAACATCCCACAAAATAAAAGTAGGGCTCAACATAATCTAAACCTTACTAGCCATCCCTCTTCCTAGGCTTCCTAGGCTTTAAGGGTCTTAGAACCTAACACCTCCAAATCCTAGACCTATTGTCTCTGCCTCACAGAGCATAGAACCAAACCAGCAGACTGCATCACAAAGCCCTCCTGTTTCCTAAGTCATGCATGGCATCACAGACCTTTATTTGTCTAGGAGAAGCTCATGTGACACAGTGTTAAGGTGAGGGTGTCTGGTTGACTACATGGGTTGCAGAGCCTGAGCCTAAAGATGCCAAGTCACAGGAAGCAAATACTCCTTCATGCCCTCTCTATTCTCTCTATCCTGATGGCTCAGCCTTCAGCTCTCAGATAACAGTCTGGCATCTATCCCCAGATAACTGAGTCTTTATGTACACTGTGTGCCCTAAAAGAGAGATAGTGGATTGGTCAGACAAACTCCATGAACTATATATATCACTGTTCTGAGAAGATAACTAGGAAACACACAAGAGGACAGTGTATACATTATCCTATTAAGTCTTGGACAGTGAAGTTTGATGTCACAGGCAATAGGTGGGCAGTCATGAAAAGGACTGTAATTATTGTGGCAAGAAAAGGACATAGCTTCTGTTCTTTTAAACAACTTTCTGAGTTAAAGGAGTGCTCCCAGTCTGTGTGATCAAGCTTTTGATGGACAAGAAGAAACTGTAAACAGTGCCTTCCAAGGAGGAACATGATTGAGGCTCACTTCTGGAGCTTGGTTTTCCAGAATGGCCTTTACAACTCTCAGTAGTATCCTGTGGAGTATCCACTCATTGAGGTGAGTTACTGGCAAGACTAAGGACCACAAACTTGGGCTCTTGGGTTGAATCCACCATGGCTGGAGTGGTTGGCTGAAATGTTTATGAAAATCTGAATCTGAACACCTTTAGGCAGGTCAAGCTTTTTTCTGCTCATTCTTAGTACCCACCATCCCCATGTCCACTGATTTACATATTAATGTTAACTTCATGATCCCTGTCAACATTGTGATATGCCTCTAAGACTCCAGGATTTCTGAATTTCCTAAGAAATTCTTGCCCTGATGAGAATGGTCCCATAGCCCCCAAATTCTCAGGCTCAAAATCTCTGAAGAGGCTATTTGGTCCTTCCTCCAGCATTCAATCTACCACTGAACAGATGTGGTGAGCCAACAATCTGTGTTCATCCTTAAGCTGCCCAGTCTCAAAGGTACAAAGACATTTGAGTTATATTACCTGCCTGCTCTCAAGTCAGTTAAAAAATCTAGTTTCAAACACAAAAACTAATTCACAATCAAAAACCCACCTTATTAAGAGTTGAATCAGGACTTTCCTGGTGGTCCAGTGGTTGAGAATTTGCCTGCCAATGCAGGGACATGAGTTCAATCCCTGGTCCGGGAAGATTCCATATGTCAGGAGGCAACTAAGCCCATGTACCACAACTACTGAGCCCATGCTCTAGAGCCCAATAGTTGCAACTACTGAGTGCTCTAGAGCCCATGCTCCACAACAAGAAAAACCACCACAGTGAGAAGCCTGCACACCACAACTAGAGAATAGCCCCTGCTCGCCACAACTAGACAAACTTTGTTGCTTTGTGCACAGCAACGAAGACCCAGCACAGCCAAAAATTTTTAAAAAGGGTTGAAACAAGAACCAGCATTACTAGGAGCTTGGAAAGAAGGGTGTAAGGTGTTATTTAATGGGTACGAAATTTCCATATGAGATGATGAAAAGGTTCTGAAAATGGACAGTGGTGATGGCTGCACAGCACTGGGAATGTACTTAATGTCACTGATGTACACTTAAAAGTGGTTAAAAGAATAAAGTTCATGTTGTATATATTTTACCACAATTTAAAAAAAAAAAAAAACCAGTCATTGGCATGAGGAATTTTTTTGCTATCTATAAGGAAGAATATTCTGAAAATAATTTGGCAAAGAAACAGATTACTGAATATTTTTCTTCAATGTCCTTTTTTACAGAAGAAAATCAAAATAAAATAGATCCTTAAATTTAAGATAATTTAAGAAGAGTCTCATCCTGAAAATGGGATGAATTTGAACCATTTCAACATTTTTCCTAAACTTGTAAATTCTGTAATATAGGAATGAGAAGACATTTCCAATTAAAGAGAACTGAATGACAGGTTGTGTATATGTGTTAGTCGCTCAGTCGTGTCTGATTCTTTGCAGCCCCATGGACTGTAGCCTGCCAGGCTCCTCTGTCCATGGAATTCTCCAGGCAAGAATACTGGAATTGGTTGCCATTCCCTCCTCCAGGGGATCTTCCCCCCAGGAATCAAATGCAGGTCTCCTGCATTGCAGGTGGATTCTTTACCATCTGAGCCACCCAGGAAGCCCGAATGACAGGTTATTAATAATTAGTTAAAAAGCAGCTTGCATCGGCTTTTTAGCAGCAAGTCAAGATACCTAAAAAGTGACTTGAGTTTTTTACAGTTGTCATTATTCCTCCCCAACCAAGTTCATGCTTCCTGCTCTGTGCTGCTGCAAGCGCTCTCAGTCTCCCGTTAACCTGACCCAATGTAGCACTGTGTGGTGCGCAGGGTCCTCCCCAACCCCGGGCTATGAATGTAAGTAATTAACAAACTTCTGTCAGGCTTATAAGTCCAGCGTCAGGTGTCGTACTTTCAGACATCCCCAGGACCCCAGGGTTACCAACAGGACAAAGAGGAGGTGCACACAACACTCCATCTCCTACCCAACCCACTCCTGCTTCCTGCAGCTACTGCTGCAACTTCGCTCAGTCTCCCAATAGCCTCTTTGCCCCAGACAAAATTATCAAACTTGGCAAACTTGGTACCAGCTCCAACCTGTATACTATTTACCTTAAAGATAATCCATGGCCGCTGTCCTCCCACTAGGCCATTAAAACCATCTGCTACAGACTCCTCTACTGCAACTTACCCAGACCTTGCTCTTCCATCTCAGAGATGAGGAGGTAGAGCCGAAGACAACCTTATACCTTTCTGCAGACCAGACCTTTAGTACAGGCTTATATATTGAGCGGGTACCTACTGACAGAGGGTGCTTGTGTGGATGCGACAGAGGGATCAGCGTCTTCCTAAACAAAGGCATATTTGCGTAATGAACACGCTGTCATTTTTGATGATGTGGACATGGATTGTCACATTTGCCCTTCCTGCCACATGCTTTACTGTGAATGGCAAACAAGGGAGATGAAGTACATCAAAGGCCTCTGTGGACTCTACACAGAGTCCTGTGTGGAGGGTACACAACTGCAAAGGATTCAGATTTGTCTGTTTCGAAAAAACTTGCTAAAGCAGGACCCTGCTCTCGTAATAACGCTATAGTGCCACAATTATAACAGTAGAATTTCTTCGGGAAACTGTTCGGGATTATTGATTCACATGCAACATGGGTCATATCATAGCCCAATTAGGAAAAATCCTCACAGGACACTAGTGTGATTTTGTCCCTCCACACAAGCCTTATGAAGGAGCTTTGCTGTGTCTCATTCTCAGAAAACACTAGTGAACATCTTTAGATGTCTCACATGATGGGGACAGAGAGGCACAGTTGCTGCCATTCAGAAGCAACATTTTTAGACACTAGCATTTTTATTAATGCCCAAGTGTTGGACAGGGAGTTAGACAAGAAGACCAGCGCTCCACAGCAGTCACTTTGCTATGCAGAAGTGTAGTAAAATGATAGAGGCACCAGAGGGCAGCACTTGCCTACCCAACGTGTCCCAAGGATTCTGTGACAGAAACTTTAAACGGCCATCTGTTGCACTGCCTCCCAATCCTGGCCTTACATCAAAATTACTGGGAGGCTTATCAAAATATAGATTTCCTGGCCTCACGCCAGACTTAATGAATCAGAATCTCTACAAGCAGGGTCTTGTAACCTATGTATTCAATTTTCAATAAATGTCAAAATAATTTTCAAGCAACAAACACCGGGCTTTGGGTGTGCATTTGGGAGCAACGGGACTGCAGAGAACAACAGTGCTTCCTCCTACCCCAGTTTCACTGATATACAACTGGCACATAACACTATGAGTTTACGGTGAGGTAAACAATATAATGATTTGTTATATGCAGGCGCTGTGAACTGGTTACCACAATAAGTTTAGGTAATGTTCATCACCTCACTTAGATTTTTTTTCCTGTAATATATCCAGGTCAGGAAGCAACAGTTAGAACTGGATATAGAACAACAGACTGGTTCCAAATAGGAAAAAGAGTACGTCAAGGCTGTATATTGTCACCCTGCTTATTTAACTTATATGCAGAGTACATCATGAGAAACGCTGGGCTGGAAGAAGCACAAGTTGGAATCAAGATTGCCGGGAGAAATATCAATAACCTCAGCTATGCAGATGATACCACCACCCTTATGGCAGAAAGTGAAGAGGAACTCAAAAGCCCCTTTATTGATGAAAGTGAAAGAGGAGAGTGAAAAAGTTGGCTTAAAGCTCAACATTCAGAAAATGAAGATCATGGCATCTGGTCCCATCACTTTATGGGAAATAGATGGGGAAACAGTGGAAACAGTGTCAGACTTTATTTGGGGGGGCTCCAAAATCACTGCAGATGGTGACTGCAGCCATGAAATTAAAAGACGCTTACTCCTTGGAAGGAAAGTTATGACCAACCTAGACAGCATATTCAAAAGCAGAGACAATACTGTGCCAACAAAGGTCCATCTAGTCAAGGCTATGGTTTTTCTTGTGGTCATGTATGGATGTGAGAGCTGGACTGTGAAGAAAGCTGAGCACTGAAGAATTAATGCTTTTGAACTGTGGTGTTGGAGAAGACTCTTGAGAGTCCCTTGGACTGCATGGAGATCCAACCAGTCCATTCTAAAGGAGATCAGTCCTGGGTGTTCTTTGGAAGGAATGATGCTAAAGCTGAAACTCCAGTACTTTGGCCACCTCATGCGAAGAGTTGACTCATTGGAAAAGACACTGATGCTGGGAGGGAATGGGGGCAGGAGGAGAAGGGGACGACAGAGGATGAGATGGCTGGATGGCATCACTGACTCAATGGATGTGAGTTTGAGTGAACTCTGGGAGTTGGTGATGGACAGGGAGGCTTGCCGTGCTGTGGTTCATGGGGTCGCAAAGAGTCGGACACGACTGAGCGACTGAACTGAAGAACTTTTAAGATCTACTCTTGGCAACTCTCAAACACATAATATCATTAACTACAGTCATCACACTATACATACATCAGAACTTATTAATCTTATAACGAATTCTGTACCTCTTGATCGTCTTCATCCATTTCCCCAACTCCCTCTCCCTGACCACCGATCTATTCTCTGAACGAGTTTGGTCATTTATTTTTAGATTCCATACATAACTAAGATCATATAGTATTTGTCATTCTCTGTCTTGAGATATAGTTCACTCAGCATAATGCTGTTAAGGGCCATCTGTATTGTTGCAAATGGCAGGATTTCCTTCTTTTTTATGGCTGAGAAATATTCCATGATATCATATTCTATATCCATTCACTGCCAACAGATGCTTAGATTGTTCCAAGTCTTGGTTATTAAAAATAATACTGCAATGGGCATGGGTGTTCAGATATCTCTGAGAGATAGTGATTTTCTTTCAGGTACATAACCAAAAGTGGGATTGTTGTGTCAAATTTAAAGCAACTTTATTAAAAAATTCCTCCTATAATAGATGAGTTTGACCATCTCTGGTCATGACCTAACTTAGACAGTGGTCTATAAACAGAAGTTAAGAATTCAGGAACACAAGGAAGAAAGGAGAATCAATCCTGACAGAGAAAAATTACTATGTGCCAGGCCCTTTACACATCACATCATTCAGTCTTTATCATCAATCCAGACCCAGGTATTATTATCCCAAGTTATATATGAGGAAACTGAGTCACCCATAAGTAAAGTTACTGCAGATGGTGACTGCAGCCATGAAATTAAAAGACACTTGCTCCCTGGAAGAAAAGCTATGACCAATCTAGACAGCATAATAAAAAGCAGAGACATTACTTTGCCAACAAAGGTCTGTCTAGTCAAAGCTATGGTTTTTCTAGTAGTCATGTATGGATGTGAGAATTGGACTATAAAGAAAGCTGAGCGCCGAAGAATTGATGCTTTTGAACTGTGGTGTTGGAGAAGACTCTTGAGAGTCCCTTGGACTGCAAGAATATCAAACCAGTTCATCCTAAAGGAAACGAGTCCTGAATATTCATTGGAAGGACTGATGCTGAAGCTGAAACTCCAATACTTTGGCCATGTGATGCGAAGAACTGACTCATCTGAAAAGACCCTGATGCTGGGAAAGATTGAAGGCAAGAGGAGAAGGGGATGACAGAGGATGAGATGGTTGGATGGCATCACCAACTCAATGAACACGAGTTTCAGTAAACTCCAGGAGTTGGCGATGGACAGGAAGGCCTGGTGTGCTGCAGTCCATGGGGTCACAAAGAGACGGACACAACTTAGCAACTGAACTGTAAGTAAAGTAACGTTTGTCTGAGGTCATATAGCAACTTAGTGGTGGATAGTTAGTTTCTAAATTCCACTAAGACTTGCAACCTTCAATCCAATCAAATTGAGAGAATACAGACATACCATATGATTATAAGATGTTTGAAAGTGCAGTCTACTCACATGTTCAGTCATTTTTGAAAAGGGCCACCATAAATAAAAGGAACTTAAAACAAGAGCCGAAGAGCAAGTCTGGGTCCAAAGGTGTCCAATGTCATCCAGATCATACCTACTTCTCATCGGTTATGCCCCTCAGGCATCAGGCTGTCACAGCCCAGTGACATTAGCATCTGAGTGCCCCATTCACACTCCTGGTTTGATTATAGCCTCATCCAGTATCTTCTGACTAGAAGGTAACTTTCAAAGTAAATAAACCTATATAAAGAGAATAACCTGACCAGCAGGTGGGAGTACGCCAGGTCCTTTGCAATTATATTTCCCAGTGAAAACTACTACATTAGCATGATGATTTATGCCTTAGACTCTTTTCAATTTAATTATAGTTGATAATTCAGTTTACATACAGTGGGTTTCCTGAAGAGACCAATTGGCTCAGAGAACCCTGTTAAGATGTAGTCTTTCTACTTTACAGCTGAGGAAAGTAGTATACTTGGCTCCTAGTTCTCCCTCCTTTCCATTTCTCATGGTTACTCTCCATCCTGCTGACCAACTGCAGAGGTAGGGAGGGCCATTCTAAACATCAGGCTCCTGCAGTGACAACAATCCCCAGCCTTCTCACAGGGGAGAGCAGCACCACTGCTTCTCAGCCCAAGCTGCCTTCCTCTTGTGTTTCTCCCACTAGTACAGAGTCAGTTCAGTCACTCAGTCATGTCCAACTCTTTGCTACCCCATGGACTGCAGCACGCCAGGCCTCCCTGTCCATCACCAACTCCTGGAGTTTACTCAAACTCATGTCCATTGAGTCGGTGATGCCATCCATCTCATCCTCTGTCGTACCCTTCTCCTCCTGCCTTCAATCTTTCGCAGCATCAGGGTCTTTTCAGATGAGTCAGTTCTTTGCATCAGGTGGCCAAAGTATTGGAGTTTCAGAGTAGTATCTATTACAGACTGTTTATAGAATAAAGCATTGGGTGGAGGCAAAAAAGTTTATTCAGAAGTGAATCCCGATAACTTTAAAGTAGGAAATAACAGTCAGAGAAGGAAATGGCAACCCACTTCAGTATTCTTGCCTGGAAAATTCCATGGACAGAGGAGCCTGATGGGCTCCAGTCCATGGGGTCACAAAGAGTTGGACATGACTGAGCACGCATGCACACACAAAAATACTCAAAATAGCTCAGAGTGTGTCTGGTACAGATAAACTGCTATATGAGTCTCCTACAAAGAGGAGAGGGATTATTTTTGGCTGAAGTGATCTGGGAAAGCTTCATGATGTAGAAAACAGCATTTAACTTGCTGCCTGAAGCAGAGAGAGGATTTTAATTCGTGAAACTGGAAAGAGAGAGTGATCCACATGCAGGAGTTAGCATGCATAAAACTGCTGGAACCTCTGTGTAATGGTATGTGGAAATAACAGAGGGATTTCTGAAATATTTATTTTACTCTGGGTACATTTTATTCTGTATATATTCGATCTTAATGAAGTGAGGTTTAGATTTCATGTTGTTTTTGTGTAGAAACTAAGGTTGTGGATATCTCTTTGTGCGTGTATTTTTCTGCATCACGTGGACATGAACTGTGGAGATGGGTCTCCTAAATCAGACCATATGTATCTCTAGGTATAAATGTCTGTGTGGGTGCATTTCTCTACAGATTTTCTGATCTTTGTGGGTGTGTGCACATGCAGTCCTGGGGGGATGGGAAGGAAAGAGTAGAGGTGAGGAGGAGAAGGAAGAGGGGAAAGAGAATGAGAAGTTGTTGAGGTAAATCTGTGTCTGAAGCTCAAATGTGAATCCTACCCATCATTAGTATTTTAAATAGTTGATAATTGATGGTGCCATCATCCTTGGAAGTTCTTTTTCTAATAATAAAACATTTATTGGTAAAGGACAGCATCTCAAAATGCTATCTTTTATCCATCACATTCAATGTCTTTTCAAATATCTTTTCATTTGTCCTTCCTTTTATCCATTTTAATCCTCTTCTTGGATTTTTTTTTTCTTTTGGTGTCTTTTTTCCTTATGCTCCCAGTCCTAGTAATTTCTTTATTGGAATTTTGTCTTTCTGTAAGCTTTCCCCCTCTCCTCTAATTTAGAAAGCTAATACCATACCCTGGCTCAGAGGTTAAAGAGTCTGCCTGCAATGCAGGAGACCCAGGGAGACCCAACCTGGGTCAGGAAGATCCCCTGGAGAAGGAAATGGCAACCCACTCCAGTATTTTTGCCTGGAGATTCTCATGGACAGAGGAGCCTGGTAGGCTACAGTCCATGGGGCCACAGAGTCAGATACGACTGAGCAGACTTCACTTTCACTTCACTTTCACCCACACCCCAGAAAACAAGTGTTTTTAATTTGGGAAAGGGGTACTTCATGTGGTACCCCTAAAATATCTTTAAAGATATTTCAGATTTGATCTTAGGTTTTATCTTCACTGTCACTGCCACAGTCAATTCAACAAATTTTAACTGTGTGCTTTGGTGTATGTCCACAGCACTGTTCCAGCTACTGAAGAAACAGGGAAAAAATGCCTAGAATAGTCAACCAATTATATTAATGATCATCTTTAAGTAACCAACTTTTCTTTTCTCCAGACATAGGGAGAAAACTAGAAGACAGAAAAGCACGAATGATTTAGCTAGTTTTTCCAAGGGCATCTACTACATATCATCTTAAGAAAACTAAAGTAGCAAATAAATCCAGTGAATTTGCATATTTTTTCATATTTTTTAATATATTGCCATTCCAAGAAATGAGAGTAAATCGAAATTATGTTTAGTGAGCAGTATTTTTGCATCTGTTTCTTAGATATAATTCTGGTATCCAAAGATGGTTTATTAATTAACTTAGTCATTTGCTTAATTATTAGGCTCCTAAGGTTAGTCAAGGATCTGGAAATATAATTTTAGCTAATATATCCTTATGAATTCTAGAATTCTAAGGACTTCATAATAATTTCAGAAACAATGGCTTGCTGCTCCTGCTGCTGCTAAGTCACTTCAGTCATGTCCAACTCTGTGCGACTCCACAGACAGCAGCCCACCAGGCTCCGCCGTCCCTGGGATTCTCCAGGCAAGAACACTGGAGTGGGTTGCCATTTCCTTCTCCAATGCATGAAAGTGAAAAGCGAAAGTGAAGTTGCTCAGTGGCTTGAAAATCACCCAAATTTAACACATCATAAATCTCTGAATTGAAAGCATTCAATGAGCCCCAAACAGGACAAATTAAAAGAAAATAATATCCAGACACATTATAATCAAGCTTCTTAAAACCAACGATAAAGAAATCTTGAAAACAATGAGAGAAAAATACTGTTATAGTTCAAATGACTGAATTTCTCATCAAAAACCACACAGGCCAGAAGATGGTGTAACAACATCTTTAAAGTGTTAAACATCCACAATGTTATAACCAGTTAAAATATCCTTCAAAAATGAAGATGCACTAATATGCACCCCAATGTTCATAGCAGCAATATTTGCAATTGCCAAGATATGGAAGCAACCTAAATGTCCATCGACAGATGAATGGATAAAGAAGATGTGGTATATATACAATGGAATACTAGTCAGCCATAAAAGAGAATGAAATTTTGCCATTTACAACAACTAACCTTAAGATGACTAACTTGACTAACCTTAAGATGGATTTAGAGGGTATTTATGCTAAGTGAAATAAGACAGAGAAAGGTAAATATTGTGTGGATCTAAAAAAAATAAAACAAACTAGTAAATATAACAAAAAGGAAACAGACTTACATATAGAGAACAAACTAGTGACTGCCAGTCAGGAGAGGGAAGAGGGGAGGGGCAATATAGGAATACAGGATTAAGAGGTGTAAACTATTATGTACAAATAAAGCTACAGGATATATTATATAACACAGGAAATACAGCCAATATTTTACAGTAACTATAAACGGAGACTTAAAACATAAATCACTGTTGTACACCTATAGTTTACTACATTGTACATCAACTATATCTTAATTTTAAAAGTATTAAAAAATGAAGATGAACTAGAAACATTCTCATAAGAAAGAAAACTAAGATAATTTTAGTATTTCTTTCAGCTGTGAAAGAAATGCTAAAGGAAGCTCTTTTGGCTGAAGAGACATGATCCCAGAAAGAAATGTGGAACTTAAGAAATCAAGGTCGGGATGGGGAACACATGTATACCTGTGGCGGATTCATTCTGATATTTGGCAAAACTAATACAATTATGTGAAGTTTAAAAATAAAATAAAATTAGGGAAAAAAAATGAAAAAAAAAAAAAAGAAATCAAGGAAGAACAGAAAGGGTAAATGTCAGGAAAAACAGACTATTTTTCTACTCTTAAGTACTTTAAAATACTTATGAATGTTGAAAGCAACAATTACAATACTGTATTTATAGATGTAATACATAAGATACTGATAAAGAGACATGATAAAGGGAAATTTGTGGTTGTAAGGCTCCTGTGTTTTAAGTGATAAAATATTAAATCTAAATAGACTGTAAAAGCTAAGTGTGTAAATTGTAATCACTGGGGCAACCACTAAAAAATGATGCAAAGCTACATGGTCAAAAACCAATAAATAAATTAAAATAAAACATTCATATGCAAAAATTCCAAAAGAGGTCAGGTAAGAGGAAAAGAGGAACAACAGAGAAAACAGGAAAATGATATAATGCACAACTAAATCCAGCCATTTTAATTATCATGGTAAATACCAATGGTCTATACATACCAATTAAAACATAGAAATTCTCACATTTAATTTTTAAAAGACCAAACTATATACAACATGATAGTTTCAAGAAATCTACTTGATAGATAGTACAAACTCTAATCAGAAAAAAAACTGGATTGGCTTTTACAGTGTCAGAATAAGCAGACTTCAGAATAAGGAAAATTACCAGCAGTAAAGAGGAAAATTATATGGTGAAGATTGGAGCAAATACCCAAGAAGACAACAATTTAAAATGTATATGCTCCTAAGAACCCAGAGCTCCAGAGTATATGAAGCAAAAACTGATAGAAAAGAAGCAGAGACAAATCCACAAATATACCTGGCCATTTAAACACTCCTCTCTCTATAATAGGTAGATGGAAAATTAGCAAAGATAGAGAAGACCTGAACAATACTATCAACCAACTTGACCAGATGACATTTATAAAGCACACCACCCAACAGGAGCAGAATACACATTCAAGTGCACACATGGAATATTCATCAAGATAGGCCATATTCTGGGCCTTAAAAAAAAAAAATAGCAATTTTTTTTTTTTTGCAATTTTTTAAAAAACTGAAGTTGTGGACTTCTCTGGTGGCTCAGCAATAAAGGATTCACCTGCCAATACAGGAGACATGGGTTTAATCCCTAGTCCTGGGGGTCCTGGGGGCTTCCCTGGTGGCTTACACAGTAAAGAATCTGCCTGCAATGCAGGAAACCCTGGTTCAATCCCTGGGCCGGGAAGATACCCTGGAGAAAGAAATGGCAACCCACACCAGTATTCTTGCCTGGAAAATTCCATGGGCAGAGGGACCTGGCAGGCTACAGTTCATAGGGTCACAAAGAGTCAGACACGACTGAGCGACCAACACCAGGGGATCCCACATGCTGTGAAGAAACTAAGCCCATGCACCAAAACTACTGAGTCAGTGCTCTAGAGCCTGGGAGCCACAACTACTGAAGCCTGCGTGCCCTAGATCCCGTGCTCTGAAACAAGAGAAGTCACTGCAGTGAGAAGCCCGTGCACCTCAACTAGAAAGTACCCCCCACCATACTCTCTGCAACTAAAGAAAAGCCCATGCAGCAATGAAGACTCAGCACAGCAAAAAAATAATAATTTTTAAAAAACAAATTACATAGAGCTGATCATAAAAGCCTTAAACAGCAAGTCATTATTTAGTGACTAGAAAGATTTCTGGAAAATCCCCAAATATTTGGAAATTACAAAATGCTGATGGAAAAAATTGCTGATGAAAGAAATCAGGGAAGACCCAAATAAAGAGTCATATTAAGTTCAAAGATGGGAAAAATTAATTTAGTTAATGTTTCAATTTTCTCCCGAATTGATATGTATATTTCCAAAAGGATTTCTTACAGATTCATATGGAAAGGCAAAGAAAGTAGAATACCCCAAACAAAGAAAAGAAGAGTAAAAGAGTAAAAGACTCATGTCATATGATTTAAAGACTTACTACAGTAACCAATAGTGTGGTCCTGGAGAAAAGAGAGACACAAAAGTCAATGGAACAGAATAGGGCAGGGATTGGCAAACTGAGGCCTGTGGGCCAAATCTGACTGATTGCCTGTTTTTGTAAATTACGTTTTATGGAATACAGTCATGTTCACAGTCATAGCCATTTGTTTACATATTGTCTATAGTTGCTTTCATGCTACCATAACTGAGCTGAGTGCTGCAACAGAAACCATTTGACCTGCAGAGCCTAAACTATTTAACAAACATTTGGCCCTTTAAGGAAAAAATAATAATCAATTCCTGAAATAGAGAGGCTAGAAATAAACCCAAAACATATATAGCCAAATGATTTTTGATCAAAGTGAAAAGCCAACTCAATGGAGAAATGACAGTCTTTTCAACAAATGGTGCCAGGATAATTGGACATCCATTTGCACACACACCCAATAAAGACCAACTGAATCTTGACTATACCTCACACTTCAAATTAACTCAAGATTGATCACAGACCCAAAAGTAAAGCAGAATACTAAAACTCTTAGAAGAAAATACAAGAGACTTTGAGTGAGGAATAGTCTTAAAACATACTATCTAAGCAAAATTCATAAAAGAACACATTGATAAGTTGTACTTCATCAAAATTCTAAACTTATGCTCTTTTAAAGATATTGTTAAGAAAATAAAAAGACAAGCCACAAATTGGCAGAAAATATTTGCAAATCAGATATTTGACAAAGGACTTTATCCAAAATATATGAAGAACTCTCAAAATTCCACAGTAATAAAACAGACAACCCAATTTTAAAATGGGCAAAAGAAGATATACAGATGGCAAATAAGCATATGAAAAGATGCCCCACATCATATGTCATTAGGGAAATACAAATTAAACCAATGAGATACCATTACATACCAATTAAAATGGCCAAAATCCAGAACGCTGACAACACAAAATGCTGGCAAGGTTACAGAGGAACAGGAAATAATCTGTAATTTTTGTAATGGACAAAAGCCTTGGACAGCTAATCAAAGAGATACACAGATGACAAATCAGCACGTAAAAAGATGTTTAATATTATTAGTCATGAGAAAAATGCAAATTAAAACCACAATGAGATACTAATATAAATCTAATAGAATGCCTAAAAACCAAACCAAAACAACAAAAAACTGATGTTGTCAAATGCTAATCAGGATGTAGAACAAGTGCTCTTTCTCAAACACTGCTGTTGGAAATGCAAAATGCTACAGTCACTTTGGAAAACATTTTAGTGATTTCTTATAAATTTAACAAACTTGCCACACAGCCCAGTTCCCAGTCCCAGGTATTTACTTAAGTGAAATGAAAGCCTCTAGTCACACAAAAACCTGTATCTGCTTTTTTGTCTTGTTTCTCTCGTTTTCCACCTTGATCCTGCCACCAGGTGTATCTCAACTGCTTTTGGCTTCTCAGCTTTACTCTCTGTTTTTCTTTCTTTATAATTCTTTCTAATCATCCTGTTCCTTGCTGCCTCAATAAGTTCCACATCTTAGCAGGCCTTGGAACCTAACCCCTAGCACTGGCAAATGCTCCACCCAGGACTATCACTTTTGGTTATTAGCATGATGTCATGCAAGCCCACTGCTCTGTTTTATCCATAAGCATTTTAGAAAGTATAATCATTTACTGAACTCTAGCTTTCCTCATCTATTTCATTTTCTGAGCTCTTAATATTTATCATATCCCTAATGTTATCTAAGGTTCCAGAAAATGGAGTCCTGCATGTGACTTAATGACCAACTAGAGTCTCTTATTAAAAAAAAAAAAAGCAAAGTCCCTTATCAAATAAAGCAAACAGCAAAGTCTGAAATAAAATCTGAACTCCAGTTTAGCTTCTTAATTGTACATTATTGCTTTTCTTGTTCTAATCTCAATATTTGATGTCCTCAAGCACCATTTAAACTTTTCTGTGAGGTTGGTCAAACCACCCACTCTCTTAGTATTTTAGTCTCTACTTTGAGTACACCATCATTTGAGAGAGCTTTTGAACACTGTCTCCAAGAAGCCAGCAATTAGTAGATTTGACAACTGTTTATTCTGCATTTAAGACAGCACCAGAAAAAAAGCCTCTATAGGTGACCTCCCTACATGGATGGCATAAACCTCTTACTCCAAAATATTCTCTAAGAAAGAGTATTTACAGATAGACTTGGTTTTGCAGTCAGTAGGGATATCTTGCCTTGTGATTAGATTTTCTTGGCTAGTTGTATGATTTTGTATGTGCGTGAATGAAAGCATTTGTAACATGGGTGAGTGGGTGTGGATCCACCTGTCAATGACAACCTCAGCTAAGGGTTCCTGCTTCAGGGAGACGGAAATGGTCACTTATTCTACCAACTTGGAACTCATAGAGTTTTCTGGGGAAAAAAATTTTTTAAAGACAGTACACCTACATGTTTAAATAATAGATCTTTTTTCCCTTAGTTTTTTCCTAGCTAAGATTATAGGGATTCTCTCAAATTATAAAAGGTTACTTAGCCCAAGTCCCTCTTTTGAACATGGTTCAGCCTCTATGACAACCAGGGATGGTATGGTAGGTGCAGGGAGATATCTCGGATCATACACAATTTAAGCTTTTATGATCTGAAGATTTCCTTTTTCTAACATTTCATCTTCTTTGTCCACCACAGTGTCATGTAGTGCTAGCTCTTAAAATAAATGTGTCTGATGATGACTTTCACTGTCCTATAGGACTGTGCTCTGAACTCTTAAGTGTGAAAAATGAATGTAGGTACTGAGACCAAATGAACCCTCTAATTTTTCAGTTTGCCTTTAAAATGAGTATGTATCTTCTCAGTAAGTCATAGTATTTTATAATGGCTAATCAAATTATCTTTGACTGTGTGGATCACAAAAAACTGAGGAAAATTCTTCAAGAGATGGGAATACCAGACCACCTTACTTGCCTCCTGAGAAATCTGCATGCAGGTCAGGAAGCAACAGTTAGAACCGGACATGAAACAACAATTTTTCCAAATTGGGAAAGGAGTACGTCAAGGCTGTATATTGTCACCCTGCTTATTATTTAACTTCTATGCAGAGCACATCCTGCGAAATGCCAGGCTGGATGAAGCACAAGCTGAAATCAAGATTGCTGGGAGAAATATCAATAACCTCAGATATGCAGATGACATCACCCTTATGGCAGAAAGTAAAGAAGAACTAAAGAGCCTCTTGATGAAAGTGAAAGAGGAGACTGAAGAAGTTGGCTTAAAGCTCAACATTGAGAAAACGAAGATCATGGCATCCAGTCCCATCACTTCATGGGAAATAGATGGGAAAACAGTGGAACAGTGACAGACTTTATTTTGGGGGGCTCCAAAATCACTGCAGATGGTGACTGCAGCCATGAAATTAAAAGACACTTGCTCCTTGGAAGAAAAGCTGTGACCAGCCTAGACAGTATATTAAAAAGCAGAGACATTACTTTGCCAACAAAGGTGCATATAGCCAAAGCTATAGTTTTTTACAGTAGTTACATACAGATGTGAGAGTTGGACCATAAAGAAAGCTGAGTGCTGAAGAACTGATGCTTTTGAACTGTGGTGTTGGAAAAGACTCCTGAGAGTCCCTTGAACTGCAAGATCAAACCAGTCAATCCTAAAGGAAATCAGTCCTGAATATTCATTGGAAGGACTGATGCTGAAGCTGAAACTCCAATACTTTGGCCACTTGATACGAAGAACTGACTCATTGGAAAAGACCCTGATGCTGGGAAAGATTGAAGGCAGGAGGAGAAGGGGATGACAGAGGATGAGATGTTTGGATGGCATCACCAACTCAATGGACATGAGTTTGAGTAAGCTCCGGGAGTTGGTGATGGACAGGGAAGCCTGGCGTGCTGCAGTCCATGGGGTGGCAAAGAGTCAGACATGGCTGAGCGACTGAACTAAACTGAATCAAATTGTAAGACAGTAAAAGGATTAGGACTAATCTTTTAGACATACAGTTATAGAGACAGTCCTCACTTGGCACAATTTCAATATACACAAATTTCACTTACCACAGTTTAGTTAAATAATACCAATATGCACACAAATTTCAATTACCCGTAGGATATTTATTCACTGTAAGTAACTGCACAAAACACAAACCTCACTTCTAAGTTTTTAGTCCATAAATCACAACATAAATAATAGATGAGCACCATAGTGAGTGGCAAATTCATCACTTCTTTCAAACTGACTGGTCTCAGCACATGGGTTATTCAGTTCACACACAGACAACAAAGAATATTGCTTTATTGTCTCCATATCTCTGGATATGTAGCACTTTACAAAAGAAGATACTCAAAAGAAGGAATTAGCCAACAAAGGTTGAGGTACAGTAAAGGATCAAAAAGTGATAATGCTGAAGATGAAAACTGAATCAAACATAAACGAAGTTACGGAAGAGATAACTGACCATGGATGACACTGCCACCATTCGAGAGACCCTAGAAAAGCAGCGAGAGGAATGAGCAAAGCATAAATGAGGAAAGGATGATCATGTCCCAGAGCAAGTGATGCTGGAAAAATAGTTCACATTAAAGTGACCCTCAGAGATATTTTATAACATTGAAAAAAAAAAGATAAAATGTTGGAACCTGATCTAGACTTGGAAAGGAATATGAGAATTTGGAAAGGCATAGAAAAGATGCTCACTCCATACCCTAAGTTACATTATAAGAAGGCAAGCACTATTCAAACAATTCTTGATGAGTTTTTTCTTCTTTTGGTAGAAACTGTTCTAATGAATCCTAGCAAAACAATTCAGATGGTGTGTGAGAACATTATTTCCACTGCTACAATATGCAACCTTCTTAAAAAAAGTGTTTCAAAGAACACAAACTTTCCATGTATATGGACTATAATATTGCAAAATTAAACCTTTTTTTCTTATACAAATTACTCCATAATTTTGAAACTTGAAAGAATCAGTGAGTAGTTTGATTTTAATACTCAGAAGCTTTTGAATAGTAGTGAACAAAAATAATGGGGGATTTTTCATTTAACAAAATCAATGAAGTACTTACACCTACATAACTCTTCAGTGTTGAAAGACTTATTGAAAAAGATATAAAACGCACCCTCCAAAATATCTCGTAAGTAGGAAAGACCACTCTGTATGCCTTAAGACATTAGTTAAGAATTTAGAGACAGAGGAAGGGAAAATCCTTAGCGGTAGTATCTTGGTAAGCTTTCTTTACAAAAAAAACACAAAACTTTACATCTCAATATTTCTAATTAGAGTGTACTAAATATTAGCTTTACTGCTTTTTTCATTTCCCTATTCATTACCACTGACCATAATGGACTCTTTAATGTTTTGACAAAAAAAATTTTTAAGTCACTAAACAACTGTAATTTTTCCCATTGATTTTTAAGATCACAATTTCAGCCTATATAGTTCTTTTTATGGTCCCAGACAACCGTGCAAAGAACTGCCTGTGCTAGAAAATGAATTACATTAAGAATCATTTTATATTGATTAGACCAGGAGTTTTCATGCTATGCTCAGCAAAATCCTGGGTTTCAATAAAGTGTTTTAGGGCTTCCAAACATTTCGGAAGTGTTTGACTTTAACTTCATTTTTTAAATGTAGTTTATTTTTTAATTAATATACTATTTTCTAGAAGCTTTAGATTTATTGAAAAATGGAGACAATGCTGAAAGTTCCCATGTACTTCCCTTTCCTCTCTCCCCTCAGTTTTCTTTATTATTATTATTATATTAGTATGGCACATTTGTTATCATTAATGAACTTATATGAATACATTATTACTATTAAAGTCTACATTGTATTCAGATTTCCATTGTTCTTATCTAAAGTTCCTTTTCTTTTTCTGGATCCCACCCAGGACACCACATTACATTTAGTTGTCATGCATGTCTGCTGAGGCTCCTCTCAGCTGTGACAGGACTTCCCTTGTTTTTGAGGCTGAGGACAACTGGTCAGGTATACTGTAAGATGTCCCTCTATTGGAATTTGTCTATTATTTTTTTAATTAGACTGAGATTACAAGGCTTGGGGAGGAAGATTACACAGATAAAGTGCCATTTTCATCTCACAGTAACTATTTTTTAAAAATAAATACACAATATCATGCACTCTCTAATGGCCCCTCTACAAAATTTTTTATACACTGAAAGCTACCAAACTATGAACTCTTACAAAAATTACTGTAAAATGTCTCCTCTAATGGCTCTGTTTGGGTTTCCCAGGTGGCTCAGATGGTAAAGTGTCTGCCTGCAATGAAGGAGACATGGGTTTGATCCCCAGGTCAGGAAGATCCCCTGGAGAAGGAAATGGCAACCCACTCCAGTACTCTTGCCCGGAAAATTCCATGGATGGAAGACAATCCTGAGATTGCAAGATAGTACATAAAAATAAACTGTCATATTTTACAACCACTCATCTATATGTATGGGCTTCCCTGGTGGCTCAGTGGTAAAGAATCCATCTGCCAATGTAGGAGCTGCAGGTTCAGTCCATGGGTGAGGAAGATCCCCTGGAGAAGGAAATGGCAACTCACTCCAGCGTTCTTACCTGGGAAATCCCATGAACAGAGGAGCCTGACTGGCTACCGTCCATGGGATCTCAAAAGAGCAGGACATAACTCAGTGACTAAACAACAAATCTGTATGCATAAAGACTTTTCTAATGCTGTTCAAAACAAGTCAGGGATTCCAACAAAGGCCATTTCCTTCTCCAGGGAATCCTCCCAATCTAGGGATCAAACCTGCATCTCTTAAGTCTCCTGCACTGGCAAGCAGATTCTTTATCACAAATGCCACCTGGATCCTCCCTGTCCATCAAAGGTAAGATTAGATCAGCTACTCAATAAATATTTGTAGAAAGAATGAAAAAAATATGAGCCAACCAATAAATAATGAGTGACTTGTGCTACTGGCACTAGGCTCCATTCGAGGACTCTGAACAGAGGGTTGAAGGAAACAGAATTGCGGGTTATCAAATGTCTTTGTATGGACTAAATGTTTATGTCCTCCTACAAATTCACATATTGAAACCCTAACCTCAAAGTGATGGTATTCAGAAGTGAGGCCTTTGAGAGGTAATTTAGATTAGATGAGGTCATGAGGGTGGAACCCTCATGAATGGGATTACTGTATATATACCCTTAAAAGGGTCACCATAGAGCTCACTTCCCCTCTGTTTTCCACGATCTCAGATTACAACAAAAAGATGGCCATCTATGAACCAGGAAGCAGGTCCTCACTGGACACTGAAGCTACTGACTGGCACCTTGATCTTGGACTTCAGTCTCTAGGACCATAAGAAATCAGATCAGATCAGATCTGATCAGTCGTGTCTGACTCTTTGCGACCCCATGAATCGCAGCACGCCAGGCCTCCCTGTCCATCACCAACTCCCGGAGTTCACTGAGACTCACATCCATCAAGTCAGTGATGCCATCCAGCCATCTCATCCTCTGTCACCCCCTTCTCCTCTTGCCCCCGATCCCTCCCAGCATCAGAGCCTTTTACAATGAGTCAACTCTTCGCATGAGGTAGCCAAAGTACTGGAGTTTCAGCTTTAGCATCATTCCTTCCAAAGAAATCCCAGGGCTGATCTCCTTTAGAATGGACTGGTTGGATCTCCTTGCAGTCCAAGGGACTCTCAAGAGTCTTCTCCAACACCACAGTTCAAAAGCATCAATTCTTTGGCGCTCAGCCTTCTTCACAGTCCAACTCTCACATCCATACATGACCACAGGAAAAATCATAGCCTTGACTAGACGGACCTTTGTTGGCACAGTAATGTCTCTGCTTTTGAATATGCTGTCTAGGTTGGTCATAACTTTCCTTCCAAGGAGTAAGCGTCTTTTAATTTCATGGCTGCAGTCACCATCTGCAGTGATTTTGGAGCCCCAAAAAATAAAATCTGACACTGTTTACACTGTTTCCCCATCTATTTCCCATGAAGTGGTGGGACCGGATGCCATGATCTTCGTTTTCTGAATGTTGAGCTTTAAGCCAACTTTTTCACTCTCCACTTTCACTTTCATCAAGAGGCTTTTGAGTTCCTCTTCACTTTCTGCCATAAGGGTGGTGTCATCTGCATATCTGAGGTTATTGATATTTCTCCCGGCAATCTTGATTCCAGCTTGTGTTTCTTCCAGTCCATAAGAAATCAATTCTGTTATTTAAAAGCCACCCAGTCTACAGTATTGTTACAGAAGCCCAAACGTACCAAGACAGTCTTCAAGTTGTCACATAATCATAAGTATTATCCTCCCAAGTTACCGTTATTAACTCTCAAATATATACATAGATATATAGATATATATTTCAGTGTATTCATTCCTGTAAATATTCAAATCTATGAACAACTTCCCCAGATGAGCTGAGGAGATGTCACAAACTAAAACTGCCTCCTTCTCTTCTACAACCTTTATTTTTACCCTCTCCAATCGCCTCACACAGTAGCCCTCTTAGTCAGATGCACTGGTTAGCCATTGTAACCCTTCAGAGAATTTCAGCAGAGATCTGGATATCCAGCACACTCTGATGTGGTATTTGCATTTCATGCTTAATTTGTCTATAACATTACGAATTCTGCACTCCTACATTTCACTGTTAAAATCATAATACTATTTTGGTACTTCTCTTTTGCAATGAAATTAGCATTTCCATGTAAAGTAGAAAAACTGTTGGTTGTCTCCCTAACGTGTCTAGGGACGTCATCCAAGCCTGAAGTTTAAATTCCCAGCACCTGGGATGAGCCATACACTTGTACAGGTTTCTCAGTGCACTGAAGTACTGCCGTGGACTCCTGCCTAGGTCTCTTCATGGCAGAGGATGACCTGGCTGACTTCTCCTTTGGTAAAACTGAAGGAACCTGAGATCAGAGACACTATATGGGAGTTTTCTACTGAAGTGAATTTTCTCCTTACCCTTATAGGATTTTCTGACAGAATGAAAGAGCATGTAGGCTGCACTGTTAAAGGAGGTACCAGGAATCCAGTGAGCCTAGTACCCAAAATAAGAAAGCTTAAGGGTTTTCCAACTAGTGCTCACACCAGAGCCTGCACCCAGACACTCCAGGGAGTATCTCAGAAAGGGGCCCAGAAGAAGGCAGAAGAGCCTCCAAAACATTTCCATCAAGTTCGGGGACATTTATTCCTCATATTCGTGAAGATTTCCAGGAGTTGTGTGACTATTGGTCTTAGTTTATGGAATCTTGCCATCAGAGAACCGACAGTTTAAGCAGGAGAAACAAACAAACACACTTTTCAGACAGGGTCAGGGACATGGAGAGAAACTTCCCAGATGATATTTTTGACATATTTTTCAATTTCATAACTCTAATTCTAACCTTAAAAATCTACAAATTGTTCATATACTCATTTCAGTGTATGAAGAGTGAAGAATAAATTGGGAAACTGCATCCCAATTTAGATGTATCCAGGCAGAACCCAGACTGAGAAGACTTCGGTGGCAGCTGGAAAAGAGGGCAAGGGGCCAAACTCACAGCCTGTAGAACACAAAATTAACTTGTTTCAGGGTTATCTTGGCAGTACTCTGGCTTGCATTTCAATCCATTGCCCTAAAACGCTAACAGAAAGAAAAGTGTTAAGTCTTTATGTTGTGGGGTAGAGGTAGCTATTTCCCCCAAAAATCACCTGAGTTTGAGAAGACAAGTGAGAACCTGGAGCTCTTCTCTACCTCCAGAACCTTCTCTCTGGTCTTCTGGCACCTGTCATGTCCCAGGGATTTAATCCTGACTCAGTCTACTCACCTTCACCTGTTCTTTTTCAGCATGGCCAATATTCCTCTCCCTTTACTCTATCCCATAAAAGCAGGCCCTAAGGGAATCTCATGTCATTATGTAATATTCTTCCCTACTACTACCATCCCTCTGAGCTGTCTGCAACTCCAAGCCATGCCCAAATGTCAAGAAACTGAGCCTATTTTTCCTATGTTGAAGCAGGCAATTTAGAAGGAATAATATTGTAATGAAATTATGGATACTTTTTCTATCCTTAAAAATTTCAGTATGGTGGCATTAGCATTGATATTATAATAAATGAAATAATGTTTTCCTTAAATATTTTATAAAATCATAAGCATATTTGTCTTAAAATAAAATATATGAGTGTGTGTGTATTAGGCACTCAGTCATGACTGACTCTTTGTGACCCCATGGACTGTAGCCCACCAGGCTCCTCTGTCCATGGAATTTTCCAGGCAAGAATACTGGAGTGGGTTGCCATTTCCTTCTCCAAGGGATCTTCCTGGCTCAAACCTGGGTCTCCCACATTGCAGACAGATTCTTTACTTTCTGAGTCACCAGGAAATTTAAATACTTCTATAAAAATGAATAGCTTACAAATAAATATTTAACCTATTGCTATAACAAAATACTATTTTTATGTAAAAATACAGAAATTTTTTCCGTACATATCCCAAATATACCCTAATCATGCTTCTGTCCTCTCCGTGCGAGCCTAACTCCTACTAGAACATCTTCTAGTAGAAGTTAGATAATGTGAGTCCTTTGCCTCCTGCCAGAACATAAGCTTCATGCAAGCAGGTACTCCTTTTTTGTTCACCACTGTATCCCTAGCTCTAAGTACAATGTCTGATAAACAGTAGTCACTCAATCAATATTGCTTAATAAGTGAACGTACACCTGCATGCATTTTTATACAAGACAGGAACACTAAAGCAATCAAGTAGAAGCAATAAGAATGTATGTGTGGACTTCTCAGATGGTCCAGTGGTTAAGAATCCTCCTGCCAATGCAGGGGACACGGGTTCAATCCCTGGTCCAGGAAAATCCCACAACTAGAAAAGCTCCAGCTAGCTACAGCTAGAGAAAACCCCACATGAGGCAATAAAGATCCAATGAAGCCAAAAAATAAATTTAAAAAAAGTTTTAAAAAATGCATATGTTACATGGGTCTTTGTTGAAGTATTAATAATGGATAACACTTATTAAGTACTTATTAGGTACATATGTTAGGCACTATGCTAAGCACTTGATATGTAAAAATATGATATAGCCACTATTATTAATTTTAATTTTTTAAAACCCGGAGGAAACAATTTTTGAGAAGTTAGTATTGTTACTATATACCTACATATAATATCTCCTTTTAATTTAGCAAAATACTAAATAATCTTCATGAGTTATTCTTCAATAAGATTACAGAATAATTTTAACAGTGTTCACATTTGCACTCTCAAAGTCACAGAGGAAGTTAAAAGAGCTGCAATAAGGATTTTGATTCCTTAATTCTAGTATGTTGCCAAAGCAGCTCAAATTTCTTCCCAGAAAACAAATACAAACATCTGTGGTACTGCTGCCCCTGTTCTGGTTCTGGTGTGGGAAAGTTAATCAGTGATTACAAAATTCTTTGTAAATACAAAGTGCCATAGAAATGCAAAACATCTACAACAACAGTAATTAGTTCTAATCACCATCTTTTTTGTGTGCAGCTGTCTCTCAAAATTCACTTTGGGAGTTTAATCACCCCATCTCAACAAATAAAGTAACCACCCCTTTTCTCAGACCCTAATAAGAAGCTGTCCCTCACTCCTCCCCCCAGCCACACCCAAGACACCCTCCATTCCCTACACACATCCTTCTCCCACGTGAGAAAACACTGAATGCTGACATTAATAAGAAAAACAAGTTCAAATTAAGCCTTGAGCCTTTTTCAGTTCAGTTTAGTTGCTCAGTTGTGTCCGACTCTTTGCAACCCCATGAACCGCAGCACGCCAGGCTTCCCTGTCCATCACCAACTCCCAGAGCGTGCTCAAACTCATGTCCATCGACTCGGTAAAGCCATCCAACCATCTCATCTTCTGTTGTCCCCTTCTCCTCCCTTTAATCTTTCCCAGCATCAGGGTCTTCTCAGATGAGTCAATTCTTCACATCAGGTGGCCAAAGTATTGGAGGTTCAGCTTCAGCATCAGTCCTTCCAATGAATGTTCAGAACTGATTTCCTTTAGGATTGACTGGTTGGATCTCCTTGTAGTCCAAGGGACTCTCAAGAGTCTTCTCCAACACCACAGTTCAAAAGCATCAATTCACCAGTGTTCAGCTTTCTTTATGGTCCAACTCTCACATCCATACACAACTACTGGAAAAACCATAGCTTTGACTAGATGGACCTTTATCAGCAGAGTATTTTAAAACCCTTGAATTTTAAACAAAATTGGGCACAAGACCCTGGAGAAATATACACATTTCAAAATATAACTCCTCCTGTCCCCTACACAGGTAGGAACTTTTTCCTCCATCTAAGCTCCAGTAACGCTCAGGTAACTATCCTAAAAACAAAAATCATGGCATCCAGTTCTATTTACTTCAAGGCAAATAGACAGGCAAACAATGGAAACAGTAAACAGATTTTAACAGACTTCTGCTCTGAAATCACTGCAGACAGTGACTGCAGCCATGAATTAGAATACTCTTGCTCCTTGGAAGAAAAGCTATGACCAACCTAGAGAGCATATTAAAAAGCAGAGACATTACTTTGCCAACAAAGGTCCATATAGTCAAAGCTATGGTTTCTCCAGTGGTCATGTATGGATGCAAGAGTTGGATCATAAGGAAGGCTGAACACCAAAGAACTGATGCTTTTGAGCTGCAGTGTTCGAGAAGACTCTTGAGAGTCCCTTGGACTACAAGAAGATCCAACCAGTCAATCCTAAAGGAAATCAATCCTGAATATTCATTAGAAGGACTGATGCTGAAGCTGCAACTCCAATACTTTGGCCACCTAATTAGAAGAGTCTACTCATTAGAAAAGACCCGGATGCTGGGAAAGACAGAAGGCAGGAGGAGAACGGGACGACAGAGGACAAGATGGTTGGATGGTATCACCGACTCGATGGACATGGGTTTGAGCAAGCTCTGGGAGATAGTGAAGGACAGGGAAGCCTGGCGTGCTGCAGTTCATGGGATTGTAAACAGTCGGACATGACTGAGCAACTGAACAACTACTATGCTAAAAAACCAGGTTGACAAATATTGTTTATTTTGCAGTGTAAGGTTCATAATATGCACTGAATACATTTAACAATCATGACAATCATCAATTCAACATTCTTGTTTGTATTGTCTATGGCTTCTTGAGTAGTTGCAAGAGATCATATGGCCCACAAAACCAAAAATATTTACTATCTGGTCCTTTATAGAAGTAGTTCACCAACCCTTAATAGGGTATGAATATAGGTTGTGACTTCCCTGGTGGCTCAGATGGTAAAGCGTCTGTCTACAATGTGGGAGACCCAGGTTTGATCCCTGGGTTGGGAGGATCCCCTGGAGAAGGAAATGGCAATCCACTCCAGTACTCTTGCCTGGAAAATCCCATGGACAGAGGAGCCTGGTAGGCTACAGTCCATTGGACTGCAAAGACTCAGACGTGACTGATCGACTTCACTTTCACTTTCATAGGTAGAGGAAAGGTCTGAGGCCAGAGTCCTAGGGCACTTCAATATGATAAGGAATATAAGAAGGAAAGCTTCATGAATACAGGCAGGAAACCAAGGGAGTCTGGTATCTCCAAAGTCAAGTGAACATCCATTTGAAGGTCCAAGGAAGTAATTGACTATGTTAATATCACCTAGTGGACAAACAAGATGGGGACTGAGAATTAAATACTGGATTTAATAACCTGGAGGCCACTGAGGACCTTCACAAGAGCATTCTCAGTGGAATGGTAGGGATGAAGGTCTAATTGATGTGTGGGTGCAGTGAAAAATGGAGAAAGAGGCTGTGGGGACAGATAACAATTATGCTAGAAAGGAGAACAGAGAAAAGAGTCATAAACGAAAATGGTTGTAGAACAGAGTACATTTGTTCTGTGGTTTGTTTTTTGTTAAGATGGTATTAATATATCATGGCATGCTTATGTGCAGATGAGAATATGGGAATGATCCATTAGAGATGAAAATGATGATGAAGATGAAGATGGGTGAGGAGAAGGGGTTGAATTATGATATACTGTGGAAACTTCATCCCTACTGGAAAGAGACCAAGTTTCAGCAGTCAGATGAAATGACTCCCTGTGTTAAACATCTAGGGTGAGTGTGTGTGCATGTGTGCATGCTGTTGCTTCAGTCGTGTTTGACTCTTTGCAACTCTATGGACTGTAGCTTGCCTGGCTTTCCTGTCCATGGGATTCTCCAGACAAGAATATTGGAGTGAGTTGACATGCCCTCCTCCAAGGGATCTTCCTGACCCAGGGATCAAACCCACATCTCTTATGTCTCCTGCACTGGGAGGCAGGTTCTTTTACCACTAGCACCACCTGGGAAGCCCCCAGGACAAGCTCAGGTCCTCCACAAAGAAAGGAAACAATTTATCTGAAACAGAACCATTAAAGTGGGCCCCAAGGCAGACAGCTATCTGGTCTCACTCCTGTAAAAGGCAGTGGTTTGGGAGGCGCACAAAGGGCCACGAAGGGACGATCTCAGGTAACCTGTCCATAGATGGAATGCATCGTGCAGACTCTGAAAACAAAGCTGACTTGCAAGCCATATCGCCTGCTACTGACAGATGGCACTCCCTAGGCTGGTTTTCCTTTTGTTACCCTTTACTAACATCTCATTCAGATATTTCAGCTTTCAACAGGGAATCTCCATAAAGCTGTATGTCCATGTGAGAATTAGCGTGGTAAAAGACATTGGTCTCCTTGAGGCTAGGGCAGTGAGGGAAACTGTGACCAGAAATGGGTGAATGAATTCCACAGGTGGTGCTCGACCACAAAGTCCACACACTCTTGATTTTCATTCCTTAAAAATTCTGTCTTATTTCATTAAGAAGAGGAAACCCTGGACCTCCCGGGTAGTCCAATGGTTAAGAATCCCCCTTTCAGGGAAGCAGATCTGGGTTAGATCCCTTGTCAGGAAACTAAGATCTCACACGCCTTGGGGCAACTAAGCCCAGATATAACAACTACAAAACTCGCACGATGCAACAAAATATCCCACATGCTGCAACTGAAGCCCCACAGAGCCAAAAATAAATTAATTAATTTTTTAAAAAAAAGAAGAGGAAACCTTAAAAATTCATAGAAGAGTTTGGGTAAAAAGGAGGACAGGTACTAGTAAGATCATGGTTTAAAGTCATACAGTTTTTCTTATAAAATAAAACTCTGAACTTTCAGTTTAACACTCCAGAAACACTCTCCAGGAGAGGAGGGGAAGTTCACCAACACAGTCCCCTGAGTTTCTCCTTTGCAGGGGGGAGCTCTTTAACCTCAAGAACTATAACTGATCCCAAGCATACAATGTTCTTTCTTTCACATTCTGTTACAAGTGTACCCAAAAGTCCTCCTGCCTTTGCAGGGTAGGGACAAACTAGAATATTCAAAAGCCTTTCCAGGAGGCTGGGAGAGAATGAAGGCAACAGAAACTGCAGAAGCAGGAAAAAAGGAAATATGAAATCTAGGCACGTGGGCTTTGAAGCCAGATGATCTTGGACTTAAACTTTGGCTCTTATTGACAGTATAACCTTGAGTAAGTCACTCAACCTCACTGAAGCACAGTTTCTTCATCTATAAAGTCAGTAAATTTCCACCTACCTGTGTTAGTTCAGAAGCAAGAAGCAGATACCAAGATCAGACTAGACTTGCAAGTAACTGGGGGAAGTGCCTGTGGGAAAAAAAAATGGGGAGAAAGCTGGAGAAGGCTGAGATGTGCCAGATAGTGACACACATCTGACCCAAAAGAAGGAGTGAGGGAAAGAAGGAAGACAGTACTGGAGGGACCTCAGAATGCCACACTTTCAGAGAGTTTCTGCAAAGCTGATGTAGGATTCTCAGGCCAAAATCTTCTGTCAGAGGTGCCCTCTGTCTCACAGGAACAGGCCTGCTGCGCACCATCACTGGCTGGAAACAGACTACAGGAAATGGGGCCTTGGAGCAAACTGTGGTGCTGTTGTAGAGCACAGCAGCTGAGGACATCGATTGTGCTGCCCACAGTAGGAGTTCTGAGACACATTCCTATGGTCACACACATCTCCCTCCCCACAAGGGCCTGGGGAGTAGCTCCTCCATGGTTCCATGGGAGGAAGGGCCTGCTGAGTCAAACAGACTGTCATCCTCATCACCATCACTGATCTCAGGCCTGCAACTGGTACTCACACCCTGCCTCCTCCTTTCTAAATTTCCCTCACTGTCATCTGTCACCTTGGCTTGTCTTGGTGACTCACCTGGTAGGGTGACCTTGAGACAGGCTGGGACCTGGGACCCTTTGCTGCAGTGCCAGCAATGCTTGTAACTAGACACACATCTCCTCCAGCAACAAAATACAAAGAAACTATATGGGACTAAAAATAACTGCACGCATGCCACAGTTAGGGCAAATTCTGGACAAAGGACACAAAGAGACCAAAAATCCCAGCTGCCACTTTTGAAGAGCCTGGAGCAAAAGGAGAGTCAGGAGCAAAAGCAGAGTACTGTGCATGCTCCTTACACAAAATATCACCTAAGGGGTGGGCAAATCACCTAAGCCACTCCCGGCCAGACCTCCGGACACACCCCTACCCTTACCCCATAGCACCTAGTAAAGCCTAAGGTCTAAATTTCTTGTCTGGCCTGTGGTCCATTTCTGTTGATTAAGGAGGCCAAGAACCTGATCAGTAACATATGTGTCAACCTGAGCCTTCATTCCTGAAGGGTCTGGTAATCATGCTGTGAATAACCACACCCTTCTCAGACTAGAACTGCTGCATGTGTCCAATCAAAAGGGCAAGGAAATGCCCCACTGCGTCACAGAAATTCCACACATATTCCCTCCCTGTCCACCTTGAGTAAAAACTGCCTTACCATTTCCTGCTGATCAGGGTCAATTACTTCTGCCAATATGGTGGCTCTTCTCTCAGGCTAGTCCCTGGACACAGAAGTCCAAAATGCGCTGGCAGCAGCCAGTGCTTATAGTTCAGTAAGAACCCTGTTGTGTCCCCTGGCAAAATTACACCTTCTTTAGATATCAGAACCTCCAACTCTACAAAGCTCAGAGGTGCAGAGGCAGGAAGTACAAAACCCCTCTCTGGGTCCTTGGGGGTAATGGTAAGTGGGGTTACTTCTGCTTGCACCCCTTTCTTCCCAGGCCCATGTATTCTTCCCCCTGGGGACCTAGCACACATAATGTTCTCTCCACATATACTACATGCTGAAGGATGGTGCCCCATCCTTTCAGTGTTGCCACCACACTGGCACTTTAGCTGCGTCTTTAAAAGGCTGTTCAATATTTTCTGAGGCCAGCTGCCCCTGGATGGTACAGTATGTGATATGACCAGTGGACCTATGCTCACGGGCTCACTCCACACATCCTTCACTCTGACGAGGTTCCCATGTTGGGATACTAAGTTATGTGAGAATCCCTGCCTGAAGATCAGGCATTTCCTAAGCCCCTAAATAGTGATGCTGACTGAGGCACTACAGGTAGTGCCCAAAAAAAGTCATATATCCCTGTGAAGATGAACCACTGGTCCTGCCATTGTGGGAGAGAGCCAAAACAGCTGACTTGCCACCAAGTAGGTGGTTGCTCTGCTCAAGGAAAAGTGCCCTATCAAGGGCTCAGCATTGGTCCCTATTGCTGACAGGTTGGATATTCAGAGGCAACAGAAGCCAGAATTCCAAGAGCTTACAGTGTGATTGTTCCACTGGAATTTAATATATGCTCCAAACTGCATCATTTCCTACCAATGACACTTCTAACAACAGAGGATTCTCTAGATCCTATTGGCAGAGATCTTTCTTTTCTAGGTCTCACTCAAAGCAGGCAGCTCTTCTGCTACTCTATGTGAGCCACAGCAATGAACCCAGCTGTAGAAAATATTGCTTCCCGAACCCAAGGAGGGTGCTGTGCTTCCATCTTTGTGGTAGGGGACACAAGATGCAGCGATTTGTTTTATACTTTGGAGAGCTATGCCAATATACTCCAGACCACTGGACTTCTAAAAACGTCACTGAAATGGCAGGTTTCTGAATCCCTGTAGGGTTTTACTCCCACCCTCTAGAGCACATCAGTATACCATCAATAAAATGGATTAGTGTGATGATTTGTGGAATGTCCAGTCACTCTAGATCTCAGCTATATAATGACTGGACAGGAAAGCTGACATAGCCCTGAGATCAAAATGTAAATGAGTTATTGTTGGCCATCCCTTCTTTTCTGATTTGAAGTGAAAAGAATGTTTTTGTCAGATTAGTGGCCATATACCATATACTTAAAGCCTTATTGATCAGTTCTAGCAATTAGACCATATCTGGCACAGTAACTATGATGAAGGCTACTGCTTGTTTAAGCCAGCAATGGTCTTCAGTCATTCTCCAGGGATGTGATATTGTTTCCAATTTAATATCTTGGCTCGGAGAGGAAGGAAGGTGAAAGAACAATTTCAAAGGTTTCTACTTGACCATCTTTACTATATCTTTAACCCAAAGTGAGGGTTACTCTAACATCCAAGTATATGAACGCAATCAAAAATAGGAGAAATAACCACTGAGGGTATCCACAAACCCAGAAAGCCTATTTGGAGCCAGACGTTAGCAAGAACTTCATTTATTATTTGGTCTCTGTAGGCAAATTTGGAAAACTCAGCAGTGGCCACAGGACTGGAAAAGGTCAGTTTTCATTCCAATCCCAAAGAAAGGCAATGCCAAAAGATGCTCAAACTACCACACAATTGCACTCATCTCACATGCTAGTAAAGTAATGCTCAAAATTCTCCAAGCCAGGCTTCAGCAATACGTGAACCGTGAACTTCCATATGTTCAAGCTGGGTTTAGAAAAGGAAGAGGAACCAGAGACCAAATTGCCAACATCTGCTGGATCATGGAAAAAGCAAGAGAGTTCCAGAAAAACATCTATTTCTGCTTTATTGACTATGCCAAAGCCTTTGACTGTATGGATCACAATAAACTGTGGAAAATTCTGAAGGAGATGGGAATACCAGACCACCTGGCCTGCCTCTTGAGAAACCTGTATGCAGGCCAGGAAGCAACAGTTAGAACTGAACATGGAAAAACAGACTGGTTCCAAATAGGAAAAGGAGTACATCAACGCTGTATATCGTCACCCTGCTTATTTAACTTATATGCAGAGTACATCATGAGAAACGCTGGGCTGGAAGAAGCGTAAGCTGGAATCAAGATTGCTGGGAGAAATATCAATAACCTCAGATATGCAGATGACACCACCCTTATGGCAGAAAGTGAAGAAGAACTAAAGAGCCTCTTGATGAAAGTGAAAGAGGAGAGTGAAAAAGTTGGCTTAAAGCTCAACATTGAGAAAACGAAGATCATGGCATCTGGTCCCATCACTTCATGGCAAATAGATGGGGAAACAGTGGCTGACTTTATTTTGGGGGGCTCTAAAATCACTGCAGATGGTGATTGCAGCCATGAAATTAAAAAAACGCTTACTCCTTGGATGGAAAGTTATGACTAACCTAGACAGCATATTAAAAAGCAGAGATATTACTTTGCCCACAAAGGTTCATCTAGTCAGGCTATGGTTTTTCCAGTAGTCATATATGGATGGGAGAGTTGGACTATAAAGAAAGCTGAGAGCAGAAGAACTGATGCTTTTGAACTGTGGTATTGAGAAGACTCTTGAGAGTCCCTTGGACTGCAAGTGGATCCAACCAGTCCATCCTAAAGGAGATCAGTCCTGGGTGTTCATTGAAAGGACTGATGTTGAATATTTCAATACTTTGGCCACCTGATGCAAAGAGCTGACTTATTTGAAAAGACCCTGATGCTGGGAAAGATTGAGGGCAGGAGGAGAAGGGGATGACAGAGGATGAGATGGTTGGATGGTATCACCGACTCAGTGGACATGGGTTTGGGTAGACTCCAGCAGTTGGTGATGGACAGGGAGGCCTAGCGTGCAGTTCATGAGGTCACAAAGAGTCGGACACGACTGAGCGACTGAACTGAAATGACCTATTAGAACTATGGTCATGCTTTGGGTCTCCAGGTAGCAAAGTCAACTCAGACTGTAGGTCTAAAAATGTTTGAGTATTTTCCCCTTCCCAATATATAATCACCCAAGTAAGCTTCCATGGGTGCCTTTGGAAAAGAACTAGGGGAATCATCATAGGATATATTTGCCATGCTGTGCTACCTATTTTTCTCCTAGAAACATCATGCTGTACTGCTATTGCCACAACTCATGCAGCTCAAGTCCCTTGGCTGTTCCCTTAGACCTTGAAGGTCATTACAATTACTGTGGCCTCTATTACCTTAAACAGGCTTCTCAGGTGGCACTAGTGGTAAAGAACCTTCCTGCCAATGCAAGAGATGCAGGAGATTCAGATTCAATCCCTGGGTCAGGAAGATCCCCTGGAGAAGGGCATGGCAACCCACTCCAGTATTCTTGCCTGGAGAATCTCATGGTCAGAGGAGCCTGGCGGGCTACAGTCCCATAGGGTTGCAGAGTTGGACACGATTTAGCACACACATACTATTACCTTAAAGCTCCTCATCCCCATGGATACTTATGAGCTCAGCTCTGTGACCACCTCTCCTACAACTGGCCCTGATCTGTAGAGAAGAGCGACCACTATAATGCTGGTGTTACTCTCACCAGTACTTTCCCGATGGCCTTCATGAATGGGTTGTCTCCTGAACTCTCTCATGGAATATAATCAATGGGTATGTTTCGTGGCCTCACATAATACAGCCATTACTTTTGGGCCACTTTCATTAGCCTTCTACTATCTGCCAAGATAGCTCAAGAATTTCTACTTTACTCAACATTGCTATCACTTTGCTAAAGACTCTAATAACTACCCCAGGCCCTTAAGGTTCGTGCTAGGGTGTTAAATCCTATTATCCCAAAAGTGTCCAGAAGTGTATACATTCTTACTTACCTAGTCTTATACTTCAGGTCCCCTGACAAAGCACCATCAAAATACAATCCCATGTATATCACCTTGCTTCTGCCAGTACATGCTAGCTAATTCCTGCAGTTCCTCCAGTGTATGACATCTTTTCTCCCTTATCAGCAAGTTGTGCTAATATTTGACTCTAAGTTACTGGCCTGGCAGCCTGGAGAGGAGGTGGGGATTCTTATGGGTGTACTTTCTGCCTTATGGGAGGAGAGATTCTACATCTTATGTCTGTCAATACAGAAATGCTAGCTCTGTTACAGAGCAGTTCACTTCTGCAAATTCTTATGGTTGAGAGGGGTCTTCAGAGCCATATCCTTCGAAGCATCCATCCAGATGTCCCTACCTCACAAGTCAGGGTCCCAGGTTTTCCCAGCCAGGACCCTGAACTTAGCATAACAGACCTAACTTTACTGTTTTTAAATGTCTCTGGAGCTCTGCCAACCTAATCAGATTATCTGTTTGCTATTCAGTTACATCCTCTCTTCCACTGCAGTAATAAGGGCTCTCATACTTAGACTTTAACTATTTGTTAATAGCCTTCTGATTCTCATTGTCTCTCTGCCAAGTAAGCATCAGTTCAGCTTAGCAGTAGCCAGCCAGTTCCACAGTTTTCATATACATTGTCCCCCTCATAACTTCTGCAGTTGGAGCATCACATGAGTAAAGTCAATTCCCTCAACAAGGAAGATTTCCCAAGCCACCTCCAGTGAACTCTTTAGCTACTGGAAAATCACTGTGTGCTAGGGACTACTTATGCTTCACAAACCACCCAAGAGGGAATAATCTTTGTCCACTGGGAAATGGGTGAACCATGCCCAGAACCCCACCTTACCACCTGTTTTCTTGGACCATGTGTACTGGTTGAATTATCTAAGAAGCAGATATCAAGATGAAAACAAATATACAAGAAATTTATGGTGGTGGCAGGGTGAGCTCCTGAGAGAGAAAATGGGAGAGATCTCAGAACATGATGCAGGTCTGACCCCTGTATAGGAAAGAGGGAAAGAAGGAAAGTTAGCCAGGAAGAGTCTTAGACTGTGATGCCATTCAAAGAAAATTTTGGCAAGGCCAATGGGAAATCCTCAAGCCAATGTAGCCTGTCAAAGGAGTCCTAATCTCCCAGGAACGGCCTGCCTTTGCAGCCCTGCTGTGCTCAGTCATAGGCTGAGAACAGTCCATGGGAAGTGTGGTTTTTGTGCAAATACAGTGGTGGGTTCAGAGTGCAGCAGCTAGGGCTGCCAGTTAATTAAAGTCTGCAGTAGGAAATATGAGAGGCACAATCTCATGGCCACCACAACACCTTATAGGATTATTCTGAGAACAAAATAAAATATATAAAGGCTTATTAATATATCTAGTGTATAATAAATGCTTAACACGTGCATTTTGTTAGTTCTTGTTACAATCATTATTATTGGTAGCTGGTTCTTGGCCTATCTCATTAAGAGGTTTAAGAAGTTGCATTTAGCTACAGAATTAGGGGGACTCTTTTACAGAGAGAGGGCAGGGAAGTCAATTTGGAATTCATTAACACAAGCAGGTGTGAAGTCACAAAAATCTAAGCTAGGGAGATAGCATTTGTAATGGACAGGAAGACAAACATGAGAAATATTTAGAAGGACAAATCATCAGAAATTAGTAATTAATTTGCTCTAATGAATGAGAGGGAATTTAACAAAGAGAAATCAACAGCTCTAGAGTCCTAAGGAAAGAGGTGGTTCGGTTGACAGGATGGAGTGGACATTTGTTTTTGTTTTTGATTTGCTTGACATTCCTTTCCCCCTCTTCTTCAGAGAACTTCCCTTCCTTCACTCCATGAGTTCTCAAGGGACTGCCAATTATAGTATTCTACTTCCTGGCCATAGCATAGGCATGAGACCCAGACCTAGCCAATTGTAGAGTTTTATACTTCTGGCCACAGTGGTTGTCACGGTACTGAGAACATGATAAAGGCATTTCAATCAGTTAACTCTGAAGCAGGGCAAAGGCTAACAGAATTTTGCCAAGAGAACTCACCCTCTTCCAATAACACAAGAAACAACTCTATACATGGAATCACCAGATGGTCAATACTGAAATCAGATCGATTATATTCTTTGTAGCAGAAGATGGAAAAGCTCTATACAGTCAGCAAAAACAAGACTGGGAGCTGATTGTGGCTCAGATCATGAACTCCTTAATGCAAAATTCCAAAATCACTGCAGATGGTGATTGCAGCCATGAAATTAAAAGACGCTTACTCCTTGGAAGGAAAGTTATGACCAACCTAGATAGCATATTCAAAAGCAGAGACATTACTTTGCCAACAAAGGTCCGTCTAGTTAAGGCTATGGTTTTTCTTGTGGTCATGTATGGATGTGAGAGTTGGACTGTGAAGAAGGCTGAGCGCCAAAGAATTGATGCTTTTGAACTGTGGTGTTGGAGAAGACTCCTGAGAGTCCCTTGGACTGCAAGGAGATCTAACCAGTCCATTCTAAAGGAGATCAGTCCTGGGTGTTCTTTGGAAGGACTGATGCTAAAGCTGAAACTCCAATACTTTGGCCACCTCATGGGAAGAACTGACTCATTGGAAAAGACTCTGATGCTGGGAGGGATTGGGGGCAGGAGGAAAAGGGGCAACAGAGGATGAGATGGCTGGATGGCATCACCAACTCGATGGACATGAGTTTGAGTGAACCCTGGGAGTTGATGATGGACACGGAGGACTGGCGTGCTGTGATTCATGGGGTTGCAAAGAGTCGGACACGACTGAGTGACTGAACTGAACTGAACTGAGACTTAAACTGAAGAAAGTAGGGAAAACCACTATATCATTCATGTATGACCTAAATCAAATCCCTTAAGACAGCAATGGTCTTCAGTCATTCTCCAGGAATGTGATATTGTTTCTAAATTACCATCTTGGCTCAGAGAGGAAGGAAGATGAAACAACAATTTCAAAGGTTTCTACTTAACCATCTTTGCTCTATCTTTAATATAGTAACACACTTCCACTTTATAAAGTGGAAGTAACAAATAGATTCAAGGGATTAGATCTGATAGATAGAGTTCCTGAAGAACTATGGACAGAAGTTCATAACATTGTACAGGAGGCAGTAATCAACACCATCTCAAAGAAGAAGAAATGCAAAAAGGCAAAATGGTTAACTGAGGAGGCCTTACAAATAGCTGAGAAACAGAGAGAAGTGAAAGGCAAAGGAGAAAACGAAAGATATATCCATCTGAATGTTGAGTTCCAAAGAATAGCAAGGAGAGATTAAGAAAGTCTTCCTAAGTGATCAATGCAAAGAGATAGAGGAAAACAATAGAGTGGAAAAGACCAGAGATCTCTTCCAGAAAATTAGAGACACCAAGAGAACATTTCATGCAAAGATGGGCACAATAAAGGACAGAAACAGTATGGACCTAACAGAAGCAGAAGATATTAAGAAGCCGTGGCAAGAATACACAGAAGAACAATACAAAAAAGATCTTAATGACCCAGATAACCATGACGGTGTGATCACTCACCTAGAGCCAGACATCCTGGAGTGCATGTCAAGTGGGCATTAGGAAGCATCACTAAGAACAAAGCTAGTAGAGGTGATGGAATTCCAGCTGAGCTATTACAGATCCTAAAAGATGATGCTGTGAAAGTGTTTCACTCCATATACCAGCAAATTTGGAAAACTCAACAAAGGCCACAGGACTGGAAAAGCTGTTTTCATTTAATCCCAAAGAAGGGCAATGCCAAAGAATGTTCAAACTACCACACAATTGCACTCATCTCACACTCTAGCAAAGTAATGCTCAAAATTCTCCAAACTAGGCTTCAACAGTACATGAACTGAGAAATTCCAGATGTTCAAGCTGCATTTAGAAAAGGCAGAGGAACCACAGATCAAATTGCCAACATCCATTGGATCATAGAAAAAGCAAGAGTTCCAGAAAAAAATCTACTTCTGCATCACTGACTATGCTAAAGACTTTGACTGTGTGGATCACAACAAACTGAGGAAAATTCTGAATAAGATGGGAATACCAGACCACCTGACCTGCCTCCTGAGAAAACTGTATGCAGGTCAAGAAGCAACAGTTAGAATAGGACATGGAACAATGAACTGGTTCCAAACTGTCAAAGAAGTATGTCAAGGCTTATATTGTCACCTTACTTATTTAACTTATATACAGAGTACATCATGCAAAATGCTAGGCTGGATGAAGCACAAGCTGGAATCAAGATTGCTGAGAGAAATATCAATAACCTTAGATATGCAGATGACACCACCCTTATGACAAAAAGCAAAGAAGAACTAAAGAGCCTCTTGATGAAAGTGAAAGAGGAGAGTGAAAAAGCTGGCTTAAAACTCAACATTCAAAAAACTAAGATCATGGCATCTGGTCCTATCACTTCATGGCAAATAGATGGGGAAACAATGGAAACAAAATAAAGTGAGAGACTTTATTTTCTTGGGCTCAAAAATCACTGCAGATGGTGATTGCAGCCATGAAATTAAAAGACGCTTGCTCCTTGGAAGAAAAGCTATGACCAACCTAGACAACCTATTAAAAAGCAGAGACATTACTTCACCGACAAAGGTCCATCTAGTCAAAACTATGGTTTTTCCAGTAGTCATGTATGGATGTGAGAGTTGGACTATAAAGAAAGCTGAGCGCCAAATAATTGGTGCTTTTGAACTGTGGTGTTGGAGAAGACTCTTGACAGTCCCTTGGACTGCAAGGAGATCAAACCTGTCAATCCTAAAGGAAATAAGTCCTGAATATTCACTGGAAGGACTGATGCTGAAGTTGAAGCTCCAATACTTTGGCCACCTAATGCAAAGAACTGACTCTTTCTTTAGAAAAGACCCTGATGCTGGGAAAGATTGAAGGCAGGAAGAGAAGGGAACAACAGAGGAAGAGCTGGCTGAATGCCACCACCAACTCCACGGACATGAGTTTGAGCAAGCTCTGGAGTTGGTGATGGACAGGGAAGCATGGTGTGCTGCAGTCCATGGGGTCAGCAAAGAATCAGACACAACTGAGCGAATGACCTGAACTAACTTTTATATACAGATGCTGGCAAAGAGATGTTTTCTTTCTTCTTTCCTCTCAGGGTGCTAAACTGCAAAACATAATCCTGAAACCCTTCCCCAAGTTCCCACCATCTTCTTACTGTATTCAGGAAGCCAAGCTGCAGTAGGATTGAAAGTGGGAGTGAAAGGGGCCACACAGAAAGAAAAAACAGATCTAAGAGATGACATTTTTTACAAACCTATACTCAGCTCCACTTTTGACGTCCCAATTACATAAACCTTGTTTTCCTTTGCTCAAATTTGTTAGAATTAGATTCCTGTCATTTGTGAGAGTTCAGGTGTATGAGGAGAGAACTCATTTGATAAATTTGAGGTAATGGGAGGAAGATTAAAAGGAGTGAGTACAGACTTAAGAGAATGAGCTTATGTCTGATGTGGGGGGAAGGATGAGGGGAAGGGACAGTGGGTAGTTTGGAATAGACATGTACACACTGCCATATTTGAAGTGGATAACCAACAAGGACTTACTGTATAGCACATGGAACTCTGTTCAATGTTATGTGGCAGCCTGGATAGGAGGGGAGTTTGGGGAAGAATGGATACACGTATATGTACAGCTAAGTCCCTTCACTGTTCACCTATAACTATCACAACACTGTACATTGGCTATATACCAAAACAAAAAAAAAGTATTAAAAAAAAAAAAAACTAAAAAGGAGTGAGTCAATGGCAGAACAAAAAAGACTATTTCCAAGGAATTCCCTTGGGGTCTAGTGGTTAGGATTCTGTGTTTCCATTGCAAGGATCACAAGTTCGATCCCTGATCACAGAACTAACTTACTGCATCCTGTAAGCTATGTGATGCAGCAAAATAAATAAATAAAGACTATATTCCAAATTAAAGACAACCACATACAGTGCATAAAAGTATATGCCATCTCTACTATGTCCTTGTGGTTATAGGTTTAAGATAATATTTTATAAAGGGCAAAGCAATGTTTGTGAAATTTGAATTACAGAACCAAACAATTTTACAATCTTGGGCAATATAATAACAGACATTTATTAAGTCCATACTTTATGCCAAGACCTTTACATGCATTATTTTATTTAACTACCATTTCACATGTGAGAAGAAGACTAAGAGTCAGAGATGTTAAAAGACCACCCCAAAGGCATAATCTACCAAATGCAGGTTTGGGATCCAAGTACAGATCTCTCTGACTTCAGAACCCACACTCTTTTCCAATATAATATATGGCCTCTCTGGAGATCAGTGTGTGTCTACTACATGAGGCTAAAATGCTTTCAAATTCACAGATATCATTTTACTAACATTCATAATTCCTCTACTCACTGGAATTCTTAAAAACTGATGAATAAGTATGACTGTTTTTCAGATAATAAAATTTATGACTATATTTAGTACCTTCGAGGACTAGAATATGGAGCTTCCACTCCTGCTTAAGTCTAATATTGACTTTACACAGGCAGTGCAAACCGTTTTGATATAAATGGTAAATCTTACAGAGAGAAACCAGAAACACAAAAGTCTGTAGTTATCTTCTGGAGAATTTATCCCCTGTTTTTCACCAGAATTCCCACCCAGAAGCCTAGAAAATAGATAGTCCCTCTTTCTCTGCCCTTTCCAATCATGTTGTCCAAGGTATCTAAAGGAAATTTATGTAAAATAAATGAAGGTACTCAATAGGTAGAATATGATAAATAAAAGGTTCTTCATTTTCTTCTGTCTTCAAGACACTTAGTATAAATCTTCATTGTCATTTATAGTCTCAACAAGAGACATTTTCCATATGAGAACTCACTGGGCATATGGAAAACCTTGGCTGAGCATGACATGCTCACCAATTTCCTCTAATGGGGATATTTATCATTCTTCTGGGTATTGGCAGTAAACAGCTCAGAATTCCCCATTACTTCCTAGTCCAGTCTGGTTCCTTCCACCAATGCTTCCACTGAAACTGCTCTTGCTAAAACCCCAGCAACTCCCACATTGCCTAATCCAATGAGTACTTTTTAATGATTATCATTCTGGAACTCAGCAACAATTCCTAAGTTGGTCACTGCTTGCTCTGTTCTTCTGCCTTCCTCTGTCTTTCTGGTTTCATTCTTTGCAGATTTTCTTCTGTCTAGTCACTCCTTCAGTCTCTTTCTAAGACTTTCTTCTTTTTCTTAATTTGTCCCTAATCTCCTTCTATGTTCTCTCTATTCACTCTCCCTGGATGGTCTCAACTATATTCATGCCTTCAGCAACTACCCTGATGACTCCCAAATCTACATCTCCAGTCCTTTCCTCTCTTGTGAACTCCCAACCCATATATCTTTCATCTCTCTCTGGAAGTCCCACAAGTTTCTCAAACCTAACAAAGCATAACTGAACTCCTCTTCCTCAGCAGTACCTGGACCTTCACCTCTGTCTCTATCTCTGTCAGTGTCTCCATGGTCCACAGTCATCTCACCCTGGCCTGAGGAGTCATTCCGGAGTCCTTCCTCTCCTTCCCCCATCTCACCCATATTCCTTCACTTGTCTAGCTTCTACTCATTCTTCTTGTTTCAGCTTAGACATCATTTCTATCAGGAACCTTTCACCAACCCCACAAGTCTGTGTAAGATATTCCTTCTATATGTTCCTATAATACCTTAAATTCCTCTCATAACACTTAACACAATACAGGTTTATAACTGCCAGGTTACTTGTCTACATCTTTCAGACTCTAAGCAGGAAACATATGTAAACTGTTCACTGCTATTTAATATGTCCTCAGTGTCTAACACAATTCCTGGCACATAATAGGTGTTCATGATATATTTGTCAAATGAGTGAATATATGAATCACTGAATTTTAAGCTGGATCCAAGAGTTCAAGAATGTTCACAGTTCAATATGTACTGTGCTTATCATGTGCCATTTTATTTCCTAAATTGTATATTGAATATGTTCCCTTATATTACTTATAATCCCATTGTCTTGACTCAGATTCCAATCATTTCCTGGCTGGGCTACTGCAGCAGTTTCCCAACTCAAATCTCAGCTTCCTCTGCTACATTCTCCACACAGCTTCCAGAATGATGTTTCTAAAATCAAATTAGATCGTAATACTCTCAAGCTTAAGGACTTCAGTGGGTTCACTATAGCCTGCAGGACAATCCCAATATTAGGCACAGTGTAACAGAAACCTTATGCTTTGGCTCTTGCCTACCTATTCACCAGCCACATCACTCACCACTCCCCAACAGGTACTACACCTCACACACACTATCCCCAACTGTCTACCCCAACTCACTTATTCTTTCAACAAAATGTCTACTGACCACTTAATATGTGCCAAGCAATGTTCCAGGTAGTAGAGAGTATGTGATGGATAAAAAGACAAAAATCCCTGTTCTCCTGGTACACAAATTCTCTTTCTACTCAAATGCCACCTTAAGCAAGATGCCTTTCTTTAGTGCTTCCACAGAACTATATGAATATCCTTATGGTGCTGGAGAAGACTCTTGACAGTCCCTTGGACTTCAAGGAGATCAAACCAATCAACCCTAAAGAAAATCAATCCTGAATATTAATTGGAAGGACTGTTGCTAAAGCTGAAGCTCCAATATTTTGGCCATCTGATGTGAAGATCTGACTCATTGGAAAAGATCCTGATGCTGGGCAAGATTAAAGGCAGGAGGAGAAGGGGGCAGCAGAGGATAAGATGGTGAGATAGCATCACCAACTCAATGGACGTAAATTTGAGCAAACTCCAGGAGATAGTGGAGGACAGAGGAGCTGGGGCTGCTACAGTCCATGGGGTCACAAAGAGTCAGACACAACTTAGCAACTGAAAAACAACAACAAATGATACATTAGCACAACATGCTGTAATTACTAATGTACCTGAATGCACGGGTATATTAAGATTTTATGAGCCCTGAAGCTTATGCAATCTGGTTCTGTGTGTGAGAGGGCATATTTAGGGAAAACAATTACTAATCTAATATTGCTGTATCCTTTCCAGGGCCTTTCATTTCTATACCTCCCACTCTATAGTCATACTCTATGCCAGCTTACAGAGTCCTTTCTCCCAAGTCTATTATCTTTGTTTACTGCTTGCTCATGAAGGCCAGTACAGAACAAGAATCTTGCCTAGGAGCTCTATCTACCTGTCCTCTCTCAGGAATGACAATGCCCAGGAGCTTGCTCTTGAGCTAGTGGATCACTAATTATAACACTTCATTCCAATTCTTACATGCTTTACAGGAAATAGGAATCATCTCCAAGCACCACTCACTGGCTCTCCAGAGGCTTCCAGACACTTCAATTCGTTTTCAGTCTATTCTCATCAGGCACAGGACCTTTTAAAGCAGATTAAGAACCTGTACAAGAGTGTTCCCAACAATCACCAAAGAACTTCAAAACTGTTTACAATAGGGGCTGTCACATGTACAAAGAGCAGACTCAGAGTCCAGACTTAGAAAAATTCTTTCTAGCTTCCTCACTCAGTTTATATAAGACTTTAAGTCTACCTAAATCTGCAAGCTTCTTGGTCAAAAATCACTTTGTCTGCTTCCTCTAGAAGTATATATCCTATTGATATTTATTATATATATATACACACACACACACAAATATATATTTCCTGAGCTGCCCCAAATCAGAGAATCAAAAAATTTTAGAGTAATAAGGGACGCAGAGTAAAATATATATATATATATATATATATATATATTAATGTCTATTTATTTTTGGTTGTGCTGGGTCTTCATTGCTATGCGCGGACTTTCTCTAGCTGGGGCAAACAGGGGCTTCTCATTTTGGTGGCATCGCTTGTTGAGGAACATGGGCTCTACAGCGCTGGCTCAGTAGTTGCGGCACACAGGCTTAGTTGCTCCATAGCAGGTGGAAACTTCCTGGACCAGGAATCGAATCTGTGTCCCCTGCATTGCCAGTCAGATTTTCAACCACTGGACCACCAGGGAAGCCCCTCAAAATATGTATTTTCGTATATATATTATGTGCAAGCTCTTGTGAGGAATACAAAGATAAAATATGATACCAGTTCTCAAAGAACATATAAAAAAGTATTTCCATGGCCAGATTTTTTCTTACGTGTATTGTTATTTTTTTTCCCTCCTTTCTCCAGGTCTGAACTGGATTTTAAACCAGTTTCACTAATAAGTTACATGCTTCTGGCACAAATTAGAAGTAAATGCAGGAAAAAAAAAAAAGCATACTTATCAACTAATCAGGTCAGGAAGCAACAGTTAGAACTGGACATGGAACAACAGACTGGTTCCAAATAGGAAAAGGCTGTATATTGTCACCCTGCTTATTTAACTGATATGCAGAGTACATCATGAGAAACGCTGGGCTGGAAGAAGCATAAGCTGGAATCAAGATTGCTGGGAGAAATATCAATAACCTCAAATATGCAGATGACACCACCCTTATGGCAGAAAGTGAAGAAGAACTAAAGAGCCTCTTGATGAAAGTGAAAGAGGAGAGTGAAAAAGTTGGCTTAAAGCTCAACACTCAGAAAACTAAGATCATGGCATCTGGTCCCATCACTTCATGGCAAATAGATGGGGAAACAGTGGCTGACTTTATTTTTCTGGGCTCCAAAATCACTGCAGATGGTGACTGCAGCCATGAAATTAAAAGACACTTACTCCTTGGAAGGAAAGTTATGACCAACCTAGACAGCATATTAAAAAGCAGAGACATTACTTTGCCAACAAAGGTCTGTCTAGTCAAGGCTATGGTTTTTCCAGTGGTCATGTATGGATATGAGAGTTGGACTATAAAGAAAGTTGAGCGCAGAAGAATTGATGATTTTGAACAGTGGTGTTGGAGAAGACTCTTGAGAGTCCCTTGGACTTCAAGGAGATCCAACCAGTTCATCCTAAAGGAGATCAGTCCTGGGTGTTCACTGAAAGGACTGATGTTGAAGCTGAAACTCCAATACTTTGACCACCTGATGCGAAGAGCTAACTCATTTGAAAAGACCCTGATGCTGGGAAAAACTGAAAGCAGGAGGAGAAGGGGACAACAGAGGATGAGATGGTTGGATGGCATCACCAACTCAATAGACATGGGTTTGGGTGGACTCTGGGAGTTGGTGATGGACAGGGAGGCCTGGCATGCTGCAGTTCATGGGGTTGCAAAGAGTTGGACACAACTGAACGACTGAACTGAACTGAACTGAACTATCAACTAATCTCCTAAATATTCAGACATACTCAAAGAGAGAAAACTGCCTTTTTAATATCTTAGAAACAGGCCACTCATCCTAGAAATTAGCTAAATTTCATTTGCTGGAAACTAAGCAACTGAGCTGTAAGGAATGATCAAGGGTTTCTGTGGGCTTCCATGGCCTTAGCAGATCTGCATAACTGATGAGTCCAACACTGCAAATAATTCAGTTTTGAGGCAAATAAAGAATTTCAGAGCATAAAAAATATCTACCAAATATTTATGTTTGTGCCTTTGAAACACTGAGAATAAAACATGGTCTGTGTCCTTAAGAAACTCATGGTCTAGTAAGAGATGCAGAAATCCAGCAATTAATGAGATTAGAAAATAGCAGAAATGATGACAGGAATAAGCACAGGGTACTACGTAAACCCAAAGGAAGAGTATTAACCTAACTGATGTGAAGGATATAATATCTGGCCTAACTTTTAAAATAAGGTTAAGTTTTAGACAGCAAAACTGTGAGACAAGATAAGGCAGCATGCATACAGCAGTCAGGCTAACAATCAACAGAAAACAACTTTGGCTGATTTAATTAGAAGAGGAGTCTGTTGAAAAAATACTATGTAGTTCAGCAAATTCCTGGAAAGACTGATGATCCTAGATTTAAAAACAGATAGAGGTGGAGAAGGAAATGGCAGCCCACTCTAGTATTCTTGCCGGGAAATCCCATGGAGAGAGGAGCCTAGCAGGTGGATGTAAAAGAGTCAGACATGACTTAGGGACTAAACAACAACAAAAACAATAGTGTTTAGCAGAATAAAGCTTTAATAACAACAGAAAAAAAAAAAAAAAAACAGAGGGCTTCCCTGGTGACTCAGTGGTGAAGAATCCACCTGCCAAATGCAGGAGACACAGGTTCCCTGCCTGATCCAGGAAGATCCCACATGCCATTGAGCAACTAAGCCCGTATGCCACAACTACTGAGCCTGTGCTCTAGAGCCCGGGAGCCACAACTACCAAGCCCATGTGCTGCAACTACTGAAACCTGCAAAACCTAGAGTCTGTACTCCGCAACAAGAGAAGCCAGTGCACTGCAACTAGAGAGTAGCCCCCGCTCGCCACAACTAAGAGAAAAGCCTGAGCAGCAAGGAAGACCCAGCACAGCCAAAAATAAATAGATTTTTTTGATTAAAAAAAAATTCCAGCATTAACCCATTAAATAAGAAAACAGATGAAAACAAAAGGATACTTCACAGAGTAAACATAGCCAAAATCACACCATAACCAGTCCAATGAAGAGGCTGGTGCTGCTGTCATTGAACCCTGGATGCTTCAGCTAAAATTGCCAATGCTGCTGTACTGAAAACTATATACTGGAAATGGTCAGTGGATGCTAGTACTGGATACTGGATGTCCAGCTAAGCATTGGTTGCCCCATTGGCAAAGTTCAAGACTCATAAAACTGGTGATTCCTAAACCACAGGAAGGAGGTTTCAATGCCAATTATTAAAAAAGAGTCACTATAGGACTTCCCTATAGTGGATAAGAATCCTACTGTCAATGAAAGGGACATGGGTTTGATCTCTGGTCCAGGAAGATTCCATGTGCCTTGGAGCAACTAAACCCCTATGCCACAACCCCTGATCCCTTGCTCTGGAGCCTGTGCTCCACAACAAGAGAAGTCACCAAAATGAGAAGCCCATTCACCGCAACCAAGAATTGTCCCAGCTCATCACAACTAGAGAAAGCCCATGCAAAGCAACACAGATCCAGTGCAGCCAAAAATAAAATAAACAAATAAATAAAATTTTTAAAAAGAGTCACTACAGCAGCATTCTAAGGAGATGAGAAGGCAAGAGAAAAGGCACAGGTAAATGCTTGTACTGGAAAAGAATGATCCTAAATCAACACCCTAGGTTTTAAACTCAAGAAAATAGGAAACAATGAGCAAACTAAATCCAAAGCTAGCACAAGAAAGGAAATAAGGAACATAATAGAAATCAATAAAATAGAAAACAATGAAGCAAATCAATAAAATCAAAAGAACAGAACTGATAAACTATCAAGTAGATTCACCAAAAAGAGGTAAGGAGAACAAATTTCTAAAGTAGAAATAAAAGAGACATCATCAGCAACCTTAGAGAAATTAAAAGAATTATAAAGGAATGTTATAAACAACTTCATGACAATAACTTGGACAATTTATACAAAACACACAAATTCCTAGTAAGATACATATTGTAAAAAATAACTCAAGAGGAATTGGAAAGTCCAAATGGATCCATATCAAGTAAAGAAATTGAATAAATAATTTAAAATCTCTCAACAAATAAAATCCAAGGCCCAGATAAACTTTCAAATGTGAATTCTATCAAAATTTAAAGAATAAATAATATCAATCTTTCCCAAACTCTTCAGAAAACAGTAGAGGAAAGATCACATCCCAACTCATTCTGTTAACTCAGCATTATCATGACAGAAATACTGGACAAAGACATCAAAAGAAAAACAAATCATAAACCAACTTTCCTCATGAATATAAATATAAAAATTCTCAACAAAATAACAGGCAACTGAATTCAGCAAAATATAAAAAGGATTAAAAAACATGATCAGGTGGGATTTATCTCAGAAATATGAGATTTATTTAATACATAAAGTTAATTAATGTAATATCCATCATTACAAGGAAGCCAGGCTTCCTTGCTGGCTCAGATGGTAAAGAATCTGCCTGCAATGCAGGAGACCTGGATTCGATCCCTGAGAATGGAAGATCTCCTGGAGAAGGGAATGACTACCCACTCCAGTGTTCTTGCCTGGAAAATTCCATGGACAGGCAGGCTACAGTCCATGGGATCACAAACAGTTGAAGAGTTGGACACGACTGAGCAACTAACACACACACACACACACACACACACACACCATTAACTGAATAAAGGACAAAAAACTACATGATCTCCTTAACAGACACAGAAAGAACATTTAACAAACTCCAAACAATTCATGAAAAAAAATTTCAACAAACTAAGAAGAGATGAGAATTTCCAGCCATGAAATTAAAAGATGCTTGCTTCTTGGAAGGAAAGCTATGACAAACCTAGACAGTGTATTAAAAAGCAGAGACATCACTTTGCCAACAAAGGTCCATATAGTCAAAGCTATGGTTTTTCCAGTAGCCATGTACAGATGTGAGAGTTGGACCATAAATAAGGCTGAGTGCTGAAGAATTGATGCTTTCGAATTATGGTGTTGGAGAAGACTCTTCAGAGTCCCTTGGACTTCAAGATCAAACCAGTCAATTCTAAAGGAAATCAATCCTGAATATTCATTGGAAGGACTGAGGCTGAAGCTGAAGCTCCAGTATTTTGGCCACCTGATGCAAAAATCTGACTTACTGGAAAAGATCCTGATGCTGGGAAAGATTGAAGGCAAGAAGAGAAGGGGGCAACAGGGGATGAGATGGTTGGACAGCATTATCAACTCAATGGACATGAGTTTGAGCAAAATCAGGGGACAGTGAGGGACAGGGAAGCCTGGCATGCTGCAGTCCATGGGGTCACAAAGAGTCGGACACTACCTAACAACTAAACACCAACAACAATAAATGTCAGTTTTCCAAGGGGCGAAGTGGTAAAGAATCTGCCTGCCAATGCAGGAGATACAAGAGACACAGATTCAATCCCTGGGTCTGGAAATGGCAACCCACTCTAGTATTCTTGCTGGAAAACTCCATGGACAGAGAATTGACAGAAGAACCTGGAGGGTCTACAGTCCATGAGGTTGCAAAGAGTCAGACGCGAATGAGCACACACAGCACACAGGATAAATGGCATCTATGAAAAACCCATGGATAACATCATCTTTATGGAGACTATGAAATATTGAATAATTTTCTCCTAAAAATCAAGAGCAAGGAAATGTCTGCTCCCACCACTTCTGTTCAACATTGCACTGATGATTCTAGCCACTGCAACAAGGAACAAAAAGAAATAAAAGGCATGTATATCGGGAAGGAAGATGTAAAACAGTCTTCATTCCCTAATAACATGATGTTGTATGTTAAAAAACCATGGAATAAAAAAAAAAACCACACACACATATAAAAACTCATATATAGAACTAATTAGTTCAGAAGGTCACCAGATTCAAGATTATATAAAAATCATTTGTGTTTTTAAATACCAGCAAGGGGTAATCCAAAAATTAAAAACACAATTATTAGGATTAAACAAAATAAATACAAGAGCTATATACAGGAAACTACAAAATACTTCTGAGATAAAAATCTAAATAAATGGAGAGACATTTCATGTTCACAGAAGACTAAATATTATTATATATCAATTCTCTCTAAATCTATGGATTCAATGCAATTCCTTTTAAAACACAAGCTGTCTTGTTTCAGAAACTGACAAATTGATACTAAATTTTATATGGAAATTCAAAGGACAGAATAAACAAAACATACTGAAAGAGAACAAACTTAAATTTTCTAATTTCAAAACTTAACATAAAGCAACAGTAATTGAAATAGCATGATACTGGCATGACAGTGACATAGATCAATAAAACAGAACTGAGAGTCTAGAAATATATCCTTACACATAGAGCCAACTTATTTTTGACAAAGGTACCAAAGCAATGTAATGAAGAATAAACTGTCTTTTCAACAAATGGTGCTGGGACAATTGGATAGCTGGAAAATTGGAAAAGATGAGTTAATATCCTTGCCTCACATAATACACAAAAATTCAACTTGGACCACAGACCTAAATAAACAAGGTAAAGCTATAAAATTTATAGGAGAAAACCTTCATAACCATGGATCAGGTAAAAAGTTCCTAAAACATAAGCATACCATAACAACACCAAAAATATAATTCAGAAGAGAAAATATTGCTAAAGTGGACTTAATCAAAATTTAAAAGTTATACAATAAAAGTTAAGCAATAAAACAAGGAAGAGACAAGCCACAGTCTGACAGAAAATATCTGTAAATTAGATGCCTGATAAAGGACCTATATCCAGAATATATAAAGAATTCAATAAGAGGACAACACAATTTTAAAATGGGCAAAAGATTTTGTTTTACATTTTAGAAGATGTATATATATGGCCAATAACTACATAAAAGAATTCTCAACATCTTTAGTAATTAGGAAAATTAAAGTTAAAACCACAATAAGACACCACTTACCATCTATTAAAATGTCTATAGTCAAAAAGACAACAAAATGTGTTGGAGAATATGCAGATAAAGTGGAATCCTCAAACATTGCTGGGGAGAATGGTATAGCCACCTAAGAAAAGAGTTTGCAGTTTCTTTAAAACTTAAAAATAAATATATCCTGGGGTGCAAGTCGCTCAGTCGTGTCCGACTCTTTGCAACTCAATGGAATATACAGCCCATGGAATTCTCCAGGCCAGAATACTGGAGTGGATAGCCATTCCCTTCTCCAGGGGATCTTCCTAACCCAGCGATCGAACCCAGGTGTCTTATGTATCTTGCTGCTGCTGCTAAGTCGCTTCTTATGTTCTAGTAATTCCACTCCTAGGTATCTATCTAGGAGAAATGAAAATATGTCTACACAAAGACTGTATGTAAATGTTCATAGCAGCATTATATTCATAATAGCCAAAACCCTGAAATAAACCAACTTCCATTTGCTGGTGAATAGTTAAACAAAAAATAGGGTATATGCAATTGATTACTAGAAAATAAAAAGGAAAGAAGTGATATGTTACAACATGAATGAACCTCCAAAACATGCTAAATTTAAAAAGCCAAGTATAAAACATCATATATTATATTATTACATTATATCAATTCTATTATATCAAATGTTCAGAAAAGGTAAATCTATACAGACAGAAGGCAGATTTGTAGTTGACTGGGGGTAGTAAATCAGATTGATTATATTCTTTGCAGCCAAAGATGGAGCAGCTCTAAACAGTCAGCAAAAAGAAGACTGGGAGCTGACTGTGGCTCAGATCATGAACTCCTTATTGCCAAATTCAGACTTAAATTGAAGAAAGTGGGGAAAACCACTAGACCATTCAGGTATGGCCTAAATCAACTCCCTTAAGATTATTCAGTGGAAGTGAGAAATAGACTTAAGGGACTAGATCTGATAGACAGAGTACCTGATGAACTATGGACAGAAGTTCGTGACATTGTACAGGAGGATCAAGACCATCCCCAAGAAAAAGAAAACAAAAAAAGAAAAATGGCTGTCTGAGGAGGCCTTACAAATAGCTGTGAAAAGAAGAGAAGCAAAAAGCAAAGGAGAAAAGGAAAGATATACCCATTTGAATGCAGAGTTCCAAAGAATAGCAAGGAGAAATAAGAAAGCCTTCCTAAGTGATCAGTGCAAAAAAATAGAGGAAAATAATAGAATGGGAAAGACTAGAGATCTCTTCAAGAAAATTAGAGCTACCAAGGGAACATTTCATGCAAAGATGGGCTCAATAAAGAACAGAAATGGTATGGATCTAACAGAAGCAGAAGATATTAAGAAGAGGTGGCAAAAATACACAGAAGACGTGTACAAAGAAGATCTCCACAACCCAGATAATCACAAAGGTGTGATCACTCACCTAGAGCCAGATATCCTGGAATGTGAAGTCGTGGGTTTTAGGAAGCATCACCATGAACAAAGCTAGTGGAGGTGATGGAATTCCAGTTGAGCTATTTCAAATCCTGAAAGATGATGTTGTGAAAGTGCTGCACTCACTCTGCCAGCAAATTTGGAAAACTCAGCAGTAGCCACAGGAAAGGAAAAGGTCAGTTTTCATTCCAATTCCAAAGAATGCTCAAACTACCACACAATTGCACTCATCTCACATGCTAGTAAAGTAATGCTCAAAATTCTCCAAGCCAGGCTTCAGCAATATGTGAACCGTGAACTTCCAGATGTTCAAGCTGCTTTTAGAAAAGGAAGAGGAACCACAGATCAAATTGCCAACATCTGCTGGATCATCAAAAAAGCAAGAGAGTTCCAGAAAAACATCTATTTCTGCTTTATTGACTATGCCAAAGCCTTTGACTGTGTGGATCACAATAAACCGTGGAAAATTCTTCAAGAGATGGGAATACCAGACCACCTGACCTGCCTCTTGAGAAACCTGTATGGAGGTCAGGAAGCAACAACTAGAACTGGACATGAAACAACAGACTGGTTCCAAATAGGAAAAGGAGTACGTCAAGGCTGTATATCGTCACCCTGCTTATTTAATTTATATGCAGAGTACATCATGAGAAACGCTGGGCTGAAAGAAGCACAAGCTGGGATCAAGACTGCCGGGAGAAATATCAATAACCTCAGATACGCAGATGATACCACCCTTATGGCAGAAAGTGAAGAAGAGCTAAAGAGCCTCTTGATGAAAGTGAAAGAGGAGAAAGAAAAGTTGGCTTAAAGCTCAACACTCAGAAAACTAAGATCAGGGCATCTGGTCCGGTCATTTCACGGCAAATAGATGGGGAAACAGTGGCTGACTTTATTTTTCTGGGCTCCAAAATCACTGCAGATGGTGACTGCAGCCATGAAATTAAAAGGCGCTTACTCTTTGGAAGGAAAGTTATGACCAACCTAGACAGCATATTAAAAACCAGAGACATTACTTTGTCAACAAAGATCCATCTAGTCAAGGCTATGGTTTTTCCAGTAGTCATGTATGGATGTGAGAGTTGAACTATAAAGAAAGCTGAGCGCAGAATTGATGCTTTTGAACTGTGGTGTTGGAGAAGACCCTTGAGAGTCCCTTGGACTACAAGCAGATCCAACCAGTCCATCCTAAAGGAGATCAGTCCTGGGTGTTCACTGAAAGGACTGATGTTGAGGCTGAAACTCCAATACTTTGGCCACCTGATGCGAAGAGCTGACTCATTTGAAAAGACCCTGATGCTGGCAAAGATTGAGGGCAGGAGGAGAAGGGGACGACAGAGGACGAGATGGTTGGATGGCATAACCAACTCAATGCACATGAGTTTCTGTAAACTCTGGGAGTTGGTGATAGACAGGGAGGCCTGGCGTGCTGTGGTTCATGAAGTCACAAAGAGTCGGACACGACTGAGCAACTGAACTGAACTGGGGGTGGTAACTTCAAACTGGCAGGAGGGATCTTTCTGTGGTGGTAAAACTATTCTAAAATTGAACTCTGGTGGTGGTTATACAAAACTACAATTCAAAATCATTTAATCATACACTTAAGTAAATTCTATGGTATGCAAATTCCCAATAAAGATGTTAAAAACAATTGCAGAATGATTGAATACAGAACATAAGGAAATGCTAATGCTAAGTCACTTCAGTCGTGTCCGACTCTGTGTGACCCCATAGACGGCAGCCCACCAGGCTTCCCCGTCCCTGGGATTCTCCAGGCAAGAACACTGGAGTGGGTTGCCATTTCCTTCTCCAATGCATGAAAGTGAAAAGAGAAAGTGAAGTCGCTCAGTCATGTCCGACTCTTAGCGACCCCATGGACTGCAGCCTACCAGGCTCCTCCGTCCATGGGATTTTCCAGGCAAGAGTACTGGAGTGGGGTGCCACTGCCTCCTCTGGAACATAAGGAAAGGAAGAGACCTAAATCCACACATCAACAATTATGTTCAATATAAGTTGTATAAACACATCACTGAACAAAAGACTTTGTCAGATTGGATAAAAATAGTAACCAACTGCCCTGGTGGCTCAGATGGTAAAGAATCTGCCTACTATGCGGGAGACCTGGGTTCGATCCCTGGGTTGGGAAGAACCCCCGGAGAAAGAAATGGCAACTCACTCCAGTATTCTTGCCTGGAAATCCCCACGGACAGAGGAACCAGGCAGGGCTTCAGTACATGGGGTCACAAAGAGTCGGACACAGACTAAGTGACTAAGCTCGCACATATGCTATCTATAAGAAATCCACTTTAAATAATAAGATATACATAAATAAAAAGTTAAAAGATGAAAATATAAATACCATGGAAACGCTAATCAAAACAAAACGAAAGTAGTGACTTCCCTGGTGGTTCAGTGGTTAAGTGTCAACGCAGGGAACACGAGTTCTACAGGGTCACTCGTTTGATTCCTGATCCAGGAACTAACATCCCATATGCCATAGGGCAACTAAGCCTCTGCACCACAACTACTGAGTCCATATTCCACAACTACTTAAGTCCATACAACCCAGAGCCTGTGCTCCACACACAAAAGAAGATACTGCAGTAAGAAGCCCACACACTGCAACTAGAGTAGCCCCCACTCGCCACAACTAAAGAAAGCCCATGAACTGCAACGAAGACCCAGAGCAACCAAAAATAAATAAATAAAAATTTTAAGTTAAAAAAAATTTTACCTATAAAAAGAAAACTAATGTGGCTATACTAATGTCACATAAAGTAAACCTCAGAACAAGGACCACTACCACGAATAAAGAGCTACATTTCATAATGATAAAAGAGTTAATTCACAAAGGCAGCATCACAATGCTAAATGTATATGCACTAACAACTGGTACTCAAAATACACAAAGCAAAAAGTAGTATTGCTAAGCTGCTAAGTCACTTGAGTCGTGTCCGACTCTGTGCGACCCCATAAATGGCAGCCCACCAGGCTCCCCCGTCCCTGGGATTCTCCAGGCAAGAACACTGGAGTGGGTTGCCATTTCCTTCTCCAATGCATGAAAGTGAAAAGTGAAAGTGAAGTCACTCAGTCGTGTCCGACTCTTAGCGACCCCATGGACTGCAGCCCACCAGGCTCCTCCGCCCATGGGATTTTCCAGGCAAGAGTCCTGGAGTGGGGTGCCATTGCCTTCTCCAAAAAACTAGTATTACTAAAAGTCAAATTCACAAGTAAACACTACTCTCTCAGTAATCAATAGAACAAGCAAATAGAAAATCACAGAGATATAAAAGACCTGAACAATACTGTCAACCAATTTGACCTAACTGACATTCATAGAGTACCTCAGCTAACAAAATTCTTTTAAAGTATCCATGAAAGATTCACCAAGGTAGACCATATTTCTAGGCCATAAGATAAAAGTTAATGAATCTAAAAGCTATGAAGTCATACAGAATATATTCTTGAACCATAATGAAATAAAATAGAAATCAATGACAGAAAGACACAGAGGGATATCCTAAGATAATTGGAAACTAAAGATACTACAAATAACCCATGTACCACAGCCTAAATCTTTTTTTTTTTTTTTTAACAGTGTCAGACTTTATTTTTTGGGGCTCCAAAATCACTGCAGATGGTGACTGCAGCCATGAAATTAAAAGATGCTTACTCCTTGGAAGGAAAGTTATGACCAACCTAGATAGCATATTCAAAAGCAGAGACATTACTTTGCCAACAAAGGTCCGTCTAGTCAGGGCTATGGTTTTTCCTGTGGTCATGTATGGATGTGAAAGTTGGACTGTGAAGAGGCACAGCCTAAGTCTTAAGAGAAATGACAAAATATTTTTTAATTGAATGAAAATGAAAATATGACATATTAAAGTTTGGGGATATTTATATTAGTAAGAAAGAATGTTCTGAAATCAGATATTGGTAAGCATTGTACAACACTGTGAATATACTGAAAACCACTGAATTATATAAAGAGGTTGAATTTTATGGTATGTGAGTTATATCTCAATTTAAAAACATTGAAGACAGAAGAAAGATCTCAGACAAAACTTTTAAGATTCCACCTTTAAACTAAAAAAAAGAAAAACAAACCAAATCCAAAGAAAACAAAAGGAAGAAAATAGTAAAAATAAGATTCAAGTTTGATAAAATTACAAATAGAAAAACAATAGAGAAAATCGGTTAAAACAAAAGTTGATTTTTTGAAATGATTAATAAAATTGACAAATCTCTAGACAAACTGACCAAAGGGATTAAAAAAAACAACAAAACAAACTCCCATTATCTGGAATAAAACAAGGGACACCACTACAGGAACTACAGATGTTAAAAAGGATAAGGAAATATTATGAACAATCTGCCCATTGTATTAGTTTTCTATGTTCTTTAACAAACTACCATAAGCATAGTGGTTTAAAATAACACATTTATTATCTCACATTTTTCAAAGTTCCCACATGGTTTAGCAACATGTTATATTTAGGGTCTCAAGAGGCTGCAATCAAGGTGTTGGTTGGGCTGTGTTTTCAAATGGAGGTTTGACTGGTTAACAGGTAGAATAATGATCTCTGAAATACACCAACCTAATTCTGGGATCCTAATCCCTAGAATCTGTAAATAGGTTATCTTACATGCAAAGCTTAAACTTCTTATCCTTATTCATCAGAGGCCCAACAGAATGAAAACCACAATCACAGAAAACTAATCAAACTGATCACATAGACGACAGCCTTGTCTAACTCAATGAAACTATTAGCCATGCCGTGTAGGGCCACCCAAGACAGACAAGTCATGGTGGAGAGTTCTGACAAAATGTGGTCCACTGGAGAAGGGAATGGCAAACCACTTCAGTATTCTTGCCCTGAGAACCCCATGAACAGTATGAAAAGGCAAAAAGATGGGACACTGAAAGATGAATTCCCCAGGTCAGCCCAATATGTTCCTGGAGATCAGTGGAGAAATAGCACCAGAAAGAACGAAAAGATGGAGCCAAAGCAAAAACAACACCCAGTTGTGAATGTGACTGGTGATGGAAGTAAAGTCCAATGCTGTAAAGAGCAACACTGCATATGAACCTAGAATGTTAGGTCCATGAATCAAGGCAAATTGAAAGTGGTCAAACAGGAGATGACAAGAGTGAACATCGAAATTTTAGGAATCAGTGAACTAAAATGGACTGGAATGGGTGAATGTAACTCAGATGACCATTATATCTACTACTGCGGGCAAGAATCCCTTAGAAGAAAAAAGGTAGCCATCATTGTCAACAAAAGAATCCAAAATGCAGTAGTTGGATGCAATCTCAAAAACAACAGAATAATCTCTGGTCATTTCCAAGGCTACCCGTTCAATATTGCAGTAATCCAAGTCTCGGCCCTGACCAGTAATGCTATAGAAGCTGATGTTGAACGGTTCTTTGAAGACCTACGAGACGTTCTAAAACGAACACCCCCAAAATATATCCTTTTCATTATAGGGGGATGGATGCAAAAGTAGGAACTCAAGACATACCTGGAGTAACAGGCAAATTTGGCCTTGGAGTATACAATGAAGCAGTTAAATAAGCAGGGTGATGATATACAGCCTTGATGTACTCCTTTTCCTATTTGGAATCAGTCTATTGTTCCATGTTCAGTTCTAATTGTTGCTTCCTGATCTGCATAATTAAGAACAGAAATGGTATGGATCTAACAGAAGCAGAAGATATTAAGAAGAGGTGGCAAGAACATACACAAGAACTATACAAAAAGATCTTCATGACCCAGATAACCATGATGGTGTGATCACTCACCTAGAGCCAGACATCCTGGATTGTGAAGTCAAGTGGGCCTTAGAAAGCACTACAAACAAAGCTAGTGGAAGTGATGGAAATCCAGTTGAGCAATTACAAATCCTAAAAGATGATGCTGTGAAAGTGCTTCACTCAATATGCCAGTAAATTTGGAAAACTCAGCAGTGGCCACAAGACTGGAAAATGTCAGTTTTCATTTCAATCCCAAAGAAAGGCAATGCCAAAAAATGTTCAAACTACCACATAATTGCACTCAAAATTCTCCAAGCCAGGCTTCAACAGTACATGAACTGAGATCTTAAAGATGTTCAGGCTGGATTTAGAAAAGGCAGAGGAACCAAAGATCAAATTTCCAACATTCGTTGAATCATTGAAAAAGCATGAGAGTTCCAGAAAAACATCTACTTCTGCTTTATTGACTATGCCAAAGCCTTTGACTGTGTGGATCACAACAACTATGGAAAATTCTTAAAGAGATGGCAATACCAGACCCCCTGATCTGCCTCCTGAGAAATCTGTATGCAGGTCAAGAAGCAACAGTTAGAACTGGACACGGAACAACAGACTGGTTCCAAATCAGGAATGGAGTATGTCAAGGCTGTATATTGTCACCTTACTTAATTTAACTTATATGCAGAGCATATCATGAGAAATGCTGGGCTGGATGAAGCAAAAGCTGGAATCAAGATTTCTGGGAGAAATATCAATAACCTCAGATATGCAGATGACACCACCCTTATGTCAGAAAGTGAAGAAGAACTAAAGAGCCCCTTGATGAAAGTGAAAGAGAAGAGTGAAAAAGTTGGTTTAAAACTCCACATTTAGAAAACTTAGATCATGGCATCTGGTCCCATCACGTCATGGCAAATAATGGGAACAGTGAGAGACTTTATTTTCTTGGGCTCAAAAATCACTATAGTTGGTGACTGCAGCCATGAAATTAAAAGATGCTTGCTCCTTGGAAGAAAAGCTATGACCAACCTAGATAGCATATTAAAGAGCAGAGACATTACTTTGCCAACAAAGGTCCATTTAGTCAAAGATATGGTTTTTCCAGTAGTCATGTATGGATGTGAGAGTTGGACTATAAAGAAAGCTGAGCACAGAAGAATTGATGCTTTTGAACTGCGGTGTTGGAGAAGACCCTTGAGAGTCCCTTGGACTGCAAGGATATCCAACAAGTCCATCCTAAAGGAAATCAGTCCTGAGTATTCATTGGAAGGACTGATGTTGAAGCTAAAACACCAATACTTTGGCTACCTCATGTGAAGAACTGATTCATCTGAAAAGACCCTGATGCTGGGAAAGATTGAAGGTGGAGGACAAGGGGAGAGCAGTGGATGAGATGGTTGGATGGCATCACCAACTCGATGGACATGAGTTTGAGTAATTTCCAGGAGTTGGTGATGGACCGGGAAGCCTGGCGTGCTGCAGTCCACAGGGTCGCAAAGAGCTGGACAAGACTGAGTGACTGAACTGAACTGAACGTGCAAAGCAGCTTTGCAGGTGTGATTAAATTAAGGGTCTTAAACTGGAGATTATACTGGATTATCTGGGTTGGCCCAATGTAATCACAAAGGTCTATATAAGAGAAAAAGGCATGCAGGTGAGTTAGAGAAGGAGCTGTGACAATGAAATAAGAAGTCAGAATAATGCAGTATGAGAAAGAATTTCTAGCCATTGCTGGTTTTGAAGACGAAGGAAGAAGCCAGAAGCCAAAGGATATACATGGCCTCCAGAAGCTGGAAAAGGCAAGGAATGGATTCTTCCCCATATCCTTCAGAAGGAATATAGCCCTGCTGACCTCGATGTTTAGCCCCACAAGATTCATTTTGGATTCATCCTCAGAATTATGAGATAATAAATTTGTATTGTTTCAAGCCACTGTGTTTGTAAAAATCTGATACAGCAATAGAAGACTAATACCATCAAGGAAAAGCATACTCCCTAAGTCAGACAAAGACAGATATCATATGATATCGCTTATTTGTAGAATCTTAAAAAAAATGGCATAAATTTACAAAACAGAAATATAGTCACAGATGTAGAAAAAAAACTTATGGTTACCAAGAGGGAAATGAGGGGGAGGATAAATTGAGAGACTGGGATTGACACATACATACTACTACACATAAAATAGATAACTAATAAGAACTAACCTTATAGCACAGGGAACTCTACTCAATACTCTGTAGTGACCTATATGGGAGTAGAATCTAAAAAAGAGTGGATATATGTATACCTATAACTGATTCACTTTGCTGTACAGCAGAAACTAACACAACATTGTAAACCAACTAGATTCCAATAAAAATTAGTTAAAAAAAAAAAGAATACACTTCCAAGCTCACTCAGACTATTGGCAAAATTTATTTCCTGTGGGTATAAGGCTGAAGGCCCTGAATTCTTGCTGGCTATTGGCTGGAGGCTATCCTCAGCTCCTAGAGGCTTCCTTAAAATGATAAAGAACTTCTACACAAAACCTACAATTAACATACTTAATGCTGAATAACAAATCACTGCAGATGGTGACTGTAGCCATGAATTAAAAGACTCTTGCTCCTTGGAAGAAAAGCTATGACAAACCTAGACAGCATAATAAAAAGCAGAGACATTATTTTTGTCAACAAAGGCCCATCTAGTCAAAGCTACGGCTTTTAGAGTAGTCATGTATGGATGTGAGAGTTGGACCATGAAGAAGGCTGAGTGCTGAAGAATTGATGCTTTTGAACTGTGGTGTTGGAGGAGATTCTTGAAGAGATCTTGGAGGGGATTCTTGCAGTCCCCCTGGACTACAAGGAGATCAATCGTGAAAAAAAAAAAAAAAATACAAGGAGATCGAACCAATCAATCCTAAAGGAAATCAACCTTGACTATTCATTGGAAGGACTGATGCTGAAACTGAAGCTCCAATACTTTGGCCACCTGATGCAAAGAGCCGACTCATTGGAAAAGACCCTGACGCTGAGAAAGGCAGAAGGCAGGAGGAAAAGGGGGCGACAGAGGATGAGATGGTTGGATGGCATCACCAAGTCAATAACATGAGTTTGAGCAAGCTCCAGGAGATGGTGAAGGACCAGGAAACCTGGCATGCTGCAGTCTGTGGGTTGCAAAGAGTCAGACACTACTGAGCAACTAACAACAACCCTCTTCCACTGGAAGTCACCAACAGGATATAGAAAGGACAAAAATTGTTCAGTGGCATTCTCATCACTTCCTCCTCTCCCACCAGTCTCTTTAATATTCCAACAGGTTTTTATCTACAACTAAGGAGAAATTACCCTTATTCTCATGTTTATATTTCAAAATTTCATTTAAACTAATGACAAGGTCATATGCACTCTCACCCAGTCCCTTATCTAAAAGACAGTACCTCTAAATGCGTGGGGTGGTCTTTAACATGCTACTTCCTGCTCAAAAACTTATAGGCATTTCCTATTACCTAACACATTAAAGCATCTGAGTATTTTGAGTTCCTTCCTTATCAAATAGCCCCTTTCCGACTTTTGCAACTCTTTATTTATTAAACATTTGCTGAACATACAGTGATCTCTACTTTCTAGATAATAACATGAATATGATGACCGTATTTGTCAATCTCATTGACAAGAACTTGTGGCCATAATGGAATCAAATATTTGAAATCATACCATCCCAGAATACTTGCGGCATATGTTTGCCATAATTAAAGGATATCTCACATACTCACATAAAGTTAAAACACCATCTCTATCTTGCAAGAGTAGGTCTGTGTGGTACAGGCTACTCCACAGCAACCTCTGACCCTGCTCAGAGTCCTGGCTGCCTCTAGACCTACCTTGTTCAATCCCACCTTGCTTTCCTTTTGCTATTCCTTTGACCTTGAAAATCTTACCTTGTGCATCGTCATTCTATTCTGTGCCCCCCACTTCAGAGATAAGGTAAACATCTTCAAAATGTTTGTGCTCACCAATGTGCTCTCCTTTCTCTAAATAAGTCTTGCAACATAACAAAAAGTTGTCTCTTCCGAGTATGAGAACTTTGCATGTAATTGTTCTCCTTTTTTTTTCCTTTCTACATGTAATTTTCTTTTAAAAATAAAGGAATTTTATAAACTTTTATACTGTCTGTAATACTTTAATATCAACAGTAAGTTAAATGAAAATTATGAGTTTTCCAGGGGGCACTAGTGGTAAAGAACCCACCTGCCAACGCAGGAGACATAAGAAATGAGGGCTCCATCCCAGGGTTGGGAAGATCCCCTGGAGAAAGAAATGGCAACCCACTTCAGTATTCTTGCCTAGAGAATCCCATGGACAGAGGAGCCTGGCAGGCTACAGTCCATAAGATCTCAAAGAGTCGGACAGGACTGAAGTAACTGAAGGAAATACACAAGTGTTTTCCTTAACCCAAGCACCTCCATTCACAAGGTAATCTGTCCCGCTAATCCTTGGAACTTTCACTGCATTTCATTCCTCTACTGAGCACATCTCATTTTTTGTTTTGCATGATGGTTCTGTCAATTACCTGTTTCCTCTGTGAGATCACATCTCCTTGAAAGAAAGAACTGTGTCTTACTCTAATTTACACCCCTTCTAGTTCTCAGCTTGAGACACTTTTTTTCTTAAATGAAGGAAGGAATGAACCAACAAAGATTTATATAGTGATACTATTACAGCCTCATCTTCCATTTAAGCCTGTCGAACTGCCTAGAAATAAAACACTTACTGAAAACTGTTCAGAGAACCCTATCTGTGAAATCACTATTACAGTGTAATTCTAAAGAAGGCTTGGGACCCCCAGACTATATGTAAAGCTCTCTTCTCTTTCATGTTACCAAGCAAAAAAAAAAGAGAAACAAGTACTAATTTTAGAATTCTGTATATTAATGATTAGCAGCCAGTTCTTTCTTAGTGGCAGTACAGCTAAATGGTTAGGAATTTGGGGTCTGATGTCAGAATACCTGGATTTCAATCTCACTTCTACCACATATTAGCTATGGGACCTTAAGAAAGTTATTTAACATATTTGTGCCTCATTTTCATCACCAGTAAAAGGTAGAAACAATACAGAATCTCAAAGGGATGGTGTGAAAATTAATGATTTAATATATTTAAAGAGTTTAGAATAGTATCTGGCACTTTGCTGAAAAGTCATAGCAATATGTAGCCCTTTCTTAACTTTTTACTTTATACTGGAGTATGGTTTTTCCTGTGGTCATGTATGGATGGGAGAGTTGGACTGTGAAGAAGGCTGAGCACCGAAGAATTGATGCTTTGGAACTGTGGTGTTGGAGAAGACTCTTGAGAGTCCCTTGGACTGCAAGGAGATCCAACCAGTCCATTCTGAAGGAGATCAGCCCTGGGATTTCTTTGGAAGGAATGATGCTAAAGCTGAAACTCCAGTACTTTGGCCACCTCATGCGAAGAGTTGACTCATTGGAAAAGACTCTGATGCTGGGAGGGATTGGGGGCAGGAGGAGAAGGGGACAACAGAGGATGAGATGGCTGGATGGCATCACTGACTCGATGGACGTGAGTCTGAGTGAATTCCGGGAGTTGGTGATGGACAGGGAGGCCTGGCCTGCTGCGATTCATGGGGTCGCAAAGAGTCGGACAAGACTGAGCGACTGATCTGATCTGATGGTTGATTAACAATGATGTGTTAGTTTCAGGTGTACTGCGAAGTGATCCATTTATACATGTATCCTTTTTCAAGTTCTTTTCCCATTTAGGTTGTTACATAATATTGAGCAGAGTTGCCTGTGCTCTACAGTAGGTCCTTGTTGGTTACCCACTTTAAATATTTATCTTATATTCCCTATTGGTAAGTTTCATGACATTAAGAACAAACTGAATTCTTTTTTGGAGGGTCTCCTACAGTACATAACAGAACGAAACAAACACTAGATGTTCAAAAAATGTGAATTGTATTTGAGACGTAGGGAGTGAATGCACAAGAAAATGAACGTAGGTAAAAATGTAAACACAATTTAAATAAAAAGTTTGGGCGTTTCATTTGCATATTTTCAGTTATTTCTCTACAATTAGTGCTAGGGGCTTTATGACTCGGTTTTTTCCTTGCCCGCTTCAGAGAGTGGTGTTTGGTGAAGCACGTCAGAACTGCTGGCCTCCTGACAAGCTGTCTATTCAAACAGTCTGAGGTATGAGGTTGCTGCAGCAAAAACTGGGTTACATTAAAGTACATTACTTTGCTGCTGGAGATGAAAGGCCAATAATCTCAGGAAACAGCTCACTGAGAGTTGGGCCAGTCGAGCACTTTGCGAAAGCTCATTTGGACCCTTCGCCATAGGGTACTGCGAAGGTGAGTGCCCTGATGCCAGGGGTCGTGGGCTCGGAGACCTGAATGGGCAGCTGCCCTCGGCAGGAAAGATAGAGCCCGGCGAGACCGCTGGTTGAGTCATTCTCACCTCCCCAGGCAGGTGCGGGCGGCAGGGCGCTTCGGCTTAGCCACTGCGCGGGCGGGACTGGGAGCGGCCGCATTCCCCGCGGAGCCCCCTCCCGGGCCGCCTTCTCCGACGGGCACTGACCTTGCCGCGGGCGTCCGGGCTGCCGCAGTCCGGGCGCCGCAGAGTCTGGCGCTGGTGGAGGGCGAACACTGGCACCCGGACCCACGGCTCGTCGGGTCGGGCTGAGGATCCCAGGTGGAGCCGCGGCCCTCCCGCCATCCCTCGGAGCCTCATTCCCGCGCGCGGTCGCCGGCTGAGGCGCGAGGGCCGCGCGTCTCAGCGCCGGAGGGCGGGGCGGGGCGCGCGCCCCTCAGCCCGCGGAGGTCGTCTCGCGCGGGCGCAAGCGCCGCAGCCGCGCGAGGAGGGGAGGGTGGGTGTGCTCGGGGCGCGCGCGCCGCCGCCGCCGCCGCCTCAGCCGCCTCAGCCGCCTCAGCCTGCTGCTCCGCCCGCGCTGCCGGCTCCGGGCGCTCGGTCCCATCACGCCGGCTTCCGAGCGGCCATGGGCGACGCGGGGCCCGCGGTGTAGAGTCCGCCAGCCCCGGACCCGTGTCCCGCACCCACAAGGTCTCGGTAAGCGGGGGCGGGGGCGGCGGGGACCCGGCAGGCACCGTGAGGGGCGGGTCTGCGGGCAGCGAACAACCCTTCGCGGACTCAGAGGTGTTGTGTGGGAGCCGTCCCCGAGGGGTCCCTGTGTAAGTGGATGAACCCCGAGTTTTCCTGCCACTACCTTTGGGCGAGCCCCAGAAGCGGTGTGCGGAACCGCCCCCATGGAAGACCCCTGTGCTAGTGGAGGCTCCCAGGGCTCTCTCTGCGTTTGCTACACCGGGAGGCCCAATGTGGAGGACACCATCCCCAGAGAGACCGTGCTCTGAGTACCTATGGGAGGGCAAAGGCGGTCTCTAGTATTGTCTCGGTGGAAGACCATTTGGGAACGTAGGGGAGCCGTAGGAGCCTGCACCTGGTATGGACCCCACAGAGGAGCCCAGTATACAAGAGGACCCGAGGCAGTACCCTAGAACTGCCTGGAAGGAGCCGCTGGCTGAGAGGAGAGGAATCCTGCCGTGGAATCCAGGCCAGGAGTAACTTCCCATATGCTCAGAGGTCTTTGGCCTTGACCTCCGTCAGGGCTCAAAGTGCCCTAACTTGTGTCCCTCCTTCACGGTCGAGAGTCAGGGCTCTTGTGGGACTGCATCTTTGCCCATTCGTCCCCCACCCCGTTACAATTTGTGTTCTCTGTGGTAGTCCAGTTGGCTCCAAGTTGGAGGCAAGAACTTCTTAAAGAGAGGGGAGAGGACCATTGATGCCTCTGAAGCAGAGAAAGGAGATTTGAGGCCCTGGGCTTGACCCTCAAGATTTAAAAAGCAATAAAATCAAGTAGAACAACTGACTCAGCCAGGTCCTGTAAAGAAGATCCTTTGACAGAAGAAAAAAGGATATGTAAGATTATTGAGCACCCATGTGCCAAGTACTATACCAGGGAAGCTTGACATCTCATATAATTCTTACAACAGCATTATGAAATTATCCCCTTTTAAACATTTGGCACTTTAGACTCAAGAGAGGTTTAGCAATTTGCCCAAGGTCACAAAACATGGGATCTTGAAATCTGTTTTTCTAAGTTTATTTGGGAAAAAGTATCAAGGAGAGGCAGAAGCAAGAATATTTACTTGTTAATAAGTTGCAATAAGATACCAAGCATAGGGCTTTGCAGTGGTATACACACTCAGTAAATGTGATGATTAATTAAGTGGATGAAGACAGTTTAATTGGGGATGAGACTACTGCAGGAATTGATTTCCACTGAATCCCCAGATTTCAGGGTGTGGCTCCTTCACTGGCAGCCCCACTATAATGATGCCTCTGGGTGGCTCTGTACTTAATTGGGTTTGGAAGAGGCCTCTGGGTATGGTCTTTGATGGGATTTGCTCAGGGGGACTAGTGGAACCTTTCAGAGGATGGAGTATTCTGAGACTACCCTCCCAGCTTGCAAAATCCTTGAGGGAGAGGACAGAGAGAGTGATCACTGTTAGGAAGCATGACCCACAGTGTCTTTGTGGCCATCTGACTACATGCACTAGCAGACATTGGTCCACAGATACCACTCGGACATCTGACCAATAGTGCCTCTGTGTGATGAGGGGGAGGCAGAAAAGGCTCAAAGCCAAGGAAAGCATACTGGGAGTCCATCGTCTGAGGAATGCAAAGGGTCTGTGCGGGACATAGTGAGGCATCCTCATCTCACCGCCTGGGCTGTGGTAGCTTTCATTCCACCTGAATCCCAAGGGTGTGAATTTGAGACCAAGGATAGACTGGTTTCTTGTCCAAAAATGGAGTAGTGAGGGCGCTAAGCAATAGAATTCACCACAAAGCCATTCTGGAAGAGTCTTCCTATCCCCCGTCCTTTCTACTTCCACATAGCCAAACCTAATGACATTCTCCTTTAATAGAATAGAGTTCCCTGGGCTCCTGGGGTTACATAGTGAGAAGAGAGATCAGGCCTGTAAGAAAACCAAATAACCTGGGTGTGGCATCTCATGCACTGCTCAGTGAAGTAAACTGACAAAGGCTGATATTGGTTAAGCACCTCCCCATTAGAGAGTTGTTTATAATCCCCTTTCAGTTCAAACCCCTCTCATCAGTTTAACACACCAAAATAAACTGTGATGTATTTTTTTAAAGAAAATCAGAACAAGCCTGCAAATATGATCTTTGCTCTGATTCAGATTTATCACTGGAGTTTTATTCCTAAACTTGTATCACACCCACTCATGACCCTGGAAAAACTGTTAGATGGCTCCAGGTGCTAGATATCACTTCTTTAATGTCCAGCAATGGGTAAACATTAGGATTATAAAATTCTAAGAATATCTCTCCTCTAATTGCAATATGAGTCTGCAAATCAAATCATTCCTCAATGGGTATGAAGGATGTCACCAGGTGGCCTTTTACTTAAAAAAAAAAAAGCTCTAAAGAGAAATAAAAGAGAACATGGCTCACACAATTTCACTTAAGTGCACACAAATGAGTCTGGATTTTTCAGTCTTTAATCTTCCTCATCTTCTCTGACCACATTCCTATGGTTTGGTTCCTCTACATTTGCCATCTCTGGACAATGCTTCCTGTTTCTCAAACATACGAATAGTAGGATCTTCCCCAGCCCATTTCTCATACTCCTTGTATTTTTTCCAGTACACCTGTTCCGAAGTGGATCATATTTATGCAAATATTTCTTTTTAGCTACAGAATCTATTATCTTCTAGTCCTACATGCTTTTTTCCAGCAGTGCTCTTGGTTTCTGCTGTCTTCATTTCCCAAATTGCTTTATTCATTTCTAATGGGAATATCATTATCCACTCCAACCCCTCAATCTTAATGACCACATTCTGACAGAAATGCTTACCAGCTTTGGACCAAGAAACCAAGACCATCAGTGTCCAGCTGGAGACATGATTATTTTTTCCATTATAACATCTCCTTTCATTCTTCTCCCCTTCCAGCAATCCCTTCAGAGACCCATATACATTTACTAAGTGCTACCAACTGCCAGGCACTATGCTAGATAAAGATGAGAGTTTCTAGCCCTTGAGGAATTCAAATAGGATCAGTCTGCATTTCTTTAATCATTTAATATAACAAGATAAAAGAGAGAGAGAAGTACAGCTTTACAGAGTATCTATAGGAATCATCATGCATCACTAAAAAGCAACTGCTGTTCTGTGCCTCCTCTAGCAACCACATTCTCAGTCCCCGTGGCATTGCCCTGCCAGAATTTTTTTTGCCCATATGCTTTGAGTGAACTGGCCACACTCTTGGCCCTCTCTATGATAATGATGACAGTACCTTAGAGTCGGATAACTTATAAAGCCCTGTTATATACATGATCTCTATTTGGTTTTGAGAAATATTTCATCTTACTGGGGTCTTCTTACTAAAACAACAGTGTGCTGGCTGGCTAGCTGGCTTTCTCTCCATTTTTTTTTTTGTTTTGTTTTGTTTCATTTCATTTTGTTTTTTGAGCTCCTAATCAGACTTACAGGTCTCCCAGAGGGACAGCCCCAAAGATTCACTACAGTCACTACGTATCAGCTCTTAGGCCATGAAGAGGAGTTTCCTGTTGGGCCAAAGGCCAAGCAGTGTACTTACTGGTCAGCCCTGGGACTTATCAGGGCTATCCTACTACCTGGCCTCAGAAAACCCAATTCTCTGGTTTGAGTTTCCCTGAAATCCAAATACATATTCCCTTAAACAGATTCAGCATACTACCTCAAACCAGTTCTTTGGGCTAATTCTTATGTGAAGGCAGGTTTCTTTGCCTATTTCCCTCCAGCACCTGGCTGGCTTCATACCGTCTAACCCATGAGAGAGTCCCCATATAGCTCCATGCCTTGGCGTGTGCTTTTTTTTTGTTTTGTTTTGTTTTTTGATTTGTCTTTTTGGCATGTGTTTTTATCTCTTCCTGGAATGCCGTTTTTTTTTTTCTTTTCCACTGGGGTAACTCCCACTCATATTTCAAAATTTAGCTCAAGCAACACTTTTTTTTTTAATCCTAAACTTATGCCCCCTACACGCACACATACTCACACTGCTTTCTCACAGGCTGAGTAAGGTTCCATTTATTCATTTTACCAACAGCTACTAAGTGCCTAATTTGTTCCTGACACATAGTAGGCTGTACTCAGCAAATATATGTAGTATCAACAAATAAGTAAGTCGTGATAATTCAGGTGTAATGAATGCATTAAATGGGGCTGAGTCTGTGCTTCAGGGCCCTAGAGCAGAGAACAGGGAGTGTCTCCATCTTGCTGAAAAGCTCTGCTTGCTAAGTGCAATCACACCAGCTAATCACTGATGGTGTGCTATTCCTTAACTGTAGCTATGCTTCTGTGGGAAGCCAGCACTGTAGTTTTTCATGAAGACTAATCCCAGGCTCCCAGAGGCTATAGAGCCTAGCATAATTTTGTCCTCATGTGTATTAAAGCTTTTGGACTTCCAGAAAATATTAAACAACAACACCTCCCTCATGTCTCATTCTCTTGAGCTGAGGCCTAGAAGACATTTTTACTCAGTCTTCAGCCCTTCTGCTCCTTGGAAACCCCAGAAGAGCCCTGTGCAGTTGGGGGTGACTGTATCTTCCTGGGCTGACAGAAGCCAGTGCTGCTGCACTGGATAAATGTTTAGAAGAAGAGAATAAATCTTTAGAAGAAGGAAAAAGACAGGGAGATACCAGTTAGACCCCTTCAGGATCTATAGACATGAAAACTAAAAGTAGTCTGTAGACTGCTGCTGCTGCTGCTAAGTCGCTTCAGTCGTGTCCGACTCTGTGCAACCCCATAGACGGAAGCCCACCAGGCTCCCCCATCCCTGGGATTCTCCAGGCAAGAACACTGGAGTGGGTTGCCATTTCCTTCTCCAATGCATGAAAGTGAAAAGTGAAAGGGAAGTCGCTCAGTCGTGTCCGACTCTTAGCGACCCCATGGACTGCAGCAGGCTCCTCTGTCCATGGGATTTTCCAGGCAAGAGTACTGGAGTGGAGTGCCATTGCCTTCTCCGAGACTATGCCCCGAAACAGAATGGCCGACTAGAAATAGACTCCATGAGCACTGTGGTGAGGTGCTGGATTCCTAAAGCAGCACCTAGCCACTGGAGATCAGCCAGGCTATTTCAGGCTTGAATTTCCTCAAAGACCAGCAGAGGGTAAGAGGACTCTTTGATTGCTTGTGTTTAAAGTCGCAAGGCTGATGATGTGCACAGTGAACTTAAAGAGTCTATGCTGTGCATTCTACATTTTGGAGACCCTAGTTCTACTGGTTTCCATATCCTTATGGCTAGTCACCTTCTGTATTAGGTGTGTGGCTTTCCCTGAGGCTCTCAGACAACTTTTTAGGCACATGCTACCTGGAGCCAGTTGTCAACAACCTTGAAATTTTTCACCCTTATTTGCAGATGCTATTCATGCTAAATTGCTCCGTCCCAGACCAAGGAGGGAGGAGATATGTTTTTAAGTTTACTGCACGTGCCCTCAGAGCAACTGCCATCCTCTGGGCCGGTCACAGTGCCCAGGGATACAGCATAAATGCAGGGGACTGTTGACTTTGGTAATACTAGTCTCTCTCTTTTTTAAATCACTGTGGTTATGGAAACTGGCCAAATTCTAAAATTCTGTAGCTCTCTCCTGTGGTCAGAGATATCACCCACAACTACTGTATGATCACCTGTTCTCACCCTGACTAGCCCTGAGTCAGCAGTCAGGGTCCCCTCAAAGAGCAGAGTAGATGTGATGAGATGAGCAGGTGACCGTATAGCTTCTAGAACTGAACTTTGGAGATTTGGCCTGATCAGTCTCTGTGGCCAACATTGAGGATGTAAAAGGGTAGTGACACCATGATCTCAAACTTTTTCTGTTGCCTAGTTAACATGCTCTGTGGAAGGCAGTGAGAACCACTTAGATTTTTCTCCCTCTCAATCTCAGTGAAAAACTGGGATTACTTTTAATATCTGCTAAAGCCACTCTTGTTGTTTTCCCTTGTCCTCCAACTTAGAGGGGAGTTTACCTTGTTCCTGCCTAGGGAAGTCCTCAGAACCTCCAAACAATCACTTATAGTTACTTTTGAGCCTTTTTCAAATAGCTGCCATTCCCATACAAGAACCATATGAAGACAAGTAAATGTACTTGACATTTAGCATGCCTAGTGAAGAGACTCCTGCCTATGGAGAGGGCTGCTTCCCAGGCTCCTCAGAACTACAAATCTTTATAGAGAATTTTGGAAGAGGTTCCCTCACCGTCTTCCCTTTTCTTATTTCTTCACCAGCTCCTGCTATGGAGCAACCCCTCCTCCACTTACTCCCACCACTTTGCCCTTATAAATAATCCCACTTTGTTGTAAGCATGTGCTCTGCAGAGAATGGGTGTGCCTTGCACGCACACATTTAAGGCTGCCCACATATGTATTACTGCCTGACAAATGCATGTAAAGACTTTTCTTCCCTGAAGAAAGGTTCTGGTTGTCATCTGTTTTAGTTTTCTCCAGATCATAGACTCAGACAGCCCTGTTCTACCTTCCTCTCCCTCTTACTCCCACCACCTGCTCCTGCTCCCATGAGGTTTTTTCCCAAGCCTTCTCTAAGTACACATCCTCTGACAGTCACATCATTCTTGGGACAATGTCTTTTTATCCCTCCTTCATCCTTGTTAGGAGGCAGAAAACCCCAGTTCTACCCATCAGCAAAAGGAGTAATCATTAGATATAATTTATGGCATTTGTGCACCTTGATTTCCTTTTAACTCTTCTTCCTAGGACTCCTTCCAGCACAAGAGAGGCCAGGTTTTTCTCACCAGGCATTTGTTTTTACCCATCACTAATCACTGCCACTTGTTTCTCTAGAAATTAGGACTGATTCTGTTAATTTCTCAAACACCCCAGGTGCAGGATATTTCAGAATACTTGCTTCTAATCAAGGTGTCTTTTGTATATAGTTTCAGTCCTTCTCCATTAAGCATTAAGGGTTTCAGCCTCACTCTTGAAGTCTAATTCTGTTGCATCCTCACAATTGACTCTCAAAATTAAAGCCATGTCAAGACAAAATGACTTGGGCTCTTGTTTGGATTTTTGATGCTTCTTTTTAATGCCTCTGCTCTATATTTTCTGCCCTTGTGGGCATAAGGTGGCCTAGAAAACAGAAAGGAATAGCAGTCCTTGAAGATCCTGTGGTCAGGACTAGAAGGTGTTTTTTTATTTTTATGTATATCTGTCTGTCTGTTTTGATGGTGGATGTCATCTTCAGTCTCCATTGAAATTCCTTTAAGGACAGACTTAAAAATCCACTGCAGTGACATCATTAACAATTGAGTAGCTTAATAGTGATTCTTAGCATCCTTACAGAGAATAAGGGTTGTGCAGGACTGCAGTGTGTTGGGATATGCTTATGATTAGTTTGCCAATACACTATTAATGAGTTGGGTCACTTACAGACTATAACCCTCCTAATTGGCTGGACTTTGTTCAGAGTTCTTATTATCTAAAAAAGCCACTAAGAATCAAATGCACACCATTGATTTTTCCTCCAGTGAATCATTCTTGAAAAAATGAATCTGATATGGCTATTCCAGGTCTCCAAATAAGTTTTTATCAACCTTTTTTTTAACTTGTGCCTTCTTGCTGATAAACACTAGTGTCTTATGACTGCTTTCTGAATCTTCTACTACAACTTGTGGGAGGAGTTTACCCCCAGCTGTTTAGAGAGATAGCACCTTCTATATCTTCTCAGGAACCAGGAGAATACTGTCAAGCTCTGCTGTTTTGTAGTCTGTGTTACATACCCCCCGAAAAGGTGATGGCTTTTAATATTTGTTTTCCAAATATAAATATATTACAATTGATATGCTTTTTCAATCCACTATTTCTTCCCGTTTCCTAGAGTTCTGATATATATACCTCTATATGCCCAGCCAGTGAGAGTCATTGCTCTGAAACTAGTGTTTGTATTGGATTAAACCAGTTTTTTTCCTCTTTATTTTTATAGCATGAATATATCACAGGTTCTCTAATAATTCTCCCACTAAGATAATTTTCACCTTCTTATGGCTGTAAAAATAAATGCTCTGATAAATGTTATTTTACATATGCCCACAGGTCAAACTGTTGTTATACAGTATGGTTTTCTTCAGTCAAAAGTATATTAGTATCTGCAGAAGGAAATGACAACCCACTCCAGTATTGCCTGAAAAGTCCCATGAACAGAGGAGCCTAGCAGGCTACAGTCCATGGGATGGCAAAAAGACACAACTGACCACACATGCATGAATCTAGAATTATTTCAAATTAAAGGGTGTTTTTTAAAAAAAATATGTTAGTACCGTCCAGATTTTCTAGACCCTCCAACCACACAGACTCTTAAGACAGGCTTGAGAATTCAATTCTTACATCATTCCAGTCAAGGGAAAACCATACCCTATACCCCACAATGTTGTCCTTGTCTTTCAGAGGTGAAAAGTGAAAGTCGCTCAGTCATGTCAGACTCTTTGCAACTCCATGGACTATACAGTCCATGGAATTCTCCAGGCCAGAATACTGGAGAGGGTAGCCTTTCCTTTCTCCAGGGGATCTTCCCAACCCAGGTAACCATCTTTAAGTCAAAAAACAAAAGCACAGTTCTCTAATTAAAAATGTATAATTACTCTATGGCTGTTTTTCCAATTGCAGGTCCAGACCTGTTATGAAATTATCAAGTCATTTTAAAGAGTCACTATCAAGATTGCCCTTTGAACTAGAATAGAGAGGACAGAAAATACCTGGGAGCATGACATGTAGTAAAATTAGGATTCTTTCACAAAACTTTGGGTTCAGTTATAGGTCTATGAACATATGTTTATAACTTTGTGTGTACAGGGTTACATCGTAAACTATATATCTTACTGTGGGCCACAGTCAAAAATGTGAAAAACATACCATGGAAGGTTTCTGAGGAAAACATTGTGGCCTTGGAAATAGTAATTGATCATGAGGAAGGTTCTCAGTGAAGGGCTTAGTGTTAGTTTTGCATTCTCCTTGCCTGTTCCTCTTATTGTAAGTTGGGAACCTGCTTTTCCACCTAACTGTAGAGCACAGTAGTGTTCATAAGGCATGTGAGCAGTGTCTTTGGACTACAGACCAAGCCACTCAGGAGCCCCCTGGAGGCTTCCCTGGTAGTCCAGTGGTTAAGACTCCTCACTTCCAATGCAGGGGGCATGGGTTCAATTCCTGGTTGGAGAACTAAGATCCCATATGCCATGCTACACAGCCAAAAAAAAAGGGAAGACGGATTCCCTGGGCCCACAGCCTCAGCAAAGCTCTAACATACACACTCTCTCCTCCACCCATAGCCCCACCCAAGCTGTGTACCCTCATATGCTCAAGAGCTCACATGAACTTTTAAAAGAATGTAGAAAAGAACATGAGCATTCTAAATGCTTAAGACTGCATATTCCGAACATACGCATTAACAGATAAAGAGCTGAAGCTCATAGCAGTAGAATAACATGTCCTAGGTCACAGCAGGTTCATAGCTAAAGCAAGGCACCAAGTTGCCTCTGTGACTTTTTAAATTATAAAATGTGCAAGGTAGGAAAATGAGAAAAAACAGATTAACAAAAATGTGAAAAACATGCATCCTTTCTTAACAAAGATTAGATAACATGAGCATTTTTGTAACTTGCCTTTTTCATTAATGTTCATATATTTTTAACATCTTTCCACATTAATCAATTTACTTTTGCCTCAATGATTTTCATATTGTTCAGTCTTCCATTGTAACATAATTTAACCATTCTTCTGTGGTCTAATATTTGTTTACAACTGAGGGAAAAAATGAGTTTTTAATCACCTTAAACAGTTTCCTGAATTTGATCAATAAATCTTGCCTCAATAAATCTCTGTTGCTACCATCCTGTAAATGACACTTATTCACAGCAAATATTCTTTAATCATATTTTAATTTTAAAAACAAATTTTACAAAAGGGGAAATGGAATCTTTCCTTTCTTACCAGTAAATTTATAAATTTTAAAAAATGAGCTGGGTTCCTTTAATAACAAGTGATAGCAGGGCAAGCAGCTAGACAGAGTAGGAATTTGCTCTATTGTGGCACATAAAATAGTTGTTTCTAGAAAGAAGACGTAGCTGTCATCAGATTTTATGTGTATTAAGACGTCTCTGAAAAATAACAAAAAAAGACTTATCCACAATTAATTAACTGGGAAATGTTATTAAATGCCTTTTCTCTTTCAGATACTTTGCTAGTCAGTAGAGGTAGATACTACACAGGGTAAAAACAGTCTAATAGAGGAAACTGACATTGATTAAATAATCATCCTATTGAATATATAATGACAGCGTGTTCTCAAGCAGAAGAGCACAGTGCTGTCAGCACTCCTACATGGATTGGGGAGTCGACAGTGACTTCCATGAGGAAACAATAGTTGAACTGAGCTCTGATAGATGAAGAAGCACTAGCCAGGAGGAAGGAATCATCAAAGGTCCAAAATGGAGAAAGCATGGCAAAAAAAGACTAAAAGAAGACCAGTGTGGTTAGAACAGAATAAAAAAGGAAGACCAGACTGAGGAGGGCCTTACAGGCCATGGTAAAGAAACTGATTTTGGCGTCTTTCATGATGGTGAGGGGTGAGGGAAATGGGGGGATATTGGTCAAAGGGTACAACATTCATGATGGTCCAGTGGCTAAGACTCCATTTCAGTCCCCGATCAAGGAACTAGATCTCACATGCCACAACTAAGAGTTCGCATGCCACAACTAAAGATCCCATGTGCTGCAACTAAAGATAGAAGATCCTGAGGGCTACAACTAAGACCTGGTGCTGCCAAATAAATATTTTGGAAAAGAAAGAAACTGATTTGGGGCACTTTATCCTGAAAGCTTTGGAAAGCCATTGAAAAGTTTTAAGCTGTGGATAGCATAACACCTGAATGTCCCAGAGATATCTTTAATTCCACATGTATAAAATCCAACTTCATCATCCCTCTTTCTTATTTCCCAATTTCCATAAATGGCACTACCCTTCTTGTTAGTTTTAAATTTAAAACTGCCATCTCAATAAGTCAAGTGGGAAAATCCTGAATAAAATACTGTATGACTTCACTTGTGTGTGGAATTTAAAAACGCTGAACTCGTAGAAACAGAGTGAAGAATGCTTTCTCCATTTTGGACCTTTGATGATTCCTTCCTCCTGGCTAGTGCTTCTTCATCTATCAGAGCTCAGTTCAACTATTGTTTCCTCATGGAAGTCACTGTCGACTCCCCAATCCATGTAGGAGTGCTGACGGCACAGTTAAAAATTCTATATTGTGTACTTGAAAGATGCTGAGTGTAGACTTTAACATTCTCATCATAATAACAACAAAATAGTAATTATGTGAGATAAAGAATGTGCTAACCTTATGGTGGTACACACTTCACAATATGATTATCAAACCATCACATTGTACAGTTTAAACTTAAGCAGCGTTATATGTCAATAGCATCTCAATAAAGCTGGGAAATAAATATAACTTGCCCTCTCGCCCTTTCCATTGATCCAATCAAGTTATCAATTATTCCTACATTTCTGTTTCCACAGTATCCAATCAACTCAGTCAGTATCGTTCCTGCTGCTACCATTTCAGTTTAAACCCTCTGCCTCTTGCCTAGACTATTATAGTAGCCTTCTAATCGGCCTGAATCTCTCCTCCTTCCCTCTGTCACCTTTTTCCCCAAACTGAGGATAACTTCCTACCCATCTTTCAAGGTCCACTCTGACTCCCAGTTGTATAGTCTCACCGAGTTGTATGGTCTTTAGGCATTTCCAGAACTCTGTCTTATTTTTCTTTGAGTTCTGGTATTAAGTAGCTTGAGTGGTGAGACTCTGTTCCCCCGCCTTCTATTTCCAATGATAAGCTATCAGTGTCGTGCACAAATTACTGTTCAATAGGCCTTGATTATGATGGATTGAGAGCAAGTGGACTCTTTGTTCCACTTAGAATAGACGTTCCCCAACTGAATTCCACTAAGACCCTTCAGGCTAGAAAATAGCAGACCAGCTCTGCAGTGTGCCATGTTGTGCCCTCACTTTCCAATGCCCTGGTACTACAGAGGAAAAGCAAGAATAATGTACTTTTTTAACCTGTAAAGAATATAGACCTTTGTTCAACAGTTCAGAGAATCAAAGCAGAAAAGGTGAGCATGACATTAGTGAAGGCTTACAAGTGTGAGAAGCACTGTAAAGCTTGTAATGGCCTGGTTGTCTGTGATCGACAGACAGACTCATAAACAGGCATAACTACTAATTAGAGAGGGCAAAGGAAGTGTTTGAGACCTTGACTACATGTATGAGGTAACCGAGTTTCCTGAATGAGGCATTCAGTCCTCCAAAAATAGGAGTTCATGCATTCTGACTCAAAAAGTAGGCATTTGATATGGACTCTTGTTTTTAGCACTTGTCAGAGGAGCATTCCTTCAGTCCCAAGACTGAAAGGTGTAGCTGCAGTCTTGCTTTATGCCTTAGATCATCTTTGGCTGACTTGGGTTCTTTGGTCTCCAACTATCTCAAAGTAGCAGAGGCCTGGGACCCCTAGACCTAATTGGCTTTGGGACAGGAAGGGAGACAGAGATACCAATCTCACATTTGTAGAGTGCTTTCTAGTCTACGTTAGTCTACTGTTAGTCTCATAAAATCTCTGTGAAGTGTGCTGAGTAGGTCACCCTCATTTTACCAACAGGAAAACCAAAGTCACAGGGCCAGTCAGAAATAGAACCAAGGTCTTCTGATTCCTTAACAAGTGCTCTGTCCACCCCACCATGCTACTGAGTTCCAGAAAAGGGAAAAGCTGTTTAATAGTATTTGCCACTTAGATGAATGGTTGAAATGCATTGGCCTAACATGATAAACCATTGGCTGAATCTGGGCCCCTCTGCTTTCTGTCCACAGAGCCATGGGGGTGTTGATGTCCAAGCGGCAGACGGTAGAACAGGTGCAGAAGGTGAGCCTGGCTGTGTCTGCCTTCAAGGATGGGCTGCGGGACAGGCCTTCCATCCGACGCACAGGTGAGCTTCCAGGGTCTCGCCGTGGCACAGTAGAGGGCTCTGTCCAAGAGGTGCAGGAGGAGAAAGAAGCAGAGGCAAGTGCCCCAGCACTCCAAGAAGAGAGCAGTGTCAACCGTGCCTCCTGGGAGAGGCTCCGGGATGGGCGTGGAGTGGAGCCTGAGGAGTTTGACAGGACCAGTCATTTTACACCCCCTGCCTTCATCCGCCCCACCCGGAAGCTGGATGACGACAAGCCTCCAGATATCCGCTTGGAGCCCAGAGAGCCTGTGAGTGTCCAAAAAGGGCAGAGTCCTCCAGTTTTAGACCTTCTGAGGATCAGGGAGCAGGACAGGGAGGCCTGGGTATGGTTAAAGTAAGACTTAAAACCAGAAAGATGGAGCTGAGTCAGAGTAATCTTTGAATTTCTTCCCCAAGAATAAAAATCTTATATCCTGGATAGACTTAGTGATAAAACTTGAGGAAACAGGTGATAAGGAGTGATACCATGGGGGGAGGTGGTCTTTTGCCAGCCCTCTCACCTAAGAGAGAATATTGCTCTCTATAGGAGGCATTTGGAAATTTGGGTGGGGTAGGGAGAGGGTCACAAAACTAGGAGTTGCTCTTGTATTTGGTGCTAAGAAACACAGGGATGCTGAGGGTCCTGCAATGCCTGGGACAGTCTTTCACAAGAGATTATTCTTTCCAAAAATGCTAATAGCATCCCTGCTCAGAAACATAGTCACAGAGGCCTGAGCAGCTGGAAGAACCTGCTGGTTCTTATCTTCCAGGGAGAAAGCTCTATTGCCCTAACAGTGGCTTCAGTTGGAGTTGCTCCTCTAGGTTACTCCAGGGACACTCAGTCCCATTCAGGTAGCTCTGTGCTTGGTGGCCTAGGATCTTGCTGCTGTTCACTGCTGCCATCTTTCCCCAGGTTGTTAATGATGAGATGTGTGATGTCTGTGAAGTCTGGACGGCCGAAAGTCTCTTCCCGTGCAGGGTCTGCACCAGGGTTTTCCATGATGGCTGCCTACGCCGCATGGGCTACATCCAGGGAGACAGTGCCGCAGAAGTGACCGAAACGGCCCACACGGAAACAGGCTGGAGCTGCCACTACTGTGTGAGCCTTGGCTGCAGGGACGGTTAGCCTTGCACTGCTAAGGACTGGGCCCTTTCCCTGGAGGCCCAGTCTTACAACACTGGTTTCTGGGCAGTGACCTGAAGAGTGTTCCAATAGTACATACAAGGGCTAGGACAGGCTTTCCCTAGCTCAGTACTGTTGACACTTGGGGCACAGTAATTCTTTGTTGTGGGGGCTGTTTGCATTGTAGGATGTTTAACAGCATCCCTAGCCTCTACCCATTAGATACCAGTAACACTCACCCGCAGTGGCAACAACCAAAAATGTCTCCAGATGTTACCAAATGTGTCCTGGGGGAACAGGACATTCCAGTTGAGAACCACTGAGCTGGAGAACAGAATGCATAGGATGAGACCTAGTTATTCAAAATTGATTCTGCTTGGAGCAGTGGTGGTTTAGTTGCTAAGTTGTGTCCAACTTTTCCAGACACATGGACTGTAGCCTGCTAGGCTCCTTTGTCCATGGAATTCTCCAGGCAAGCATACTGGAGTGGATTGCCATTTCCTTCTCCAGGAGATCTTCCCCACCCAGGAATCAAACCCAGGTCTCCTGCATTGCAGGCAGATTCTTTACTAACCGAGCAATGAGGGAAGTCTTGCTTGGAACAGTATTTAATCTAATAGTTGATAGTTGTCATTCATTGTATTCATCTGGAAAACCAACCTGAAAGCCTAACTGGCTTGCTTTCAGTAAGAATAGATTCTACCTCAGGAAAAGTTCTTAGTCCTGAGATCCTCATTTGGCCTTCTACATAACTCTTTGAAGCCTTTTTCTTCATCTCTGAAGTAATCATTTTGTGACTTAAGTAACAAAGACCTGTTGATTCAGAACTTTGCAAATTATACATAAATGTCCTCTAACTCTTGAGAAGATAAAAATACAGATTCATGTCTATTTCTCAGTAAACCTGAGTAGAGTTCAAGTCTTGCTTTATTGATCTGTTGCCCTGCAGATCTTCATTATTCACTGATTTCAGAGTAAGGATTATAAGTTGATCCCCTCTTCTTCCTACCACCAAGGAGAAAGTAAAGATGTTCTGCTTTCTAACAAATAACACATTCTCCATGTGTTATTGTCCATAAAGTGAAGTATAGAACAGTTACTTCTAGTCACAGGAATACCTTCTCCCCAGCTGGAATATGACACAGCAGAGCCTCCTCTACAGGCAGTCTCTCCTAGTCATCACTCCTCCAAATGCTAACTTTTTCACTCACAGCAACTCTGTTTGGCAGTACATCTCCTGTGATTGCCCAGCCACCTGTAATTTGGCTTGTGTATCCATCATTCTGCTGAACTGGCTCTTCTAAGGTCACCAGTGACCTAACTGTCAAGTTCAGTGACCTTTTCTCAGGAATCTTTTACTTGACCTCTCTGATGTATTTAGCACTTCTTATTGCTCCATTTTTTTTTAGGGTATGGATATTTTTGTGAGAATTTTTACACAAAATATGGAAATCAGAGAAAATAGAAAATCAGTAAAATGCCATCTGACTTGTATAACCACTGTTAACATTACCTCTACATTGCACAACTCTCTTTTCTTGGCTTCCAGTACCCTCTACTGATTCTCTTCCCAACTTCCTTCTCTGACCATTCTTCCTAAGTGCCCTTAGTTTCTTGTCCCAGACCTAAATGCTGATGTCTCTCAGGGTTCTCCCACTATATTCTCTCTCTCTGGATCTTCATCTACTTCAGTGGCTACTCCACCACCTAAATACTAATAATTCCCAAATCTGTGGGTCCAAACCTAAATTTCCTGTCTCTTATATCCATCTTAATGTCTCACAAGTACTTCACACTCAACATGCCCCAAAATGAATTCATCTTTTTCCCCACACCCATTATTCCCTCCATTCCTTGCCTCTGTAAATAGTAACACCACCACCGCCCGCTAGTTACCAGCCCCTACTCATTTCTCTCCCTCACCCCTCACATCCAGCGGGTCAGCAAGTCCTTTGAACTCTACCTCCCAGTCTCTCTCAAAGCTTTCCCCTCTTCTTCATTCTCATGTCTTAGTTTAGCCACTCATCTTTTCTTTATTGCATCAACCACCTAACTGCCCTCCATGCCACCAGGCTTTGCCCATGTAACCCATTCTCTACACAGCAGACAAAGAGCTGACCATAGCACTCCACACTTAAAAACCTTTCTGTGACTCCCCTTTGCTCTCAGGAAAAAAGGCCCAGTTTGAAGGACTCAGTAAAGGGTATTTGAGGCACGTCACAATCAGGCTTCTGCTGACCTCACCTCCCTTATCATTTATCATTCCTCCCTACCCTCTCCCAAGACAGACACACACACACAGTCACACTCTACACTCCAGCTGTACTGAACGTCTCACAATGTTATACACCATTGTGCCAAGTATATACTAGGTACTCAAAAAGTATTTATTGAAAGAATGGTTTGGATTCTTCATGAAATCCACAAATGAATAGTCATGAAATGTCTGTTCCTATTCTTTTCTGGTATTTTAGAGAGGAAATGATCTACTGTAAAGAATCTTTGGTAGTTTAAAGACTGTAAGACTATAAATTAATGCTAACAAAATAACATGTCAGTGCTCTTTTGGAATTAAAACTTCCATGACACCACTAAAAAGAAAAATTCATTTGGTTTTAGGAAATTTTTCATGATGGCATCTCTTTCAAAACCATTCTGGAGTGAAAGTGATACAACTTTAGGATTAAACAGTTTTACCAAATATGGAAACTGGAGTTAGAATTAAACTTTTTAAACTAAAATACTCTTTGAACACAGTCTAACACAGAGGCCAGATATGTAAAATAGATAAAGATGGAGCTACTCTGGTTGATGGAGCTGAGGATTCACAACCCTACCCACTTTCCCCCTTATTGCTTGCAGCAGCTTCCTAAGGCACCACCAAGGAGCCCCTAAGCTATCTCGGAGAATAATCCAAAAGCCACTACTTTAGTAAAAGGGACTTGGGGGTGGAGCCAGGATAACTGGGTTCTGGGGATGATCCCAGCCAGAGCTGGACAGCTCTGAACAAGTCCTTTCCCCTTTCTGGGGCCTCAGTCTCCTTGATTGTGAATGGGAGGCTGGGATTAGATGATCCCATAATTGCCTTCCATCTGAAATACTGTTTCACCCTTCTTGATCCTTGGCCTTTCTTTCTGGCCTATATGGCCATTGATTTAGCTCTTCTTCTTTTTCAGGACAATCTCAACTTGCTGCTAACTGAGGAGGAAATGTACAGCCTCACAGAGACCTTTCAGCAGTGTAAAGTTATCCCTGGTAAGGCTGGGTGGTACTGCCAATGGAGAAGGCCAGGAAGGTTTCTCCTTCATACTTTCTAGGATGAACCATGCAAGGAATAATCTGGAATTTGGAGGGCAAGGGTGTAATTGGAACCCTGTTTGCAAGCTGTTGACCCACCCCTGGTCACAGCCTGTGTTATCCTGGCTATGGAGACAAAGACTGGACAAAAGCTGTGGGCATAGGGGCTCTGGAGGGTGCACTCGAGGTGAGTCAAGGTGCTCCAGATGCTGAGAAGGGTGGGCATGGCTAGCATGCAGTGCCTCCCCACAGACTGCTCCCTGACGCTGGAGGACTTCCTACGCTACCGCCACCAAACAGCAAAGAGAGGGAACAGTGACAGAGCTCTCAGTGAGGAACAAGAGGAGCAGGCAGCCCGCCAGTTTGCAGCCCTGGACCCTGAACACCGAGGACATGTCGAGTGGCCTGATTTTTTGTCCCACGAGTCCCTCCTGCTTCTACAGCAGTTGCGTCCCCAGGTAAGGGCCAGCTGGGGTGATGTCTGTGGGATATTGGGTGACAGAGCCCTGGGAAGCATGCCAGGCAGGTTGGGGGAACACTGGGTACTCTCTGAGCAGGAACCAGTACCAGGAAAGGGCTCAGGTTCCAGCCAGTGACAGGTGATCCAGTGCCTGGGCTGGGGAAACTGCCCAAGGAAGACTGATTTGCGCTGGACCTCACTGCAAATGTTGGTGCTACCAGAAAGGCTCCAGGCAGCTTCAAAGGGAGGTTGCAGAGATGATAATGGAGGTAGGATTCTCTATGGCTTGACAGTTTACAAAATATTTTCATCTCCAAGGTCTTAATTTGTCTCTTCTTTCACAGAACTCTCTGTTAAGGCTTCTAACAGTCAAGGAGCGGGAGCGAGCCCGAGCCACCTTCCTGGCCCGGGGCAGCGGGAGCACGATCAGCGAGGCTGAATGCCACCGTGCCCAGCACTCTTGGTTCTGCAAACGCCCCATTGAGGCTCCTTCCTGCAGTGTCAGGTCCACTCCCTACCAATCCCTGCCCCCACTCACCTACCCTCCTCCTTTGTCCCTTGGTATGAAAGGTACCTGCCTCCCTGTTTCTTCTGCCCTTTCGTCCAATAGCCAGGAGAGGATCCTTCTGTGAATTAGATAGTGGCCGTGACTCCTACTGGCCAAGGCATAGTTCAGCCTTGACTCCAAACTCTGTCACCCATGTCAGAAAAGCCTGGATGTACATATCCAGGGGTTCACCAGAGCTTTGGATTCACCAGAATATGGGAAGGGCAGACCTTTCACAGTCCCACTTCTA